>NC_092101.1:30156354-30474359 GCF_045679555.1 Salvelinus alpinus | reverse complement strand
TTCCAAACTGTCTCTGGAAGCAACGTCAGCACAAGAACTGTTTGTCAGGAGCTTCATGAAATGGGCTTCCATGGCCGAGCAGCCGCACACGAGCCTAAGATCACCATGCGCACTGCCAAGCGTGGGCTGGAGTGGTGTAAAGCTCGCCACCATTGGGCTCTGAAGCAGTGGAAAGCGTTCTCTGGAGTGATTAATAACTCTTCACCATCTAGAAGTCCGACGGACAAATCTGGGTTTGGCGGATGCCAGGAGAAAGCTACCTGCCCAAATGTATAGTGCCAACTGTAAAGTTCGGTGGAGGTTGAATAATGGTCTGGAGCTTTTATTCATGGTTCGGGCTAAGCCCCTTAGTTTCAGTGAAGGGAAATCTTAACGCTACGGCATGCAATGACATTCTAGACGATTCTGTGCTTCCAACTTTGTGGGGAAGGCCCTTTCCTGTTTCAGCATGACATTGCCCCCGTGCACAAAGCGAGGTCCATAGAAAATGGTTTGTTGAGATGTGGAAGAACTTAATTGGCCTGCATAGAGCCCTGACCTCAACCCCATCGAACACCTTTGGGATGAATTGGAACGCAGACTGCGTTCCGACTTTACTAATGCTCTTGTTTCTGAATGGAAGCAAGTCCCCGCAGCAATGTTCCAAAATCTAGTGGAAAGCCTTCCCAGAAGAGTGGAGGCTGTTATAGCAGCAAAAGCGGACCAACTCCATAAGAATGCCCATGATTTTGGAATGAGATGTTTGAAGAGCAGGTGTCCACATACTTGTAGTGTACTTTTGCCTGCCTCATAGCTAATTCTGTTTAGAGCTTGGGCAGTAGACTGATGTTGCCACTACACACTGATTTAAGGTCAGTTTTGAGTTAACGCTCCATAATAGCTTTGGGTAAGCTGATCCTAAATCTCTACAGACGACCAACAGCTACCCAAAACTAAGTCAGCAAGTTTGAAACCATGTATCTTGGGCCTCTATACTAAAGATCAATTAATCTAGTATTTTTGGTCTGGCTTCCTCTGCTCCTGCGTGCCTGCCAGGTCTTTGAACCTCTCCTTTCAGAGGATTACTACTGGATAATTATTTCACAGCAGAGCCAGTCAATGGAGGGAAGTTACTAGCTCAGATAGAAGTGTAATCTATCATGTCTCTTCAGAATTAGGGCCTCAGTAGAATGCCTGCTTTCATCCTATTACACAGACTCAGAATCAATGCTTTCAGAATCCCCAGGCCATTGATACAGCTAGAACTACATGACAAGCTACCAAGTTCATCCAAAGATCCCCAATATTCCAGTTACGGTCTACAGTCATAACTATGAAGTGGATGCACATTTGTAGGATCTGGCTGACACTTAGTTAAAAGCACTATGGACAATTCCACAGTAACAGAGTGATGCTGAGACTCACTTGACCAATTATTGCAAACCATACCATTGTATGCACAATGACTACTTCTAAGAATTTCATTAAAAAAATTCATAAAAAAACATTTACTTGAAGAAAGTTTGCTAACAGAATGACGGTTTGCTGTTTGTGGCATCATTCTGTTACCAAACTTTACATTTGAACTGTTCTTCAAGGAAATGTGTTGTAAAGTTTTCGGTGGAAATTCTTAAAAGTAGTCCTTGTGCTGTCACATTCCTGACCTGTTTTCCTTTGTCTTGTATTTATTTTAGTTGGTCAGGGCGTGAGTTGGGTGGGTTTGTCTATGGTTGATTTTCTATGTTGAGATTTTTGTGTTCGGCCTGGTATGATTCTCAATCAGAGGCAGCTGTCAATCGTTGTCCCTGATTGAGAATCATACTTAGGCAGCCTGGGTTTCACGTGTGTTTGGTGGGTGTTTGTTTCCGTGTTTGTGTTTTTCACCACACGGTACTGTATCTGTTTTCTGCACTTCGTTTATTTGTTTTGTATTTTCAGTGTTCAGTTTTTCCGTTATAATAAATCATTCATCATGAACACTAACCACTCCGCGTATTGGTCCGATCCTTCTCGCCTCTCCTCGTCCGAGGAGGAGGAATATGACGACTACCGTTACATGTGCATAGAGTTGTGTGGTTTGTTTGATTTTGCAATCATTGGTTTTTCTTTGTGACAAATTTTAGTCTCAGCATTTCTCTGTTACCATAGAATTGCCCCTATGTAAACACAACTTATAGCCTATTAATCTTCATCGTCAATATCCTTTTGTCCAGCATTTCCCTCTGTTATGAAGTGTATAATGACAGCATTGTGACCAGTGTTGTTGTTGTTGTGTAATACAGTCAGCTCATTTGATATTGCGTTCCGTTGTGGTCTGCCAGCCAATATGTCTCAGCTGAGATTTGACCTAGTGTGATCTCTGTCTTAAGTGTTATCACTGATGGTCTGGGTAATGGCAGGGCTGGGCTATAACATGTCAAGTCAAGCACTCCAAATAATTCACCATCAACCCATTTAGAGTGTTATAATTGGATGATGATTACAGTGTTTAATCATGCTCTGTGCCCAGCAAAACACTGGCTGTTTAAACCCAGCTCTGTGGTCATAGCACACAATGGCTGCAGTTAACAGAAGCATATCTGAGCTGGCTCAGTCACTATGTGATCTGGGATGTCAGGAGTAGTGTTTGAAGGTGTTGATAAAGCCCATAGCCAGACTCATCCTTCTGAAGTGATGGTACGTCAGCGTGAATCAGTGACGAATGTACAGACAGTCTCTCTCTCTCTCTCTCTCCATAATGACATAGCAAAAACAGATTTTTATCAGTTTTTGCAAATTCCCCAAAAATGTAAAACAGAAATACCTTATTTACATAAGTATTCAGACCCCTTGCTATGAGACTTGAAATTAAATTGAGCTCAGGTGCATCCTTTTTCCATTGATCATGCTTGAGATGTTTTTACAACTTGATTGGAGTCCACCTGTGGTAAATTAAATTGATTGGACATGATTTGGAAAGGCGACCAGCCAAGACTAAGCAGGAGTGGCTTCGGGACAAGTCTCTGAATGTCCTTGAGTTGCCCCGTCAGAGCCCGGACTTGAACCCGATCGAACATCTCTGGAGAGACCTGAAAATAGCTGTGCAGCGTCGCTCTCAATCCAACCTGACAGCTTGAGAGGATCTACAGAGAGGAATGGGAGAAACTCCCCAAATACAGGTGTGCCAAGCTTTTTGCTGTAATCGCTGCCAAAGGTGCTTCAACAAAGTACTCAGTAAAAGGTCTGAATATGTTTCTGTTTTTTATTTTTAATACATTTGGAAAATTGTCTAAAAACTTGTTTTTGCTTTGTCATTATGGGTTATTGTGTGTCGATTGATGAGGGGGGAAAAAACAATTTAATACATTTTAGAATGCTTACTTACGAGCCCCTAACTAACAATGCAGTTAAAAAAAAATACGAATAAGAATAAGAAATAAAAGTAACAAATAATTAAAGAGCAGCAGTAGAATAACAATAGAGAGACTATATACAGGGGGTACCGGTACAGTTCCCGCTCAGCCCAGTCAAAACTGTTCGCTGCTCTGGCACCCCAATGGTGGAACAAACTCCCTCACGACGCCAGGACAGCGGAGTCAATCACCACCTTCCGGAGACACCTGAAACCCCACCTCTTCAAGGAATACCTAGGATAAAGCAATCCTTCTGCCCCCCCCCCCCCCCCCCCTTAAAAGATTTAGATGCACTATTGTAAAGTGGCTGTTCCACTGGATGTCATTAGGTGAATGCACCAATTTGTAAGTCGCTCTGGATAAGAGCGTCTGCTAAATGACTTAAATGTAAATGTAAATGAGTCAATGTGCGGGGGCACAGGTTAGTTGAGGTAATATGTACAGCTGAAGTTGGAAGTTTACATACACTTAGGTTGGAGTCATTAAAACTTTTTTCAACCACTCCACAAATGTGAGTGTATGTAAACTTCTGACCCACTGGGAATGTGATGAAAGAAATAATAGCTGAAATAAATCATTCTCTCTACTATTGTTCTGACTTTTCACATTCTTAAAATGACGTGGTGATCCTAACTGACCTAAGACAGGGAATTTTTACTCAGATTAAATGTCAGGAATTGTGAAAAACTGAGTTTAAATGTATTTGGCTAAGGTGCATGTTAACTTTCGACTTCAACTGTAGGTAGGGTTATCATAAGGCTGTAATGTAACAACATGTAGAAAGTGTCAAGAGGTCTGATAACTTTCAGCATAAAAGCAAATAAAATATTCAGCGCCTATGACAAGTAAAATGTCATTTTATTTGCTTTGAACCCCCCCCCCCCCCCCCCCCCATGGCTGTGGTAAAAGAGGAACACCCAGGTCTAAGTGGCTTCCCAGACACCAGCTGCAGTGCATTCTGAAAGTTATCAGACCTCTTGACACTTTCTACATGTTGTTACATTACAGCCTTATTATAGTAGACCTTACCGTGAAATGCTTACTTATAAGCCCTTAACCAACAATTCAGTTCAAGAAATAGAGTTAAGAAAGTAGAAAAAAAAAAGTAACACAATAAAATAACAATAATGAGGCTATATACAGGGGTTACTGGTGGCGAGTCAGTATGCGGAGGTACAGGTTATTCGAGGTAATTTGTACATGTAGGTAGGGTGAAGTGAAGTAGAGTTGTTATATGTGGAATGAGTATGTGTGCTGCATATAAAGCACTCAGACATGATATCAGTGTGGTGTATATTGAGTAGTTTATGTTATTCTTGAGATGTGTGCCCCATATTTTGGTTTCCAGTTGGCCGTTATATATCCCATAAGGGCTATGTGCCTTGTTCCCTGCTTGGAGATGAGTGTGGATCAGAGGTAAATTACTTTCATTCCCCAAAGAGGCACAGTTGTATTCTTTTGACTCATCGAGCATGTGATACACTTCTTGATCATGTTAGTTGAAGCAGATATCATTATTGATACACCTAGAAATAACTGCCGGCCTCCCTAGTGGCGCAGTGGTCAGTGCTAGCTGTGCCACTAGAGATTCTGGGTTCGAGTCCAGGCTCTGTCGCAGCCGGCCGTGACCAGGAGACCCATGGGGCGGCACACAATTGGCCCAGCGTCGTCCGGGTTAGGGGTGGGTCTGGCCGGCAGGGATGTCCTTGTCCCATCATGCACTAGCAACTCCTGTGGCGAGCCGGGCTCAGTGCACTCTGACACGGTCGCCAGGTGCACAGTGTTTCCTCTGACACATTGGTGCGGCTGGCTTCCGGGTTAAGTGGGCATTGTGTGTCAAGAAGCAGTGCGGCTTGGTTGGGTTGTGTTTCGGAGAATGCACGGCTCTCGACCTTCGCCTCTCCCGAGTCCGTATGGGAGTTGCAGCGATGAGACAAGAATGTAACTACCAATTGGATACCACGAAATTGCGGAGAAAACAGGGTAAAGAAAAATGTAAGAAATAAAGAAATAACTGGCTCTGAAATCAATCAAAACTTGTTTGCCTCGCATGTTTATCAAGCCAGAGGGGTGCTTCTACACCTGCATTGCTTGCTGTTTGGGGTTTTAGGCTGGGTTTCTGTACAGCACTTCGAGATATTAGCTGATGTACGAAGGGCTATATAAAATAAACTTGATTTGATTTGTTAGCTAGAAGAACATACGCTGTTTTCATTGGAAATTACAATGGGATGTGATTGTGTTTGACTGGACAGTGAATATGGTTGGATAATTTGTCTTTCCACACCAGGAGAATGGACCTGGGGAAGTGACAGGTGAGGTTTGAATATTTGCATAAGAGAAGGGGTCCTGTTTCTTGTGTACAGAGATTAATTCTTTAAAGATGCATTATGCAGAAATAGCTCCACCATTTCCTGGTTGCAAAAATTCTAATAGTTCACCTAATTTCTGTTTATGTGAAAAAACAAGCAACTAAAGTGTAGAGAATCATTGTACCTGTAACATCTGCTTCCAACTAACACCCTCAAACACGTAGATCCCCTGAACGTAGATCACTTTCCAGCCCACTTTCCAGCTCACAGTCTCAACTAGATCCCCTGAACGCAGCTCACTCTCCAGATCCCAATCACCTGAATTCTAATCACCTGTTCACACACCTGTATGTCATTATCACACACTATTTAGTTCAGTTCTTTTCACCCCATCACTGTGAGGTATTGTTTGTTTTGTGACACATGTCTTTCGGGGCGCTGGTTTTCCCATGGGTTAATCCTCCTGTGTATGATAGTTTTTGCCTGCCTCACTAACAACGCCTATTCCCTGCCTGTACTGTTGCCCTTTTGGACCCCCTGTGTATGACCTTCTGCCTGCCCCTGGACCCAGCTACCTGCCTCCTCCTGTGGTCCTTTTCAATTAACACCTGCTGCGCCCTGTGCTTGAAACCAGCTCTCTGTCTCCCCTCGTGTTTATTACAGAATACCTCAGCAAAAACGACAGATGGATTCAGCGGCGCTGCAGCTACGTCTGGCCCAACAGGAGGAACTAATCAATGAACTCTGTGACCTCCTTCGCCAGTTCATTCCTGCTTCACCGATATCAGGTGCCACAGTCTCCTCTCGTTCATCTCCCCCATATCCATGCCTAATATATACAACGGCTCCCCAGGGAAATGTCAAGGATTTCTCATGCAGTGTAACCTGTACATAGACCATCACCCCACTGACTTCACCTCTGACAAAGACAGGGTGGACTTTGTCATCTCCCTACTCACAGGCAAAGCTCTGGATTGGGTCCCAGCCCTGTGGGCCGCTCAAAGTTCTGATCTGTCCTCTGAATCACGTTTCCACGCCCTCTTCAAGGAGGTGTTCAACCATTCAGTTTCAGGTCGTCACACCAGGGACCTGTTATGTGAGCTGCGACAGGGCTACCGCTCCACCACTGAGTATGCCCTTGAGTGCCGTACCATGGCTGCCGGCAGTGGATGGAGTGAATCAGCTCTCCTTAGTCTACCGGAGGGGGCTTAATCGGGAGACCGAACTGGCCCGCAGAGGAGATTAAACGGACCTAAACCAATACATCTGGATGTCCATATCCATTGGCAACCTACTGGTGGACCGCAGACCTATACAGTCGCCCATGGCCTGCGAGTCTTCCGCGCCCTTCTCTTGTCCACCGCGGTCCAATAGCCCCGTGAGAGGTTAGAGGTTACGTGAGAACCTGTACCTATATTGTGGAGAGTAACCACCTACTCAAACCCTCCACTTCCGCCCGGGTAAGCACCTCTACGTTTTTGAACTTTACCAAAAGGCAGTTTGGGATCCCGGCTCTTTCTGCTAATGGGGTCACTCAGTTTGTGGAGGGACTAATGGACTCCGGGGCTGCATAACATTTCATTGAACAATTGGCAGAACAGTTAAAGGTAAAATTAATCCCTGTTAATCCTCCCTTTAGGATTAATGCGCTGGACGGACAACCTCTCGGAACTGGTCTTGTGACTCGCATGACTGAAAGTATCACCCTTCAGATTGGCCTCCTTCATGCTGAGGTCATTCAGTTAATGGTGTTGTCTTCACCTAAAGAACCCCTCATCCTCGGTGGCTAGGAAAAACTCCCTAGAAAGGCCAGAACCTAGGAAGAAACCTAGAGAGGAACCAGGCGTTGAGGGGTGGCCAGTCCTCTTCTGGCTGTGCCGGTGGAGATTATAACAGAACATGGCCAAGATTTTCAAATGTTCATGGATGACCAGCAGGGTCAACTCATAATAATCACAGTGGTCGAGGGTGCAACAGGTCAGCACCTCAGGAGTAAATGTCAGTTGGCTTTTCATTGCCGATCATTCAGAGTATCTCTACCGCTCCTGCTGTCTCAGAGTTGAAAACAGCAGGTCTGGGACAGGTAGCACGTCCGATGAACAGGTCAGGGTTCCATAGCCGCAGGCAGAACAGTTGAAACTGGAGCAGCAGCACGGCCAGGTGGACTGGGGACAGCAAGGAGTCATCAGGCCAGGTAGTCCTGAGGCATGGTCCTAGGGCTCATGTCCTCCAAGAGAAAGAGAATTAGAGAGCATACTTAAATTCACACCGGATAAGACAGGAGAAATACTCCAGATATAACAGACTGATCCTAGCCCCCCGACACAAACTACTGCAGCATAAATACTGGCTGAGACGAGGGGTCGGGTGACACTGTGGCCCCATCCAACGATACCCCCGGACAGGGCCAAACAGGAAGGATATAACCCCACCCACTTTGCCAAAGCACAGCCCCCCACACCACTAGAGGGATATCTTCAAACACCAACTTACCATCCTGAGACAAGGCCGAGTATAGCCCACAAAGATCTCCACCATGGCACAACCCAAGGGGGGGCACCAACCCGGACAGGAAGATCACGTCAGTGACTCGACTCACTCAAGTGACGCACCCCTCCCAGGGACGGCATGGAAGAGTACCAGTAAGCCAGTGACTCAGCCCCTGTAATAGGGTTAGAGGCAGAGAATCCCAGTGGAGAGAGGGGAACTGGCCAGGCAGAGACAGCAAGGGCGGTTCGTTGCTCCAGTGCCTTTCCGTTCACCTTCACACTCCTGGGCCAGACTACACTCAATCATAGGACCTACTGAAGACATGAGTCTTCAATAAAGACTTAAAGGTTGAGACCGAGTCTGCGTCTCTCACATGGGTAGGCAGACCATTCCATACAAATGGATCTCTATAAGAGAAAGCCCTGCCTCTCTTTATTCATGGCTGTGTTCTTAGGAAAAATTGTGAGTGAGCCCACTCCCTTGGCTGAGAAGCAACCCCACACATGAATGGTCTCAGGATGCTTTACTGTTGGCATGACACAGGACTGATGGTAGCGCTCACCTTGTCTTCTCCGGACAAGCTTTTTTCCGGATGCCCCAAACAATCGGAAAGGGATTCATCAGGGAAAATGACTTTACCCCAGTCCTCAGCAGTCCAATCCCTGTACCTTTTGCAGAATATCAGTCTGTCCCTGATGTTTTTCCTGGAGACAAGAGGCTTCTTTGCTGCCCTTCTTGACACCAGGCCATCCTCCAAAAGTCTTCGCCTCACTGTGCACTCACACCTGCCTGCTGCCATTCCTGAGCAAGCTCTGTACTGGTGGTGCCCCGATCCCGCAGCTGAATCAACTTTAGGAGATGGTCCTGGCGCTTGCTGGACTTTCTTGGGCGCCCTGAAGGCTTCTTCACAACAATTGAACCGCTCTCCTTGAAGTTTTCGATGATCCGATAAATGGTTGATTTAGGTGCAATCTTACTGGCAGCAATATCCTTGCCTGTGAAGCCCTTTTTGTGCAAAGCAATGATGATGGCACGTGTTTCCTTGCAGGTAACCATGGTTGACAGAGGAAGAACAATGATTCCACGCACCACCCTCCTTTTGAAGCTTACAGTCTGTTATTCTAACTCAATCAGCATGACAGAGTGATCTCCAGCCTTGTCCTCGTCAACTCTCACACCTGTGTTAATGAGAGAATCACTGACATGATGTCAGCTGATCTTTTTGTGGCAGGGCTGAAATGCAGTGGAAATGTTTTTGGGGGATTCAGTTAATTTGCATGACAAAGAGGGACTTTGCAATTCATCTGATCACTCTTCATAACATTCTGGAGTATATGCAAATTGCCATCATACAAACTGAGGCAGCAGACTTTGTGAAAATTTATATTTGTGTCATTCTCAAACCTTTTGGCCACGACTGTAGAGCATTGCAGTAGTCTAATGACAAAAGCATGGATACATTTTTCTGCATCATTTTTGGACAGAAAGTTTCTGATTTTTGCAATGTTACGTAGATGGAAAAAAGCTGTCCTTGAAACAGTCTTGATATGTTCATCAAAAGAGAGATCAGGGTCCAGAGTAACGCCGAGGTCCTTCAGTTTTATTTCAGATGACTGTTCAACCATAAAGATGAATTGTCAGATTCAACAGAAGATCTCTTTGTTTCTTGGGACCTAGAACAAGCATCTCTGTTTTGTCCGAGTTTAAAAGTAGAACATTTGCAGACATCCACGTCCTTATGTCTGAAACACAGGCTTCCAGGGAGGGCAATTTTGGGGCTTCACCATGTTTCATCGAATTGTACAGTTGTGTGTCATCCGCATAGCAGTGAAAGTTAACATTATGTTTCAGAATGACATCACCAAGAGTAAAATATATAGTGAAAACAGTAGTGGTCCTAAATTGGAACCTTGAGGAACACTGAAATTTACAGTTGATTTGTCAGAGGACAAACCATCCACAGAGACAAACTGATATATTTCCGACAGATAATTTCTAAACCAGGCCAGAACTTGTCCGTGTAGACCAATTTGGGTTTCCAATCTCTCCAAAAGAATGTGGTGATCGATGGTATCAAAAGCAACACTAAGGTCTAGGAGCACGAGGACAGATGCAGAGCTTCGGTCTGACGCCATTAAAAGGTCATTTACCACCTTCACAAGTGCAGTCTCAATGCTATGATGGGGTCTAAAACCAGACTGAAGCGTTTCGTATACATTGTTTGTCTTCAGGAAGGCAGTGAGTTGCTGCACAACAGCTTTTTTTTTGAGAGAGGAATGGGAGATTCGATATAAGCCGATAGTTTTTTCTATTTTCTGGGTCAAGGTTTGGCTTTTTCAAGAGAGGCTTTATTACTGCCACTTTAAGTTAGTTTGGTACACATCCGGTGGATAGAGAGCCGTTTATTATGTTCAACATAGGAGGGCCAAGCACAGGAAGCAGCTCTTTCAGTAGTTTAGTTGGAATAGGGTCCAGTATGCAGCTTGAAGGTTTAGAGGCCATGATTATTTTCATCAATGTGTCAAGAGATAATACTAAAAATCTTGAGTGTCTCCCTTGATCCTAGGTCCTGGCAGAGTTGTGCAGTCTCAGAACAACTGAGCTTTGGAGGAATACGCAGATTTAAAGAGGAATCTGTCATTTGCTTTCTAATGATCATGATATTTTCCTTAGAGGTTCATGAATTTATCACTGCTGAAGTGAAAGCCATCCTCTCTTGGGGAATGCTGCTTTTTACTTAGCTTTACGACAGTATTAAAAATAAATTGGGGATTGTTCTTATTTTCCTCAATTAAGTTGGAAAAATAGGATGACCGAGCAGCAGTGAGGGCTCTTCGATACTGCACGGTACTGTCTTTCCAAGCTAGTCGGAAGACTTCCAGTTTGGTGTAGCTCCATTTCCGTTCCAATTTTCTGGAAGCTTGCTTCAGAGCTCGGGTATTTTCTGTATACAAGGGAGCTAGTTTCTTATGACAAATGTTGTTTGTTTTTAGGGGTGCGACTGCATCTAGGGTATTGTGCAAGGTTAAATTGAGTTCCTCAACGGATTTTTGTACTCTGACGTCCTTGGGTAGGCGGAGGGAGTCTGGAAGGGCATCTAGGAATCTTTGGGTTATCCGAGAATTTATAGCACGATTTTTGATGATCCTTGGTTGGGATCGAGCAGATTATTTGTTGCGATTGCAAACGTAATAAAATGGTGGTCCGATAGTCCAGGATTATGAGGAAAAACATTAAGATCCACAACATTTATTCCACAGGACAAAACTAGGTCCAGAGTATGACTGTGGCAGTGAGTAGGTCCGGAGACATGTTGGACTAAACCCACTGAGTTGATGATGGCTCCGAAAGCCTGTTGGAGTGGGTCTGTGGACTTTTCCATGTGAATATTAAAATCACCAAAAACTTGAATATTTTCTGTCATGACTACAAGGTCCGATAGGAATTCAGGGAACTCAGTGAGGAACGCTGTATATGGCCCAGGAGGCCTGTAAACAGTAGCTATAAAAAGTGATTGAGTAGGCTGCATAGATTTCACGACTAGAAGCTCAAAAGACGAAAACGTCTGGGTTTTTTTGTAAATTGAAATTTGCTATCATAAATGTTAGCAACACCTCTGCCTTTACGGGATGCGCGGGGGATATGGTCACTAGTGTAACCAGGAGGTGAGGCCTCATTTAACACACTAAATTCATCAGGCTAAAGCTATGTTTCAGTCAGGCCAATCACATCAAGATTATGATCAGTGATTAGTTCATTGACTATAACTGCCTTGGAAGTGAGGGATCTAACATTAAGTAGCCCTATTTTGAGATGTGAGTTATCACAATCTCTTTCAATAATGGCAGGAATGGAGGAGGTCTTTATTCCAGTGAGATTGCTAAGGCGAACACCGCCTTGTTTAGTTTTGCCCAACCTAGGTCGAGGCACAGACACTGTCTCAATGGGGATGCACCCTATATCATTGTGGAGCTAGGGGAGTTAGAGCCCTGTCTATGTTCGTAGATAAGATGACAGCACCCCTCCAGCTAGGATGGAGTCCGTCACTCATCAACAGGCCAGGCTTGGTCCTGTTTGTGGGTGAGTCCCAGAAAGAGGGCCAATTATCTACAAATTATATATTTTGGGAGGGGCAGAAAACAGTTTTCAACCAGCGATTGAGTTGTGAGACTTTGCTGTAGAGCTCATCACTCCCCCTAACTGGGAGGGGGCCAGAGACAATTACTCGATGCCGACACATGTTTCTGGCTGATTTACACGCTGAAGCTATGTGACCTCTGACTGTTTCATCCTAACATCGTTGATGTCGATGTGGATAGAAATATCCCTATACACTCTACACTTGCCAGTTTTAGCTTTAAACAGCACCATCTTCAGATTAGCCTTAACGTCGGTAGCCCTGCCCCCTGGTAACCAGTGTATGATCGCTGGATGATTCGTTTTAAGTCTAATACTGCAGGTAATGGAGTTGCCAATGACTAGGGTTTTCAATTTGTCAGAGCTAATGGTGGGAGGCTTCGGCGTCTCAGACCCCGTAACGGGAGGAGGAGAGACCAGAGAAGGCTCGGCCTCTGATTCCAACTAGCTGCTTAATGGGGAGAACCGGTTGAAAGTTTCTGTCGGCTGAATGAGCGACACTGGTTGAGCATTGCTACAGCATTTCCTAGCAATCTAGTCTCATCGTTGCAACTCCCCAATGTGCTCGGGAGAGGCAAAGGTCGAGTCATGCGTCCCCCGAAACATGACCCGCCAAACTGCGATTTATAACACCTGCTCGCTTAACCCGGAAGCCAGCCACTCCAATGTGTCGGAGGAAACACCGTTCAATTGACGACCGAAGTCAGCCTGCAGACGCCCGACCTGCCACAAAGAGTCGCTAGAGCGCAATGAGCCAAGGAAAGCCCCTCCGGCCTAACCTGGACTACGCTGGACCAATTGTGCGCCGCCGAATGGTACTCCCAGTCACGGCCAGTTGTGACACAGCCTGGGCTCAAACTCCAGGCTGTAGTGACGCTGCAACACTGCGATGCAGTGCTTAGACCGCTGTGCCACTTGGGAGGCCTTATAACTCACATTTCTATGTGGATTTGGTCAGGTCGGCCAAAAAAATGACATATTGCAGCTTTAAGTCATGATGTAATTTCTTGAAAGTCCTCACACATTCTACCCAATTGAAATCCCTTTACGTACAGTATTGTTTTGTGTGGAGTCCTGGCATGATATAGCCTAGTTAATCATTACAGTAGCTATAACTTAGAGACTACCTGAAATAATATGCTTAAATTGATGTCCATATTAGTTTATGACAAATTAATCTTTTTAATTCCTGTTTTTGAGAAACGACTCCATTAAATGTGCATCAGTACTGGGTGAATTTACAGTTAACAATATCTAAATAAGATGTGTTACTGTTCACTACAAATGGATCCATCAACCAGAAGTAATGTCCTCTTAATAATGTCGCACAAATAATATTTTAATAATAATAATAATAAAAAAATAAGATAATTAAATAATAATTAATTAATTTATCATCAGAAGCCCCAGGGCTGGGGACGAGCTATGAGATGGGGTGCCACTGCAAAGCAGGTACTCACTAATGGAACTCAGAACTAATGTGAAAAGTAGGAAGGAAGCGAGTTACTAAGTTTTATCTCACGAAGTTGGACAGAACTGCATTATTTACTGGTCCCGTGTGGCTCAGTTGGTAGAGCATGGCGCTTGCAACGCCAGGGTTGTGGGTTCATTCCCCACGGGGGGACCAGGATGAATATGTATGAACTTTCCAATTTGTAAGTCGCTCTGGATAAGAGCGTCTGCTAAATGACTTAAATGTAAATGTAATTATTTGACTGTCAGTTGATAGCTAGGTAGCACAAAGGTATGGCATGTGTATTTAAAGTTTTTAAATTCTGTATGAAAGTGTATGCAAGCTCATACGTGCTTGTGCCTGTGTGTGTGTGCCTTATGTGTGTGTGTGTGCAGAGGCACACTGTCTGACAGGGATAACAGAAACAAACATGGACAGTGTCGAGGATCTGTTCCTGCCAGCCGCTCTGTCGTAGAGATGTACCCTGGAATGCAGATGAACTGTGTGTGTGCGTGCGTGTGCATGGTTTTATGTCACTGAGCTCTATGCAAGAATACAGATGGACTACAGCTAGTTCTCTCTGCAGGGGCATGTGCAGAGAGAAGTGATTGATAGGAAATCAAGTTGATTGTGATGCGTCATCCATTATTGTGAGAATGAATGATAATCCTGATAATGATTTGCATGTACTGTATATAGCTCTTTTTATGTAAGTGTTCCACCACCTTCCCACCACTGCAATGGAGCTAGCAGATAGGTTGAAATATGACAGTCTATACTTCCTTTAGAAAAAATATACTACAGTGGCCTTGACTGAAAATATCAGTTTCTACCATCCAGGCCAATATTAATTAGAGGTCGACCGATTAATCGGAATGGCCGATTAATTAGGGCCGATTTCAAGTTATCATAACAATCGGTAATAACCATTTTTGGACACCGATCATGGCCGATTACATTGCACTCCACGAGGAGACTGCGTGGCAGGCTGACTACCTGTTATGCGAGTGCAGCAAGGAGCCAAGGTAAGGTGCTAGCTAGCATTAAACGTATCTTATAAAAAACAATCAATCTTAACATAATTACTAGTTAACAACACATGGTTGATGATATGCGGTGCCTGTTAATTTATCATTGAATCATAGCCTACTTCGCCAAATGGGTGATTTAACAAGCGCATTCGCGAAAAAAAAGCACTGTTGTTGCACCAATGTGTACCTAACCATAAACATCAACGCCTTTCTTAAAATCAATACACAAGTATATATTTTTAAACCTGCATATTTAGTTAATATTGCAACATACATTTCTTTTAACTAGGGAAATTGTGTCACTTCTCTTACGTTCTGTGCAACAGAGTCAGGGTATATGCAGCAGTTTGGGCCGCCTGGCTCGTTGCGAACTGTGTGAAGACTATTTGTTCCTAACAAAGACAGCCAATTTCGCCAAACGGGGGATGATTTAACAAAAGTGCATTTGCGAAAAAAGCACAATCGTTGCACGAATGTACCTAACCATAAACATCAATGCCTTTCTTAAAATCAATACACAGAAGAATATATTTTTAAACTTGCATATTTAGTTATAAGAAATCCAGGTTAGCAGGCAATATTAAACTAGGGAAATTGTGTCACTTCTCTTGCGTTCATTGCACGCAGAGTCAGGGTATATGCAACAGTTTGGGCCGCCTGGCTCGTTGCGAACTAATTTGCCAGAATTTTACGTAATTATGACATAACATTGAAGGTTGTGCAATGTAACAGGAATATTTTGACTTATGGTTGCCACCCGTTAGATAAAATACGGAACGGTTCCGTATTTCACTGAAAGAATAAACGTTTTGTTTTCTAAATGATAGTTTCCGGATTTTACCATATTAATGATCAAAGGCTCGTATTTCTGTGTGTTATTATGTTATAATTAAGTCTATGATTTGATAGAGCAGTCTGACTGAGCGGTGGTAGGCACCAGCAGGCTCGTAAGCATTCATTCAAACAGCACTTTTGTGCATTTGCCAGCAGCTCTTCGCTGTGCTTCAAGCATTGAGCTGTTTATGACTTCAAGCCTATCAACTTCCGAGATTAGGCTGGTGTAACCGATGTGAAATGGCTAGCTAGTTAGCGGGGTGCGCGCTAATAGCATTTCAATCAGTGACGTCACTCGCTCTGAGACCTTGAAGTAGTTGATCCCCTTGCTCTGCAAGGGCCGCGGCTTTTGTGGAGCGATGGGTAACGATGCTTCGAGGGTGGCTGTTGTCGATGTGTTCCTGTTTCGAGCACAGGTAGGGGCGAGGAGAGGGACGGAAGCTATACTGTTACACTGGCAATACTAAAGTACCTATAAGAACATCCAATAGTCAAAGGTATATGAAATACAAATGGTATAGAGAGACATAGTCCTATAATTCCTATAATAACTACAACCTAAAACTTCTTACCTGGGAATATTGAAGACTCATGTTAAAAGGAACCACCAGCTTTCATATGTTCTCATGTTCTGAGCAAGGAACTTAAACGTTAGCTTTTTTACATGGCACATATTGCACTTTTACTTTCTTCTCCAACACTTTGTTTTTGCATTATTTAAACCAAATTGAACATGTTTCATTATATATTTCAGGCTAAATTGATTTTATTGATGTATTATATAAAAGTGTTCATTCAGTATTGTTGTAATAAATAAATAAATAAAATCGGCCGATTAATCGGTATCGGCTTTTTTGGTCCTACAATAAATGAGTATCGGTATCGGCGTTTAAAAATCATAATCGGTCGACATCTAATATTAATACAGTTGTATTATGTTGTAGAGACCTGACTAAGCCTGTAGAAGTGTGGACTGAATGACTGGTAACTCTGTTAGCTTGTCTATCTGTCACGCTGTCTCCCCTGTGTCCTATCTTATCAGACAGACAGAGACAACATTACTCCCTATAAGACACACACATCTCTCTTTCCTCAGTTGAAGTTCTACAGAGTGTTTGTTGCCAATGTCTGCTAGACATGAACACACACAAGAAATATACTTTTTTTTTTTTGTGCTGGCCCTCTGTAGTTGTTAAAGTTGGATTACTCTGGGGCTATAGCACACAAAGATGCACATCTACCCTACGCTTTCCTGTTCAGAGTTTCCATACTTTTCCAATCACAGCTGCCAGATTCTTCAGTCACACAGGGGAACTTCCTCCTCGCCTGTCGCCCCTGCAATTCCCTACTATTCTTCATATTATGCAAATACAAAGCGGGAGTGTTACCAAGGTAACCTCTGACAAATCAGAGTAGGGTAACAGCTGAAGGTAGAGGAAGAAAATTGAGAGTTTAGAGAGAGTTATATACATTTGTCCTGGTCTGCACAGACAGACAGTATCTGTTACTAAAGCCCCCCACAGGAAAGGGAACCTGACCTTGTACTGTATGGAATTGGTTGTCAATTAAAAGCTTTTGTGGAAACATGTCAGATAAAACCATCAGTATCTCCCAGACGTGGGAGTCAGAGAGAGAGAGAGAACGTTGACTGTCCAATGGCCTTGCATACAGGGAGGAATCCACTGAATGCTGTCAGCTTTGATGCATTTCTCGTAGAGAGGCTGAGCTTTGACGGCTCTCCAATTACAGGGATTTCTACACTGTCAGCCTGCCTGTCTCAGGTCCACCGTTACAGGGCTGCCAGAGGTGCGTGTCTAGTTTTTCTTGTTGCTTGCGATTATATTAGGGGTACGAATAGTTGAAAAGGAGTGTCCAGTAGGTGTCCAGTAGTTCTGAATACTTCCTTTAGCTGCCTAGTGTAACAGGCCAAAAGGTTTAGGGCACAGTGATAAGGTACCAAGCAGAGATAGGCCTACACACTTCGAGGGCATAACTGCTCTGGCCATGCGAGAGAACAGGCTTTGGCTACAAAACACATAGAAGGCTGTTTGAAGTTGCCATCTTGTTTTGGTTATCCTCTATCTGGGCATCCCTTCTCAGAAAAAGTAATCTCTTGAAAGTTGAGTAAGTTGAAACACTTTGAAATTCCCGATCTGTTCATATTGAGATATGTGTGATTTACTTTGTACTAGTCAGTGTCAGAGTAGGCGCTGAAAAGCATTTTCCTCAACTTCAAATCCACTAGTGTTGACACAACTGGTCAGCAGGCCTGCAGTAGAACTCTGATGAGTCAGTCAATGTAGTCAGTGTTCCAGTTCTAGAGTGCTGATTCCTGCTACTGTAGCTAACCTGCCCGCGGCGCTAGCTCCTCTGAGGGAGCTTTCTTAGCTCTTCCAGCTCTCTCAGACTTTTGATCAAAGCAACGTGTCAGTCAGACTCAGGCTCTCTCTAGCTATGTGCTGAGTAAACACGGACCAAACTAGCCCCACATTCTGGTTACCACGCCTCCCACTTTGAGCCTATGGCTGCTGAGCACTCAGCTCCACGGGGGAGAGCAGAGACAGATTTGGAGGAGAAGCGGGCTCGCTGCTTGAGCTCCTGTTCCTCTTATAGAATATTAGCTCAAAAGTATTGTGGAGCTCCTGCACATAAATGTAAACAGTAGCTGCACCCAAAATGATTACCAGCACCTATTTCAGTCCAAGTCAAGCACTGGCTAACGTCATCAGTTGTGAGAGAATTAATTCATAGACTTTGTGTTGTATGAGACAGGGAGGGTTCTTCAACCCTGAAAGCTACAGCGGAATGACTGAAATATAGATTCGTTTCCTCTCTCTGAGGAGAGATTCAATAATTATGCCGTCCGTCACTTTTAAGGAATTTCTAATTTGCACAGAGCGGATTTGTTCAAGGGACAACAGCGAGAGAAATAATGGAAGAGAAGCACGTTATATGCGTTCAACCAATGAAATATCGCACAGGATGATATGAATCACTGAGGAACAGTTGGTGAATGTAAATTGCTTTGTAAATGGCTTTTGCTACAACTGTTTTGCAAGAGAGATTTCATCATATTTAGCCTACATTACAGCAACACCTGCCTTGTCTTTAGTTCTGTTTCCTTATGTTTTTAAATTAGACTGCATAAATACTGGAAGAGAGTGATTGACAAACCAGGCCTACTATTCAAAATGAAGGAAATCTCAGAGTAGCTTTAGCAATAAAGACGTGTGTCGTGTCCCAGATGTGATATCTAACACAGCCCGTCATTGGGGCGGCAGCGTAGCCTAGTGGTTAGAGCGTTGGACTAGTAACCGAAAGGTTGTAAGATTGAATCCCCGAGCTGACAAGGTACAAATCTGTTGTTCTCTCCCTGAACAAGGCAGTTAACCCACTGTTCCTAGGCCGTCATTGAAAATAAGACTTTGTTCTTAACTGACTTGCCTAGTTAAATAAAGGTTAAAATATATTTTTTAACAACAACTAGGACCTGGCAAATGGACAGACATTCTCTCTCACTCTTTCCATCTCTCTCTCTCAATCGTTTTATCAGTTGAAGGGATCTTTTCTTTACAGACACAATGCATGAAGAGCCTCTCTCCAATAAAACACCTCTCCTCTCTTCGTCTCTCTCACTCTCCCCCTCTCTCTTAGTCTGCCAATTACCACCCTTCTCTTGGAGCAGTGTCAACCAGATTTCACCCTGTGGTGACGTGTGGGGTGTGACGTATGGCGTCTGATGGGGCCAGGCAGACCAACGCAGAGAATGGATTGCAGTACTGCTAGTGTTGGGTGTGGAATTGAGCCCACTGAAATGTTTATGAACCGGCCAAAGATGCATTTTAGGGAGAGAGTTTATTTAACCTTTATTTTGACACGGAGTCAATGCTGAGACCAGATGAGCCCTGTATAGCACACCTATCTATACACATCACAATACAATAAACACATTAAACTACACATTCATATACACATTAAAATACATGTAATTATACACAACGATACATGAAAAGCAAAACACAATCATAAAAAACAGACACATTCTTCAGTAAAAAGGTCCCCTAACAATCTCTGAAGTGCCCTAGAGCCACTAATTCCTCCAATTTTAAAGTGTATTGTAGATCATTCCACACGTAAGGTGCAAGGAAATTAAAGGCTGATTTACTTAACTCTCTGGGCACCAAAGGAGTCTCCACAGTTAACCAACCGTGTGAACAGGCTTGATAAATTGTCATTTAAATCTTAACAGAAAGGAATGAGAGAAAAAATGGATTGTTTTAAGTTCACCAGCTTTACTTTTTAGCCCTGTTGGCAGACAAGCGACTAACTGCTCACTGAATCGTAATATTCAAATGTATTCTGCATTTGGATATTTTCTAAAAAGTTTTTTATCTTTTATTGAGTTCTGTCAAGTGGAAGATTCCATTACATCTATGACTGTAACGATCGTCTGTTGAAGAAGGTGTGGACCAAAGCGCAGCGTGGTAAGTGTTCATGCTTTTATTTCAACTGAACACTAAATAACAAAAATAACAAAGAAAATGAACAAAAACCGAAACAGTCCTGTCAGGTGCAGAAACACAAAACAGAAAATAACTACCCACAAAACCATGTGGGAAAAAGCTGCCTAAGTATGGTTCTCAATCAGAGACAACGATAGACAGCTGCCTCTGATTGAGAACCACACCCGGCCAAACAACAAAGAAATACAAAACATAGAAAATGAACATAGAATGCCCACCCAAATCACACCCTGACCAAACCAAAATGGAGACATAAAAAGCTCTCTACGGTCAGGGCGTGACAATGACACAGACCCGTCAGAAGGGTGCTCACTCAGTCAGACATTTAGAAGTTGAGTCGAGGAAGGTTTTGGGAGGTAGCACCTCTCAGTGCTAAACAGTTCGACAATGTGCTGTTAGCACTCAGTCAACACTCACAGAGTCAGAATGATTTTGACAGTGGGGTTATCTGCTGGTATTTAACTGAAATTGAAAAGTCTTGACTATTGACAGGACAGTTACCCATACCACTCAATCTGTCTGCCCAGAAACTCTTCAGGATCCATCGTACCGGGTGGAGAGTTGTGAACCCACCCATGCATTGTGGAGAGGTTTAAAAGCTTACACCTCAAGGAAAATGGTCCAGAGGAGAAACGTCAGAGAGAAATAAATAACTTCTCAGTCAGGGAACTGTTCTCTAAAGAAAATGTGGACAGGAGTACCGATACAGACAGAAAACTGACAATTAAAACTTTCTCCAGCTTTCGGTCTGCTACTTTGAATGGGAGATTCCCCACAATATTTCCCACAAATACTCCTCATAGCCAGAGTAAATTAAGTCAACCATCCTATAACAGCAGCCACATCCCAGTCCACTCCAATCCACAGAGGCTCTTGGCAGCTGGAATTGCCTTCCCAATAACCCTTCAGTGTGAGGTTAAGACCATAATAGTTGTGCTGCTCCTGAGAAGACCCTTTTAGCCGACAGTTCCTGTGTCGTCTGGCCTACATTATGACTATGGAATGCCTCTCGCGGCCCACTGGCTCCCCTCTCGCTCCCCTCTTGCACCCCTCTCCATCTCCTCTCTCTCGAAACCACTTTCCTTCCCCTCTCTCCCCTCTCCCGCTGAAAAACGACCACGGTGATTAGATAGCTGGGCCACCGTGTGTGCGTATCCTTTAAACAATAGACACAATGGTGCCTGGCCTGCTACATAACCCCTCTGTGAAAACATTCATCAATGCAGCACAGCACTGTTTGTGGTTTATAGTAGTTGATAAGATAGCAGGAGAGAGCAGGCCACTGGTGTCTCTTTAACAACAAGGACAGGCCGCTACACACTGTGAAAACACAAGGATGTACCTCACTGTGTTTGTGTTTTACAGTGATGGCAGGGCCAGAGATAGTTCCCTGTAGTCCTCTCAGAGCTGTTCCTCTCCATTGTGTGGTTGACTCAGGCAGTTTCGATTTTACAGAGAGAACTCCCTCAGGGTGGATAAACCATGGTTGGGGTAAACATATCCTGTCCTGTCTCGTCCTTCATCTAAGCACACTCTGGGTTTTCCTGTACGTGTGCGCGTGTGTGTTTGTGATGGTGATAAAGTGGGCTGATGGTTTGCCAAGCTAATAAAAAGGCAATTTCCATGATTCTAGAGGGAATGGGAATGCTGTGGTCATCATTCTGATTTCTACATTCTGTTTCTAATGCTTTTACTGTTGGCTATATTAGAGAGCAGAAATATGGACTACACTCAGGTCTCCTGGCTTTATGACAGAGGGGGACAGACAGAGATACTGTAGATAAACAGAGAGTGAGAAAGAGAGAGACACACACAGGGATAAGGACTAGCCTATATGAGGGGTCGTGTGGTGCTGTTTGGATACAGTGGACGCGTTCTGAAGCTATTACCATCACCATCAGAGAGGCAAGGAGAGGGGAGATACATACAGGTGGTGTCGAAGTCATCACTGCTGATGAGATTTAGAGGCTTTATGCCACAGTGAACTTGTCCTCACTGCTGTTCCCTAGCTGTGAGAATGGAGGCTAAATCAATCTCGTATCCTCCTCCTGTCTGTCTTATTGATGCACCCGCCCAGACTACCGGCTCTCGACTGCTACACGCACAATGATTTCTCATTTCACCCGGCGTACAACAGACGACCGTTCTCGCTTTGTCTCTTTCTCTCTACCTCTGTTTCTCTCTCTCGCCACCTCTACCTCCCATTCACTCGCTCTCTCTCTTCTCTCTAACCCCCTCTATCTTCACCCTCTACATCCCTCTCTCTACCCCCACCTCTCTCGCTCTCCTTCCCTCTCTCCCTCCCTGGGCAGATTAAATGTTATTTGGGAGATGGAGCAGGCGAGATCTCAGTGTCATGTTTCTTGATTAAAAGAGGTGTGCTTTTCCAGGCAAATAGAACTGCTCCCCCTCCTTTGCCTTTTCCACTTTTATATTACAGAGCCAGTCCCCGGTAACTGTCTCCTGGTAACTGTCTCCGATGTGTCTGTGTGAGAGAGTTATAACAACTAAACCTAGAACAGGAGCCGAGCAGACACTCTTCAACTGTTTCCCCACTTCACATTGACTTCACGCCGAGTCCTATGGCTCAGAGACTTTTCCTGTTCCACAGCCACACGCGCACAAACACACACAAATGAATGTAGAATAGATGATACTGTACTTAGAATGGGGTCTTTTAACCAAAGTTTTTCAGCTGGGAGTCTCAAGCCCCTTTAGAATGAAAGTTTCTTCATGCAGTTAATGTTATTTAAAGGAGCGTGAACTAATAAGACTCTTGCATGTATATGACTATGTGATTATCATATCATAATAGACTCCAACTCCTCTGTTCACTGTAATTACATTCCACTGAAGCCAACTCACCTTGTCAACACTGGAGAGTTTTCACTGTGTAATTGGTTGTTTCTGTGTGTGTGTGTGTGTGTGTGTGTGTGTGTGTGTGTGTGTGTGTGTGTGTGTGTGTGTGTGTGTGTGTGTGTGTGTGTGTGTGTGTGTGTGTGTGTGTGTGTAATAATGTGTTCATTATTGAGTCAAGGGATTGAATCTGTGTGATGATCAGATTAGTTGAGGAATAAGAGAGAATTTTGTGTGTAAAGTATCTTTGTAACAGCAATGAGATTCATACAATGATTCATCAGTTTTTGTTCTGACAAAAATATAACTGACAAAAATCTTCTGATTTTGATCGCTCTAAATCAGATCATGACCCGTCTAGTTTTCCCTCAGACTGCTTCAGTGATGACTGATGCTTTTGCATTTTTTATAACCAAATTGTCCACTCCAAGCATTCATTTTAGACACACTCATAGACTCGTAAGTTGATGAGCCTCTTACTCACTTGGCTACCAAAACTCCCTCGTCTGACATGTTCTCTGTTTCTGCATTTCTGTGTTCTGCTGACTAGCCCTGTCATTAGGCTGGGTAATAAAGCAGTAGATATGGGGTTCAAAGGCCTTCATTAGCTGTAGGATGAGAGGACAACCCCCCCCCCCCCCGCCCGCCCGCCCGCCAGAAGTGAGACATTAAATAAAAGCCAAACCTCGCTAGATTAAAGACCACCCACGTTAAGAAGATATTCTGTAAACTGCTCCATCTGTGAGAGAAAGAGAGGGAGAGAGAGAGAGCGAAAGAGAGATATTGCGAGAGAGAGAGAGACAGGGCAAGAGAGAGAGGGAGAGAGTCTCTTTAAACTACAGTTGAAGTCGGAAGTTTACATACACTTAAGTTGGAGTCATTAAAACTCTTTTTTTCAACCACTTCACAAATTTCTTGTTAACAAACTAAAGTTTTGGCAAGTCGGTTAGGACATCTACTTTGTGCATGACACAAGTAATTTCTTCAACAATTGTTTACAGACAGATTATTTCACTTATCACTGTATCACAATTCCAGTGGGTCAGAAGTTTACATACAATAAGTTGACTGTGCCTTTAAACAGCTTGTAAAATTCCAGAAAATGGTCATGGCTGTAGAAGCTTCTGATAGGCTAATTGACATAATTTGAGTCAATTGGAGGTGTACCTGTGGATGTATTTCAAGGCCTATCTTCAAACTCAGTGCCTCTTTGCTTGACATCGTGGGAAAATCAAAAGAAATCATCCAACATTGTAGACCCCCACAAGTCTGGTTCATCCTTGCGAGCAATTTCCAAACGCCTGAAGGTACCACGTTAATCTGTACAAACAATAGTACGCAAGTGTAAACACCATGGGACCACGCAGCCGTCATACCCCTCAGGAAGGAGACGCGTTCTGTCTCTTAGAGATTAACGTACTTTGGTGCGAAAAGTGCAAATCATTCCCAGAACAACAGCAAAGGATCTTGTGAAGATGCTAGAGGAAACAGGTACGAAAGTATCTATATCCACAGTAAAACGAGTCCTATATTGACATAACCTGAAAGGCCGCTCAACAAGGAAGAAGCCACTGCTCCAAAACTGCCATAAAAAAGCCAGACTATGGTTTGCAACTGCACATGGGGACAAAGATCGTACTTTTTGGAGAAATGTCCTCTGGTCTGATGAAACAAAAATAGAACTGTTTGGCCATAATATCCATCGTTATGTTAGGAGGAAAAAGGGGGAGGCTTGCAAGCCGAAGAACACCATCCCAACTGTGAAGCAGGGGGGTGGCAGCATCATGTTGTGGGGGTGCTTTGCTGCAGGAGGGAGTGGTGCACTTCACAAAATAGATGACATCATGAGGAGGGGAAATTATGTGGATATATTGAAGCAAGATCTCAAAACATCAGTCAGGAAGTTAAAGCTTGGTTGCAAATGGGTCTTCCAAATGGACAATGACCCCAAGCATACTTCCAAAGTTGTGGCAAAATAGCTTAAGGACAACAAAGTCAAGGTATTGGAGTGGCCATCACAAAGCCCTGACCTCAATCCCATAGAAAATTTGTGGGCAGAACTGAAAAAGCGTGTGCGAGCAAGGAGGCCTACAAACCTGACTCAGTTACACCAGCTCTGTCAGGATGAATGGGCCAAAATTCACCCAACTTTTTGTGCGAAGCTTGTGGAAGGCTACCCAAAACGTTTGACCCAAATTAAACAATTTTAAAGTCAATGCTACTAAATACTAATTGAGTGTATGTAAACTTCTGACCCACTGGGAATGTGATGAAATAAATAATAGCTGAAATAAATCATTCTCTCTACTATTATTCTGACATTTCACATTCTTAAAATGACGTTGTGATCCTAACTGACCTAAGACTGAATTTTTACTAGGATTAAATGTCAGGAATTGTGAAAAACTGAGTTTAAATGTATTTGGCTAAGGTGTATGTAGACTTCTGACTTTAACTGTAAACCCCAGAACTCTTTCAAACCACTGTCATTATTGCTCATAGATTGGCCCTTGAAGTACTCTATTGCAAAATGGCTTCCAAATTGGGTTTGTCTTGTGTTGTGACACAGATCCCCGTTCAACTCCAACCAGACTAGATAACTGTATTCAATCACGTTCTCTCTCCCATGGTCAATAGAAAGAGAAGAGAAAAGAAAAGAGCGAGAGGGGGAGGCCGGCATCACCTCAGTAATGGAATAGACTACAAAGCGAGACTGGAGACAAGACAGGACACTGTTAGCACTTTTTCTTTGTTACCCTCTCTCCCTTCCCTCTCTTTCCCTTCCTCTCTTCATTGTACTTTCACTTTCTTTCTCTCTCTATATCTCCCTGCATCCCACTCTCTCGCATCTTTTCATACTGTCTGATAAAATATATGAAATTCAAGAAAGAGAGAGATAGAGAAATGAAAAGGTGTACACCAGGGTTCCTTTGATGATTTTACTAAGCCCCCCCCAGTTTTCTGGGGGAGATAAAATACTGTGAAATACCAGTAAAAAAGTGATTTGAATTCAAATGCATAATAGAGATATGTGATCGTATACAAATGTCAGCAAGGTTTGGAATGATTATGTTTGGGCTTCTTGCAGTCAATTTGCAGTCTACAAATTATTAAGAATAAATCGACCCGCGGCTAAATCTAGTTGATGATCCCTGGTGTACATTGTATTCCCGATAGTGTGTTTATTCTGCTCTACCTGTCAGTACATTCCTCTCTTCCCTGTGATGTAGAGATGGAATATAGTTTGGCACTGTGTTGTAACAGACAGACAGCTACGGTATCTGTGTTGTAACAGACAGACAGCTACAGTATCTGTGGTGTAACAGACAGACAGCTACGGTATCTGCGGTGTAACAGACAGACAGCTACAGTATCTGTGGTGTAACAGACAGACAGCTACGGTATCTGCGGTGTAACAGACAGACAGCTACAGTATCTACGGTGTAATAGACAGACAGCTACGGTATCTGCGGGGTAACAGACAGACAGCTACGGTATCTGCGGTGTAACAGACAGACAGCTACAGTATCTACGGTGTAACAGACAGACAGCTATGGTATCTGCGGTGTAACAGACAGACAGCTACGGTATCTGTGGTTTAACAGACAGCTACAGTATCTGTGTTGTAACAGACAGACAGCTACAGTATCTGTGTTGTAACAGACAGACAGCTACGGTATCTGCGGTGTACCAGACAGACAGCTACGGTATCTGCGGTATAACAGACAGACAGCTACAGTATCTACGGTGTAACAGACAGACAGCTACGGTATCTGCGGTGTAACAGACAGACAGCTACAGTATCTGTGGTGTGACAGACAGACAGCTACAGTATCTGCGGTGTAACAGACAGACAGCTACGGTATCTCCAGTGTAACAGACAAACAGCTATGGTATCTGTGGTTTAACAGACAGCTACAGTATCTGTGTTGTAACAGACAGACAGCTACAGTATCTGTGGTGTGATTACTGCCGTGGGCTAGCTTTCTAATGCTCCTAAAAGGATGAGGGGAATGAGACATCTCCTTTCTACTGGCTGCTACTGTAGCAACCCAAACACTCCCCATTGTTTCACATCTAGATGAAGCCACTCTCTTTTTCAAAGACTAGATGAGAAGATGGAGGCCTTTTATAGATAGATAGCATTCAATATCTTCTGCCTCCACCTCTGGTGATGCACTGTTACAGACTGTACTCTCTCACACTCTGACTGCTCCGAGCTTTAATTCACACATTGCTTTGTTGTGGTTGTACAACTGTGACATCGCTGAATGAGAACTGCTTACTGGGTATTGAATCAGCCACAGGCCAGTGGGTTTGTATTCTATATTCCCATAGATTTTATTTTTCATTGGGGGAGGCGTGGTGAATGTGTGCTGTTCTAGCAGAGTGAATATGACATGTTTCTAGTGGGATGAGAGAGATATCACTCTATGTCCCTCTCTTTCTCGCTCTATTTCTTTCTCTCCATTGGCCAATGTTGTAGGTCCTTAGTGAGATATGAGAGAGAGAGAAAGAGAGAGAGAGAGAGCTTGATAGAAAGACAGAGGGCAAGAGTAAGAACATGAAAAAAAAACAGAGAGAGAGAATAACAGAGAGAGTGGTCTAATGATGACATGGTAATGGCTCTCTCTAGATGAATGCTTCTGGAAGGAATCTTGATATTCTAACGAGTCGCTATGGAAACCCCTCGCTGTCCTCTCATGGCTCTGCTAGCCATTGACACAGGGCATCTCTAAGTTTTAATTGATGGCCTATGGCCGATCTCTTCAATCGACAAAACGCAAACCTGATTATAGCAATATCAATTAAAGTGATTTGGGGTCTAATGGTTCAAGCTAGAGATATTCTTTTTTTTGCATTGGATGCGTCTCAATCCACTGCATCCACCAGTGTCGCACTTCCGCATCTGCGGTGAAAGTTGGCAGAGCTAGAGAGCGGTGTTTGTCAGAGCATGAGACATCCCAAAAATCGGTCGTCTCATGAAAACGTCTGTAGCGTCCGAACGGTTTGACCTACAAACTATTATGACCCAATGGAAAGGGGAGACTCATGAACACGATGGTGTTCTCCGTTTTGCTCTACAACCCCCACAAGTGTCAGGAGACTCGTCTGAAGTCGGTACGGTCGATGTGCCAACTTCTGTTTGGTAGCGTCCAAACCGTTTGGGCTGCAAACTAATGGGACTCCACTGTGGAAAGGGGAGATTCTCACGAACACGATGGTGTTCTCTTTTTTGCCCTATGACCCACACACACACAAGTGTCACAGGACTTGTCTGAAGGTAACTGGTACCGGTTTTTAAAAAAGCTAATGGAAGTAAGAAATAAAGGTTGTTTTGTGCCTACTGCAAAAAAAGAGGTTAAATATGTGTGAAACAATTAGTACAGACACTTCAGAACCTTGTTTCTTATGATATATTTGTTGACTGTCCTTTTTGCCATTTATGAATGTGTTATTAAATGTGTTTCTATGGGCTTCAGTAGTAAAGGCCAAAATGTGGTATCTCCTACCCGATACCATCGTGATACTCGATACCGTCGTGATACTCGATACCAAAATGAATGATACTTGATCCAGACAGATTATCTCAGCTACTGCTCTCTTCAGGCTTTGGGCATCTTTTTAGTTCACTATCATTGCATTTGACATTTTTTATGGCAACGTTTTAATAAATTATACAATCATAGAATCAATTTGACTTTGTTTTTACCAATCTAACTACATAACAACATAATGCTAATCATTTATTTGAAAGATAAATCTCTACTGATAAGCTGGGTAAATCAAAATGTAGCCTATTCAAAATACAGGTGAATGAATATTCAATAGGCGTGTGTGCCTGCATTGAGTTATTGAGCTTGTTTTGGCTGATTTCATGGGGCTACAGATGACAAACAATCTGTTTTCCTTCCATTTGGGGAATATTTTATTGTACTGATCAACAACATTTGCATAGAAGTAGCTTAATTAATGACGTCATTCACGAGGCAAGGGGGGACGGAACCCCATTCACACACAGTCAGTTCGCTGAGGCAATAGATCATCTTTGGAAGAGACATGAGAGAGAGACAGATTATGTGAATGAGTAGCCAAGTACTTTGTTTTGGTGGCAATCAGCCTTGAAATCAATATATTTTGCATTATGTTTAGCATATTATCACAAAGTACTTGGGTAGTGAATTGATGTTAGCTTCAGCTGTGAGCTAGCAAGCAGAAGTTAGGCAACAAACATGGATGCTACTGGTATCTTCTTGCATTGTAAAGTGTTCTAGCCTGCATGGACATTGTTTTGCGAACAGTAATGAACAGTTTAAACATTTCTACATGCCGTGTTGCATTATCACATCAAATCACATTGAAAGCACAGAAAAAAAGCAAAATAGTAGAAAAAGAAATAACAATAATAATAATAACACAAGGAATAAATATATAAATAAAATCACAAGGAATAAATACACAATGAGTAACGATAACTTGCATATATGCACAGGATACCAGTACCAGTCAATGTGCAGGAGTATGAGGTAATTGCGGTAGATATGTACATATAGGTAGGGATAAAGTGACCATTAAAGTGTGTTCACTTCTGTGCAGCATGAGTGGTGAGCTAACATGATGCAGCTCAGACTCCCAGTGCAGGCTAAGTGCAGGCTATAAGGGGGACATCGGCTGCACTGATAGACATACATGATCTGTGAGACACATTTGACAGAAGTACCGAAAGTAACAAAAATTCTAGTACCAAACCGTTTTTCATGTTCTAGTATCAAAAAGGTATCAAAATGTTGGTATACCGTGCAACACTACTAGACATCTAGCTGTCTGAGTGCTTCTGGAAGACATCTTTTGCAGTGGTTTACTGTCTGATGATGTGTGTGCCTGCGTGTGTACGTACGTACGTGCGTGTGCGAGACGAAAATGCTGCATCCAAACTCACTGAAAAGATTTATTATTATGACAGTCATTGATGGATGGCCCGGTCTCATTGGTGGATCAGATTAAGGGGTATTTGTATGTGTGTGAAAATAGCCTTTGAGATTGAAGATGGCATTATGTTTGTCTGATGGTATTGTTATTGCTATGATGGATTACAGAGCAAACGGCTGGTGATAATTACCTGCTTATCTGGCAATATGGAGGCTAAATGTTAAATAGATCACATGCTGAGACATGTGCTGAGACACACACGCTAGACACACACAATACAGTCTTTACATGACAAGTCTTTCCTTCAGGAAATAATTATCTGCTTATCTGGCAATATGGAGGCTAAATGTTAAATAGATCACATGCTGAGACACACACAATACAGTCTTTACATGACAAGTCTTTCTTGTTATGTAAGGATTCGTTTTCTAAGCCCTGTCTTCTTTACAAGATCTAATTTTCAAAATGTCAGCACAAAAAATGTATGGCCTGTGCCTTTTTTACCAGGGAGCCATTGTGGTGTTGACTGTCGTAATTAGGTCCGTTTATTTGGTTGTTTCATGTGTTGTTGAACATCCTATCATCAGTATTAGATGTAGATTGGAAATTGAAAGTGAATGTGCTGTGGCACCTCTTTACGAGCCTGCCAGACCAGACTAGTTGATGTGATTTACTGTGAGATGGAGCAGGATCATGAGGGATAGACAGGCCTATTAAAAGATTGTCACATTACGCCGCATAGATGCATATACTGTATGTGCCAGCCGTCCATTGAGAGGCATTAGATAGACGTCGTAATATGTAAAGAGGTCACTCACATCGAACACCTACGGTATGCACACACACACACACACACATGTCGCACAGACAGTCACGGTACTGTACTGTCTATCTGTCTTTGCCCGTCTGTCTGTCTGTCTGTCTGTCTGTCTGTCTGTCTGTCTGTCTGTCTGTCTGTCTGTCTGTCTGTCTGTCTGTCTGTCTGTCTGTCTGTCTGTCTGTGTGTGTCCGTCCCAGCCTAGCTGTCTGTCTGCCTGCCTGCCTGCCTGTCTCTCTGCCTGTCTATCTATCCCAGCTGTCTGTGTTATCCACTGACCTGGTAACAGGTAGTGGTCAGCAGATTATTCCTCCACAGGATTAGCAAGGGATGAGATTCCTGGCAGGCCTCATAGCAGCCTGTCTAATATCAAAGATACTGGTAATACTCTCCTGGAATGAATACTCTCCACCAGAGAATGGAGCTATGCTCAGAATCCTGACTGCTGCATGAAATAAAATATGTAATTATGTTACCAGGGAATTGCCCTGCACTGAACAGGCCAGGTAGACCAACATGTTCTCATAGTTTCCCTTCAAAATTCGATGTATTATGGATGAACGTCTATTTTTGAAGATTTCATTTTGTGTGGTTACAGGGTTAATTCCGCTTGGTTACAAGGTTAAAACATAAACAACTCAAATGTTAACAGTTTAGGCACTCATTCTGAGAGGTTAAGGTTACGGCTATGGTTTGGGGAAGGCTTAAAACAAAGTAATTAAAAACGATGCACTAGGTATCTTCAGTATTCATAGTGTTCTCACAGCTTGCTGGAGCACCGGCTCCGAGCGTAATGAGTTCGCACCCAGTGCTGGACAATCGGTTTTCTTTTTTTTTGAGAGCCGAGAAAAGCATTCAATATATCAACGTTCTCAGGACCTTTTCAAACATCCAAAATTGCTGTCTTTTTCTAGTGACCAGCCTGGGCAGACACCTCACCCAGACACAGAGAAACGTTTAATGGACTTTTAAAACCTTGCCAGTATGGATCAGCTGGTGTGGATTGTACTGAATACTTGAATGTGCCTAGAGACTGAGATTTGGGGTTTTCTAAGCTGAACGTAAAATGCACATGGCACCTGTGGCCTGTCTGCATGAGGCATCAGTCCAGGGCCAACACAAAAGACAGGTGGCCTGTCTACATCAGTATCAGGGCGTCACTCCAGGGCCAACACCATAGACAGGTGGCCTGTCTGCATCAGACATCAGGGCGTCAGTCCAGGGCCAACACCATAGACAGGTGGCCTGTCTGCATCAGGCATCAGGGCGTCAGTCCAGGGCCAACACAAGAGATAGGTGGCCAGTCTGGCCACACACACACACACACCACAGGCATTCGGACACACACACACACACACACACACACACACACACACACAGACACACACACACAGCTGTGTCTGTCTGGACCAGGTGCAGGTGCAGGTGGCTATAGAGCAGACAGGAGAGGACACACACACAGACACCACATACACACATCCAGCCTAGTCAGTCACCAACCACAGAGCAGGCGTCCGACCAGAGGAACATTAAAGCGATATATTAAAGACATGAAGGCAGCAGGTTCACATTGATTCATGCTGCTGCTAGGCCCATATTTGGTTATGACATAGTTGTTATTCCCAGTCAAGTTGTGCAAATGGAAATCCCTATGGCTGGGTAGGTACGGTGTGTGATATTTTTGAAGAGCAGAAAGCTTTCCTATGCTTAACCCTGATTTATCAGACACCAGCAGGGATAAGGCTAATCGACTCTACAGATGTAGGGAAACTAGCCACAGCCTTAAAACCTCTAGCTACCCTGCTAGCTAATGCCTGCAAGTGGCTACCCTAGTAGCAAATACCTTTGAGATCTCAGCCATAGAAAATACCTTTTAGTTAAATGTTTTGGCTAAATGGAAAGACACATTCACACACACACACTCTTTCCCTGGATAAATGAAATTCAAAATGAATGTAAAATACTAATGACTCTATCAATCCTAACCAATTAGCACATCTTTCTGCTCAATATACATTCTAAGTCTTCATATATATTGTTACTGATGTTATTGAACCTTTTCATGAAGTCCTCATACATCATTGTTACAAACTTGGATAAACCAAAAACTTGCCAGAAAAAAGATTGGAGAACTTGGTCAGTTCAATAATTGTGTATTGATAGGAACATTATAGTGGTTGAAATATGAATTTTTCTCAACACAAGTAAAAAAATTGCCTCATGGACCTATGACTTCCGCCATTTTGGATTTCCGCCATCTTTGATTTTTCATAGATATTTTTCTCATGAACCGTACATCCGATTGACTTGGAACTCAAAATGTATGTTATCACGTCTGTCTCTAGTACGTTAGAGGGAAGCTAAGCAATATGTTGAAAGATGGAAGAGGAAATGACAACTATCTCAAATGAAATATTGTATCCTCAATTAAAGCCTAATAACTTCACTTCTCTACACTTTATCAACATGAAACTTGCACATGAAGTGTTTTGAATTGTTACATGTAGCTTAGAATGAGGGAGGATGTTTAACGCTTCCAGCACCCCGTTTCATTGCTGCTTGCAGCTATACTTTCATTTATTTTGGGGGCAATGTTTCATTTAATTTTCACTTTATATGCTTTCACTGGTAACACATCATATTGTTACTAATGTTAAGAAATCTTTCTTTCCTCAATATAAATTCAATGTCTTAATATATTCTTACTAATGTTAATCAATCATTCTTTCCACAGTATGAATTCAAAGTGAAGAACATCAAGAAGAAGAAGGTCAACATCATTGTCTCAGTGGATGGAGTGAAGGTGGCACTCAGAAAAAAGTTAAAAGTGAGTATTTATTTTTCTTTTATAACCTGTTATTATCTCTCAACCAGTTTCTTTCCATTTGAACTGTCTGGAGCTTAGGGGCAGGGCGTAGAGTGGATGGGTGTTGTGTTGTTTCTAACCAACCCCAGTCAAACTGCGCACTCAGCCATTGCTGAGCAGTGTCATATCCTGGGGTTGTGAGTAGAGGAGTGAGTGGGATTCATTAACTGTCACCTGCAGTGAGAGGGAGTGATGAGTGAATCTGTGCCCTGCTAAATATTGCTCCAGACAGGGTAGAGTTCAGTGAATCTGTGCCCTGCTAAATAACACTTCAGGCAGGGTAGAGTGGCGGAGAGGAGGGAATCTGTGCCCTGCTAAATATTGTTCCAGAGAGGGTAGATTGGCGGAGAGGAGTGAATCTGTGCCCTGCTAAATATTGTTCCAGAGAGGGTAGAGTGGCGGAGAGGAGGGAATCTGTGCCCTGATAAATAACGTTCCAGACAGGTTAGAGTGGAGGAGAGGAGTGAATCTGTGCCCTGCTAAATAACGTTCCAGACAGGGTAGAGTGGAGGAGAGGAGGGAATCTGTGCCCTGCTAAATAACGTTCCAGACAGGTTAGAGTGGAAGAGAGGAGTGAATCTGTGCCCTGCTAAATAACGTTCCAGACAGGTTAGAGTGAAGGAGAGGAGTGAATCTGTGCCCTGCTAAATAACGTTCCAGACAGGTTAGAGTGGAGGAGAGGTGTAACGGATTTCTTCATCCGAAGAGGAGGAGCAGGGATTGAACCAAAATGCAGCGTCGTGATATGACATGATTTATTAAAGTAAAGACGAAAAACACGAAAACACTTTAACAAACTACAAAACAACAAACGACGTAGACGCACCTGAACATAAGAACTTACATGACACGAAGAACGCATGAAACAGGAACAGACTACATAAACCGAACGAACGAACGAACAAACAAACAAACAAACCGAAACAGTCCCGTGTGGCGTAACATACACAGACACTGACACAGGAGACAACCACCCACAACAATCAATGTGAAAACACCTACCTTAATATGGCTCTCAATCAGAGGAAATGAAAACCACCTGCCTCTAATTGAGAACCATATCAGGTCACCCATTAACAAACATAGAAACACATAACATAGACTACCCACCCAAACTCACGCCCTGACTGTCAAACACATACAAAATAACAGAAAACCGGTCAGGAACGTGACAAGAGGAGTGAATCTGTGCCCTGCTAAATAACGTTCCAGACAGGGTAGAGTGGCGGAGAGGAGGGAATCTGTGCCCTGCTAAATAACGTTCCAGACAGGGTAGAGTGGCGGAGAGGAGGGAATCTGTGCCCTGCTAAATAACGTTCCAGACAGGTTAGAGTGGAGGAGAGGAGGGAATCTGTGCCCTGCTAAATAACGTTCCAGACAGGTTAGAGTGGAGGAGAGGAGTGAATCTGTGCCCTGCTAAATAACGTTCCAGACAGGGTAGAGTGGCGGAGAGGAGTGAATCTGTGCCCTGCTAAATAACGTTCCAGACAGGGTAGAGTGGCGGAGAGGAGGGAATCTGTGCCCTGCTAAATAACGTTCCAGACAGGTTAGAGTGGAGGAGAGGAGGGAATCTGTGCCCTGCTAAATAACGTTCCAGACAGGTTAGAGTGGAGGAGAGGAGTGAATCTGTGCCCTGCTAAATAACGTTCCAGACAGGGTAGAGTGTAGGAGAGGAGTGAATCTGTGCCCTGCTAAATAACGTTCCAGACAGGGTAGAGTGGCGGAGAGGAGTGAATCTGTGCCCTGCTAAATAACATTCCAGACAGGGTAGAGTGGCGGAGAGGAGGGAATCTGTGCCCTGCTAAATAACGTTCCAGACAGGGTAGAGTAGCGGAGAGGAGGGAATCTGTGCCCTGCTAAATAACGTTCCAGACAGGGTAGAGTGTAGGATGAGAGCAAATCCGTTCTATGCTATGCTAAATATACCCCCTGTTTTGCTCTCCATGTAATTTGTATAAAGCTTTCTTTTTGGCAGTTTTACAGTGATTTGGGTTTATAATAAACCTTGACAGTAGTTCGACTGGGTTTACCTTGAGTGACCTCTCACCTGTCTCTCAGTTTAACTACAGTATTAACGTCAGTCCCTATTAAAGCTAGAAGTACACTTATAACCGCTGGTATGCAAACAAGCCTAAAGAAGCCACTGGTATTCAGCAGATGTCTTCTTCCTTCCTCGACCCTCCATTGTCTGGAGTCCTGTATGGAGATCTTCTTTCCCTTTCTCTCCTCTCTCTATTCATTTTTTTTGTAAAGAGAGGACAGTACTAATGCACTAGACATGGCTCAAGGCAGTGACTGAAGGCTGAAGGCTACACTTAAGCTCTATAGGAATCTGTAATGCATTTAGCCTGTGTAGGACCCTTTAACATGCCTTAACAACCTTTAACAATGGTGCGGAGGGAGGAGGGAGGTTACAGAGAGAAGGTATGTGGCCGGGTATAAATATCCCCTAGCTGCATTAGCTTCGCCCTCCCTCCCTCCCTCCACACTGATTACAGTCAGGCCTTAATTGAGTTGTTGTTAGTGGTCCTCTAGGGCACACCTCTTCATTTGACCACTCTGAAGGGCAGCTAATGCGTGTGTTTGTGCGCGCATGCGTGAGTTCATTCTTGCGTGCGTGTCCACTTTTTCCCACTCTAAATGCCAATGGATGCTTCCATATCCGCAAGGATCCGTCAGCCTATTATGCAGCTGTCTATATCTTCTGTCCATTGGTCGATCGCTCATAAAGCCTCATCCATACATCCCAACCAACACAGATCTGTGAATGAAGCTTTATTTATGCAGTCAGTAGAGTGGGAGAATGAGACCTAGAATGAGGTATGGAGAAAAAACAATACATGAACACCAACTGCCAGACAGTCTTATATCAGAGTGATTCCAGTGCAGAAGGGATTGCCCTTTAGAGTCCACACAGACCAAGGCCCTTTATATGGGACTCTATGGGATCCTATGGATGGAGAGAACAGAGAAAGGAGGAAGAAGGCAGTGGTGTACCGTACTTAAGTAAAAATACTTTAAAGTACTACTTAAGTCGTTTTTTGGGGGTATCTGAATGTTTCTTTACTAATTATATTTTGACAACTTTCACGTGTACTCCTCTATATTCCTAAAGAAAATATATACTTTTTACTCCGATACATTTTCCCTAACACCAAAAAGTACTTGTTACATTCTGAATGCTTAGGAAGGACAGAATTATGGTCCAATTTATGCACTTATGAATAATAACGTGTTGTCATCCCTACTGTCTCTTATCTGGTGGACTCAATAAACACAAATACTGCGTTTGTAAATGAATTATGTCTGAGTGTTGGAGTGTGCCTCTGTCTGTCTGTAAAAAATATATATAATGGTGCCACATATTGACACATCCAGCCCAAAGCGGGAGGTTTACAAAATACTTACTAATTGGAGCATGTTTTTTAATTACATTTAAAACCAGATAATTTTAGACTTTTACTCAAGTGGTAATGGGTGACTTTTATTTGAGTGACTTTTGGGTGACTAATGGGTGACTTTTATTTGAGTCATTTTCTATTAAGGTATCTTTACTTTTACTCAAGTATGAAAATGTAGTACTTATTCCACCACTGGAAGAAGGGAATAGAGAAAGGAGAAAATAATATGGGGAAGAAGACAACGGGAATAGAGAGAGGAGAAAGAGGAGAATAGACGTAGTGATCGCAAGACAGTGAATGATAATTTATCTTGATAACCCCAGTAAAAGAAAGAGACACGCGCCTTGTACCCTGGTCAGTACCCTTAAATAGATAGTAAATGCCTCTGCCAGATCCAGAATCTCTGGTTGAATTGTTCTAAACAGCTGGAGTGAACTGAACACAGCGCAGCATAGCAGTGGTGTTTGTGTTGTTACAATGAGAATGAAAGGTGTTGTGATTTGAATGGGACTCTATGGCTCTGTCTGCTTTGTCTCTCAGCCTGCTCTCTGGCCAAGACTGAAATGTCAACGCGTCCAGATACCGCCTCATTTACATCTCACCGAATGGAGAGATGAAAGGAGGTATGAAAAGAGAGATGTTTGAGTGGAAATGGCGAAACGAAAAATCAATAGGAGGAATAATTCCAATCGCTCCCTTTGACATTTATATTGTCTCAGAAAACTTGGACGAAGCCCAGTGTAGAAAGAAAGAAAGATAATGAGAATGAATGAGGGATAGGGAACGGGAGAGAGAATGAGAAAAAGAGAGACAAAGAGAGAATGAGAGAGAAGACAGAGAGGGAGACAAAGCTAGGGAAAATGAGAGAAAGAGAGCAAGTGAGAGAAAGAGAGAGCGTGAAAAAGATAGAGGAAGCGCTGGAGAGAGAGAGAGCAAGTGAAAAAGAGCAGCCAAAGCAAGACTGAGTGAGAAAGATGGGAAGAAAGGGAGCAAAATAAGGTAAGAGAGAATGGGCGAAATAATTGCTTTATTCACTGTGTGGATTGTGGATCGATTGGCTCTATTGAATCAATATCTCCAGTCCTTGGGCTCAACATCCAGCCCACCCTAGGCCAAAGTTCATTACTGTGGCAATCAAAGACACAGTGGTGAATGGCAGTAGCCAGTGGGGACAGCCTCATTTTAAAGTGTCTGGCGTGAACGTACTACACAGAGGTCCTGACCTCCTCTCACTCCATCTCTCACACACTCCTTACACACACATACCTCTGGCTGACTATCTGCGGCACACTCCTCACTGAACAATTTATTCTGTCTTTCCACAGAAGAAGGAGTGGACGTGGGATGAGAGTAAGATGATGGTGATGCAGGATCCCATTTACAGGTAACACTTCACCACCAGTTAATGTGGCCCATCAGAGAGCAGGACAGGTCAGGGCGGGACCTGAATGGTTTCCATAGTGACACACCAAGTGGATTAGCATCTCATTGGATCCAGATGGGCTGGGTCGGCCCACTCTGACCCTGGGACACCCACACGCACACGCACACACACACACACACACACACACACACACACACACACACACACACACACACACACACACACACACACACACACACACACACACACACACACACACACACACATATAAAAAGACACACACACACCCTGCAGCTCTTCTGGGTGGTTCAGACCAGTCCAAGACATGACCATGGAGGGGGTTGAGAGTTTTAGTTTCACAAACGATTGCCCACAGCTAATTCCTTGTGTTATACTAAAAGTTTAAAAGCCTAGCTGTGTTGCACAGTATACACTTATATATTGTGTGTGTGTAGGTGTGTCTATGTGTGTGTTAGGCTGGTTTAGATATGGTTGATGGTAATGAATGGCCCAGTGCCCAGTGCCCAGAATGAGCAGGTAAATGCTGCTGGGTTAATTGGCTGACTATGGTGGTTTAGTGATGGAGAGTATGCATCTGTAGACGCTTTATTGATTTTAATGATTCATCACACACACACACACACACACACACACACACACACACACACACACAGGACTTTGGTGATGGATATTGTCCAGTGAATCCGTTATTGATTTTAATGACTGAATCTGTGTAAAATTATATTATGTATGATCTAATTAAAAGTTTAATGTTGAGGGAGAGGGAGAGGTTGTTGTCCCGGCACCACATGGCCAGGTCTATGACCTCGTTGTCGTTGTTGGTGATCAGGCCTACTATCACTGTTGTGTCTTCGGCAAACTTAATGATGGTGTTGGAGTTGTGCCTGGCCATGCAGTCATGAGTGAACAGGGAGTACAGGAGCAGACTGAGCACGAACCCCTGAGGGACCCCCGGGTTGAGGATCAGTATGGTGGATGTGTTGTTACCTACCCTTACCACCTGGGGACGGCCCGTCAGGAAGTCCAGGATCCAAATCAAATCAAACTTTATTTGCCACATGCGCCGAATACAACAAGTGTACTTTACCGTGAAATGCTTACTTACAAGCCCTTAACCAACAGTGCAGTTCAAGAAGAAGAAAGTATTTGTCAAGTAGGCTAAAATAAAAAGTAATAATAAAAAGTAACACAATAAGAATAACAATAACGAAGCTATATACAGGTGGCACCGGTACCGAGTCAGTGTGCAAGGGTACAGGCTAGTCCAGTTGCAGAGTTTAGTTCCAGGGTCCTTAGCTTAGTGATGAGCTTTGAGGGCACTATGGTGTTGAACGCTGAACTGTAGTCAATGTGTATGAGCAACAGATGCATATCTGTATTCCCAGTCATGTGAAATCCATAGATTATGACCCAATTAATTTATTTCAATAGACTGATTTCTTTAAATGAACTGTAACTCAGTAAAATCTTTGAAATTGTTGCATGATGCGTTTATATTTTTGTTCAGTATTGTTGGAGGGGCATGGAGGTACGGTATGGCGGGCCAGGGCCCCTAAGGCCTGCCCATAATGCCAGCCTTGCCCCTATAACTCAAAGACTTTGTGAAGGAGAATTTCTCGTAACCTTGTAGGAAGATCCTCCGTACGCTGCGGCAGCCAGCAGCATCTTGGCAGCAGGGTGTGGGTGTGTGTTTCTTTCAGCTGGGATAATAAGAGGCTGTGGTATTAGTCCAAATCACAGGATTACCTCTGAGGAAATGGACCAGGCCGTTCCTGGCTGGAGATTGGTGTGTGTGTGTGTGTGTGTGTGTGTGTGTGTGTGTGTGTGTGTGTGTGTGTGTGTGTGTGTGTGTGTGTGTGTGTGTGTGTGTGTGTGTGTGTGTGTGTGTGTGTGTGTGTGTGTGCACGCGCATGTGTATGTGACAGAATTGCAGAGAGGGGGCTCAACATTTGAGGCAGCAGTTACAGGCCCCTGAACACACATACACACACGCATGTGCACACACACACACACTGTAGTGGAGGGATTTGGAGGCTCAGACAGATTTGATGAGAAATTAGATAAATACAGTGCAGTGTCTGAAGCATTAATCACTTATACATACACACACACACACACACACAAACACGCACACACACAGACTGTAAAACCAATGGAGGGTGAATGACAAAGCTAGCAAGGAACATTTGTATTCCAGTACTGTAAATCAGTAGAGTAATGCTGGTGGCTCTGCCGTGACACTGGGTTATGACAGGAGAGGACAACAGACAGACTATCTAGTTAGAACCCCGTGATTCAGCCCTGCCTTCACACACACAAACACATATATACTGATTATTCATTAATGAGTATTCAACATTAAGAACACCTAGTATTGAGTTGCACTCCCCCCTTTTGCCCTCAGAACAGCCTAAATTGATCGGGGCATGGACTCTACAAGGTGTCGAAAGCGTTCCACAGGGATGCTGGCCCATGTTGACTCCATTGCTTCCCACAGTTGTGTTATAGTTGGCTGGCTGTTGAGTATGAAAAGTCCAGCAGCGATGCAGTTCTTGACACAAACCGGTGCGGTTGGCACCTACTACCATACCCTGTTCAAAGGCACTTACATTTTCTGTCTTGCCTATTCACCCTCTGAATGGCACACATACACAATCCATGTCTCAATTGTCTCAGGGCTTAAAAATAATTATTTAACTTGTCTCTTCCCCTTCATCTACACTGATTGAAGTGGATTTAACAAGTGACATCAATAAGCGATTATAGCTTCCACCTGGATTCATCTGGTCAGTCTATGTCATGGAAAGAGCAGGTGTTCTTAATGTTTGTATACTCAGTGTATATACACACATACTGTATACTGTATATACACCTGCTGTCAACAGAGGGGGCTCCCTGGCCTCATCAGCGATGTATTTGGTAGCAGCTAGCGCAGCCTGCCTCAGGGCTACAGAGGAGAGCACAACGGGATTTGTTATTCTGTCAGGAAGATTGAAGCTGCAAGCTGTTTTTAGAACATGGAACTTGTTTGTTCTCCTGTTGTTAGGAAGGATGTCTCAAATCCCTTGTCAAAGTTTGATGTATGCATTTGTATGTGGGATAGGATCTGGCCCAGTGTGTGTTTCCTCGTGTACCTCTCCCTATGGGGATACCTGCCAATACTTCCTTAGCAATTATGCTGATGAGAGGCGGGTCACTCACACACACACACACAGCAAGCATGCAAAATCAAGATGGTGATTAGTAGTATGTAACCTGTTTCAGGAAGCTAGGCGTATGTCGCACGTCACTACTTCACAGAAGAGGCATTTGTGACCGATCGGCTCGATGTAGCAAAATTTGAAATTGTGTTTTTCACATTAGATAAAAGTAGAGACTCAGGGCTAGAACATTTTAAATTATGCACTACAGTTGAGGAACAATGGGAAGATTATTCTGCTTTGAAAGTTGATAAACTTGTAACCTTACTTTTGAGAAAATGGGCTTTGAATGTTTTGAGAGCTCTTCTTTGTCTACACCCATTCAGCATCATTCACACCCTCTTAAGCTATAGCCCCGCCCATAAACTCAGAGCATTGTCAGATTGTCTGTTCGTATATTTAGAGCGTTTCGCTCTTGGAGCGTTCAGAGCGCACACTGGATGCTCTGGCCGAGGAGTAGGGTAGATCCGATTGTTCTGTCCTAACAACAGCAGTCAAGCACCCAAGCTAACTGGCCAACGTTGGCTAGCTTGCTAGCTACTTCCAGACACAAATGAGAGAACAGCTCACTCTGACCATTTTACTCGCCCTAGCAGAGCTGGTTAGGCTGTTTTTATGTTATCCAGATCGTTGGTGACTGCAACTGTGCTGCAGGGTTACATTTATTGACATTGGCCATATTCAACGGGTGTTGAGAGTTCGTAATTATGAACGCTCAGTTATTCTGCACTTTGGCACACTCAGATGAGAGTGCTCTGAAATCGGAGTAGATAGCCAGAGCAAATTTACCTGCTACGTATATCAACAGTTATCACATTGACATCACGAACATTCTATTGAAATGGTTACTTGCATAGTGGAGTCTTTTGTTATTAAGACAAAAGCTAAAGAAAAGCTAAACAGTACAGTGCCCTCCACAAATTTACAACAAGTGTATCTTTAAAATGGTGTAAAATACTTGTATGTTTGAGGAATTTAAATTATGCGATTTCTGTTGTTTTGACTTTGGCGCCCTGCAGTTTCACTGGCTGTTGACGAGGCACATACCCTAGAGAGGTTTTAACTTGAAATGAAAACAACTTTCTGACAAAATTAGAAATGTGTAATATCTGAAAAATGTAGTTAGCTAGACTCTTACCCGTATAAATGGATGGACGCTTCTCCCTCTCCGTCACAGATGCCATGGTTGCCCTTAGTTTGAAGATGTAATCCGGAAATAGGTGTTTTCTCCATCTTCTTCGCTAGCATACTCTAATTCCACTGATTTCAAAACTCAATCTCTCGGCATGTCCAGCCCACTCATTATTTCAGTCAATCATGGCTACCGGGAAGGTTGCTCACTTTTTCTGTGACTAAACCAACTAGGCTCGTAATTTAACAATTGTATTCGTATTCACTGATGGCATACAAGTTTGTTATTAAGGCACATGAAAGTTCACATGTTCCAGAATGCATTTCTGCCCAAAAAACGCATTTTGATAAAAATGCAGAGAGAGGAGTTTTGATTGGTCTGCAATGTAGTGTGCTTCTGTCTATAACATAAGCTGCTCAGTATGTGTAGATACAGTTGAAGTCAGATGTTTACATACACCTCAGCCAAATACATTCCCTGTCTTAGGTCAGTTAGGATCACCACTTTATTTTAAGAATGTGAAATGTCAGAATAATAGTAGAGAGAATTATTTATTTCAGCTTTTATTTATTTCATCACATTCCCAGTGGGTCAGAAGTGTACATACACTCAATTAGTATTTGGTAGCATTGCCTTTAAATTGTTTAACTTGGGTCAAACGTTTTCGGGTAGCCTTCCACAAGCTTCCCACAAGAAGCTGGGTGAATTGTGTCCCATTCCTCCTGACAGAGCTGGTGTAACTGAGTCAGGTTTGTAGGCCTCCTTGCTCGCACATACTTTTTCAGTTCTGCCCACAAAAGTTATATGGGATTGAGGTCAGGGCTTTGGGATGACCACTCCAATACCTTGACTTTGTTGTCCTTAAGGCATTTTGCCACAACTTTGGAAGTATGCTTGGGGTCATTGTCCATTTGGAAGACCCATTTGTAACCAAGCTTTAACTTCCTGACTGATGTCTTGAGATGTTTCTTCAATATGTCCACATAATTTTCCTTTCACATGATGCCATCAATTTTGTGAAGTGCACCTGTCCCTCCTGCAGCAAAGCACCCCCACAACATGATGCTGCCACCCCCGTGCTTCACGGTTGGGATGGTGTTCTTCGGCTTGCAAGCCTCCCCCTTTATCCTCCAAACATAACGATGGTCATTATGGCCAAAGAGTTATATTTGTTTCATCAGACCAGAGGACATTTCTCCAAAAAGTACGATCTTTGTCCCCATGTGCAGTTGCAAACCGTAGTCTGGCTTTTTTATGGCGGTTTTGGAGCAGTGGCTTCTTCCTTGCTGAGCGGCCTTTCAGGTTATGTCAATATAGGACTCGTTTTACTGTGGATATAGATACTTTCGTACCTGTTTCCTTCAGCATCTTCACAAGGTCCTTTGCTGTTGTTCTGGGATTGATTTGCACTTTTCGCACTAAAGTACGTTCATCTCTAAGAGACAGAACGCATCTCCTTCCTGAGCGGTATGACGGCTGCGTGGTCCCATGGTGTTTATACTTGCGTACTATTGTTTGTACAGATGAACGTGGTACCTTCAGGCGTTTGGAAATTGCTCCCAAGTATGAACCAGACTTCTGGAAGTCTACAATTTTCTTAGCTGATTTCTTTTGATTTTCCCATGATGTCAAGCAAAGAGGCACTAAGTTTGAAGGTAGGCCTTGAAATACATCCACAGGTACACCTCCAATTGACTCAGATGATGTCAATTAGCCTATCAGAAGCTTCTAAGCCATGACATCATTTTCTGGAATTTTCCAAGCTGTTTAAAGGCACAGTCAACTTAGTGTATGTAAACTTCTGACCCACTGGAATTGTGGTACAGTGAATTATAAGTGAAATAATCTGTCTGTAAACAATTGTTGGAAAAATGACTTGTGTAATACGCAAAGTAGATCTCCTAACTGACTTGCCCAAACTATAGTTTGTTAACAAGACATTTGTGGAGTGGTTGAAAAACGAGTTTTAATGACTCCAACCTAAGTGTTTGTAAACTTCCAACTTCAACTGTAATCCTTTCAACTGCAGCTTTTTTTAAGATATCATAAAGAACTGCAAAATTGTTGCTTCTGCTCCAAAATTGCTGCCCTGAATTTAACAGGTGCTATCGACAAAGATCAGTGGGAAAATGTTGTGATGGACTACTTTCTGGAGGTCGATCTTGCCATGCTGACTCGGAAAATGAATCAGACGATGAAGATATCCGTGATATAGGTAAAAACATTTTAATTGAACCAGAAATGGTAGAATCTTCTAATGACAGTGATGGAGAAGAAACAGCAATCAACAGTGTTGTTGACCGAGTTTTGAAATCAGTGTAATTCCCGTTGGAAGCAGAGTAAGATTGCAAATTCCGAGGGAGTCGAAAAGAGAACACTGTTCTCTGTTGTATAAAACACCTGTCTCCAGATTACATCTTTAAACTAAGGGCAACCATGGCATAGAGGGAGAAGCGTTCATCCATGTATACGGGCAAGAGTCTAGCTATATTTTTAGATATTATACGTTTCTAATTTTGGCAAAAAGTTATTTTCATTGCAAGTTAAAGCATACGGTTAGCTAGCTAACATTAGCTGGTTGGCTCGCTAACTAACGTTATGTGTATGATCTGTGTTGAAATATTATTTGTATCTCAGGAAGCCATTTGCATTGCTAGTTATAGCCTAATGTTAGCTAGCTAGCTAACTTTGAACCTAGTTGGTTAGCTTTAGCTACCTGCAGATTCATACATGGTGCATTGTATTATGAGTTGGGATTATGGTTCATTGTTTAGTCAGCTACATGTCTAAACAAAGGACTTCCACTTCCATGTACCGTTTACGCCTTCTATATCCTGTGAATCTGACAGATCAACTTAGATTTTATTTGATATAGTGTGTATTTACCAGAGACGGTAATGTGAAGAACAACATGACCTGCACCAAAATCAGATTATGACAGAAAGTAAAGTGGTACGGTCCATTACGGCGTCCCGGCAAAATAAAATGTGGGGCTACTCCGTACCAGTAAAACGTGAGCCTTTAAGACAAAAAACAATTAATACAACATGGCCAAAAAACTATAGGCTATTACACCATTATTCAACATTAATGCATGTTAGTCGCATGAAAAAATTGCGAATTCACTAGAAGCGGTGCTATACGCTCCAAATTGCGTTATTTGAGGAGAACACTTACATTTTGTCAAGACGGGGAGTGGTCGAGACTCTTGCGGACAAGGCAGAAATTAGTGGCTGAGACCGAGGCGCCCATGGACAACAAGTGGATGCATCAATTCAGGCTACAAGTGTAGGTCTAATGACAATCGCAGTATGTCATTGCAATACACGTAGGTGTTTGTAGCATATGTCTCTTTCCATTCATCAAATTACAGGTGCGAAGTGCACTGTTGGGGTTTGGTGCTAAAATTATTTTGGGAGGGGACGAATGTGCGCAGGTAGCCGTGCGTTGGTAGGCTACACGAGTGCCTTGGTTAAGTGGTTGTTTGACAATCAGATGAAAGCATCATGACTGGTTGTGTTTATGCCAAATTAAAAGGCATAGCCGGCGTGTCCATAAGGCTATGGGAAGCTTTCCCTACAGTAAATTGAATTAGATTGCAAACATTATATAGCCTAATTAGCTTACTCCTGTCTATAAAGAAATAAATATAATCAATTTTGACAGCGCGCGTTGCAAATACCAAATAGATGATTGTTGCAACTGTCAGTGAAAAGCAGAGAGACCCAGCCATATGTAAAAATACAATTGCGGAAAAACTGTTAGGAAATCAAATGGCTATTGCTGTAAAGAGATGACAATGAAAATACTTAAATCTGTCTTAACTTAGTTGAGTGAACAGTAGCCTATATTGTTGGCACCAGAGGATAACATTGGCCATATCTCCGGTGAGTGTGTATATTCACTGCCTTTGTGTCAGGACCCGGTGCGAGAAACAGTCACTAATCGTCAGAACCCAGAAGATGAGGCAGACACAGCAGTACTAGAGATGGTGGTTTAATTAAAGAACAAAATCTTCAGGCAAAGAAACTAAATCCACAATGTCCAAAAATAAAGCCAAGAGGCACAAAATGGAAATCCTCCAAAATACAAAAGAAACTCCACAAAGTGGTAAAAAACAGCAGGGAAAAACAAACCTCAAAAGACTACTCAAATAATACACAAGAACTAAACCAGAGAACCTCTGGAAAATCCAACAAGAGAAATATCTGTATAAAACAAGGCTTGGGCTGGGGCTGGGTGCTAACTTACAAACACTGAGCAAGGAACTGAGGAACACACAGGGTTTAAATACTAACAAGGGAATGACCTACAGGTGCAAACAATAATTAGAGCAAGAAAAACAAAAGGTACAAAAAAGGTGCAATGGGGACATCTAGTGACCAAAACCCGAACAGTCTTGGCCAAAACCTGACACTTTGTCATTGGGTCAGTGCCACTTTTGTTTGTTTTTGGACAATAATTTCCTCCTCCAGGTTAGATGGATGTCATATTGTATGTGTCTCCCCTTTTCGTTGACCAATTATATGGATCAGACAACATTGTTTTTATTTATCTGTTTGTCAGTGTCAGCAGAGTAGCCTTCCTTGTAATTTTGTAGAATAAAAAAAATGTGTGCGGGCATTTAGGTGTCTACTTTCACCCCTGGATTCGGATGTAGACCAAGGACTAGATAAAGTGTATTTCTGCTACTAATTTTAGTATTGAAATCTTTGGCTGTTTACTACACTACCTTACTCACTCTGTTTAGGACATGGCCTTACATGTGAATCCTTAAAAAGATGGGTGAGGCTAAGGCTTAAGAGGGTGTGAATGATGCTGAATCCCCAACTGGCAGCCTGCGGGCCAAATTGGTGGGTTTTTGGTGGTTTATTGGTAGAATTTTCATTGTTTGACATAAGACTGTAAAAACACCAGGACATCAGCTCCAAGTGACATTAATTTAAGAAATCTGTTCCCATGTATTCTCAGGCATAATAGAGACACGTGATCATATACAAATGTAAGCAAACTTAGAAATTATTGTTTTAGTCGAACATATCTGTTTGGGCTTCTTGCGGTCAATTTGCGGTCTACAACTTATTTGTAATTATGTTCTGGCCCACCGACCATCCCCTCAAGAAAAAATCATCCCGTGGCTGAATCTAGTTGATGATCCCTGGTGTAGACAAAACATTTAATGGACATTTTCTCAAAAGTTGGGTTACAAGTTTATCAACTTTCAAAGCAGAATTATTTTCCCATTGTTCCTCAACTGCAGCGTATGATATACATTTTTCTAGCTCTCTACTTTTATCCCATATAAAAAACACAATTTCAAAATGTTCTATATAGGATCGAATCCAGGTGGTGGGTCACATATACAAAAGTATGTGGAAACCTGCTTGTCGAACACCTATTTCCAAAATCATGGGCATTAATATGCAGTTGGTCCTCCCTTTGATTCTATAACAGCCTCCACTCTTCTGGGAAGGCTTTCCACTAGATGTTGTAACATAGCTGCGGGGACTTGCTTCTATTCAGCCACAATAGTATTAGTGAGGTTGGGCACTGATGTTGGGCGATTAGGCCTGGCTCAAAGTCGACGTTCCAATTCATCCCAAAGGTGTTCAATGGGGTTGAGGTCAGGGCTCTGTGCAGGCCAGTCAAGTTCTTCCACAACGATCTTGACAAACCATGTACCATTTCTTGCTTTGTGCACAAGTGACCACAACTGACCATCCTACCGATCCTCGACTTCGGTGATGTCATCTATAAAATAGCCTCCAACACTCTATTCAACAAACTGGATGCAGTCTATCACAGTGCCATCCGTTTTGTTACCAAAGCCCCATACACTACCCACCATTGCGACCTGTACGCTCTCGTTGGTTGGCCCTCGCTTCATACTCGTCGCCAAACCCACTGGCTACAGGTTATCTACAAGTCTCTGCTAGGTAAAGCCCCGCCTTATCTCAGCTCACTGGTCACCATAGCAGCACCCACTCGTAGCACGCGCTCCAGCAGGTATATCTCACTGGTCACCCCCAAAGCCAATTCCTCCTTTGGTCGTCTTTCCTTCCAGTTCTCTGCTGCCAATGACTGGAACGAACTGCAAAAATCTCTGAAGCTGGAAACACGTATCTCTCTCACTAGCTTTAAGCACCAGCTGTCAGAGCAGCTCACAGATTACTGCACCTGTACATAGCCCATCTATAATTTCGCCCAAACAACTACCTCTTCCCCTACTGTATTTATTTATTTATTTATTTTTCTCCTTTGGACCCCATTATTTCTATTTCTACTTAGCACATTCTTCCACTGCAAATCTACCATTCCAGTGTTTTACTTGCTATATTGTATTTACCTCGCCACCATGGCCTTTTTTTTCTTTACCTTCCTTATCTCACCTCATTTGCTCACATTGTATATAGACTTATTTTTCTACTGTTTATATTTTCGGTATTATTGACTGTATGTTGTATTTATTCCATGTGTAACTCTGTGTTGTTGTATGTGTCGAATTGCTATGCTTTATCTTGGCCAGGTCGCAGTTGCAAATGAGAACTTGTTCTCAACTAGCCTACCTGGTTAAATAAAGGTGAAATAAAATAAATTAAAAAATTGTCGTGCTGAAACAGGAAATGGCCTTTCCCAAACTGTTGCCACAAAGTTGGAAAAACAGAATTGTCTAGAATGCCATTGTATGCTGTAGCGTTAAGATTGCCCTTCACTGGAACTAAAGAGCCCAAACCATGTGTGGCTTTCTGTGAGCTTGTGTGGCCTATCACTTTGCATGTTACCACTTCACAATAACAGCACTTGCAGTTCTTGCAGGGCAAAAATTTTATGAACTGACTTGTTGGAAAGGTGGCATCCTATGACGGTGCCACATTGAATGTCACCAAGCTCTTCAGTAAGACTGCCAATGTTTGTCTATGGAGATTGCATGGCGGTGTGCTAGATTTTATATAACTGTCAACAACGGGTGTGGCTGAAATAGCCGAATTCACTCATTTGAAGGGGTGTTCACGTGCTTTTGTACATATAGTGTATCAAACTCAGCTCTACTGACCAGCTACTCTGCTGTACTCACACATTGGCAAGGATAGACTCATGTACACACAGAGAAACACACGCAATTTGTACACACAGTCGACAGGGGCAGGATATATACTTCTAGAACAGACGTGAGAGTTCTGGAATTCTCTATGCCTTCCAGGAATTGCCATCATCATCCTTCACTCCTCTGACATAGAGGTTTCTATTTGATCCTGAGCTCCTGGACTTCATTCTCTTCAAAACATTTAAAAGCGTCTGCCAAATATAGACGGCTGGTCTTCATAGCTCTCATTCATTCTCTCTCTCTCTCTCTCTCTCTCTTGCTCTCTCAACAAATAGCAGAAAAAGCATCAGCCCCTTCATAGCCTTTTGATCGACCGACCGTGTGTGTGTGTCCGTTAGGATCTGGTCCACTGTGTGAATGTGTCCTCATGTACCTCTCCCAATGGGTATATCTGGCAATACCTCCTCAGCAATTACACTGATGAGTGTGTACACACACACATACGGTTTTGTTATTGTAGAAGTGGTGTGAACACACCCTGATAACAGAATTAAAGCGGTGGGAAGGGCAGTGTAGATGAATATCTCATTAAAGCTTTGATTATTCTCACACACAGTCACACTGACCTAGTCTGCTGAAAAAACAGTGTCTGAAGAGTAACTTGGTATGCTGTTTACAGTAGTAAGCATGTTTGCAAACAAGTGAACATTCCACATGTTCATTCATATTCATACATTATTAGAGGTCAGAGTAAATCAATAAAGGTAAATAAACTGAAACCTTTCACAAAGAACTTTGCTGAAATGAGATGTGTGTGTATAAATACCCGTAAATAGTGTGCGTACAGCATGCTCCAGTGCTATTAATTCCGCCGTGATTATTTAATCAAGATAATCTCACCGTTTAATCTTGTTAACAGTATATAAACAAACTCTGTCTGCTATATTTACATACACTCTCTCTCTTATCCCAGCTCAGAGCCTTACAGTGCAGTATCAAGGTAAAATGTCCAGACTTTCACCCCCAGGGAGCACAAATGGTGTTAACAGAGGGTGTTAACAGAGGACTCTAGTAACATCGTCAATCAGGGGTAGCTATTGGCAGACACGGGCCTGTCATAACATCCAATCATACAGCATATTGATCCTCGGTTAGTTTTATAAAAGTATTGTTGTTTAGAGGAGAGTACCATATGTTTCACAACCTGTTGCTCTCTTTCTGCACTAGAGTATCATTTGGAGCAGTAAAAGAGAGCTGTGAAATATGGCTGTGATTATATCTAAAAATCACTATAACTGATCAACTGTAAAAGGGCCACTAGTCCATAAACATAACAGCCCTGTTTCACTTACCTAACATAGTTTATGGTATCTCTGTTACACCGAATGGAATAGCCAGTTAGTTGTTTAGTGTAGTTGGATTCCCTCTCCCTCTCTCCCTCCCTCCCTCTGCATTAGCAGAGTTCCATGGATGACCTTGGAGTCACTCTCAAAGCACTGACTACTCTACAGCCAGCCAGTCTCATCTACAGAAGCTGTCTGGGGGTTTGAGACTAGAGGATGTCATGACACACAGGCCCTTTACTTTTTATCTGACTCATTTACTCACGAGAGAGAGATAGAGAGAGAATGGGGTTGAGCAGCAGGGGAAAATGGAGCTCCACACATACACCAACAGACACACAAACACATCAACAGAAACACACACACAATTTACTGTACATCGTGGTGCTTTGCGGGATCTCTAGAGATCATGTGACCTTCATCTGATATCAGTCGATGTAAGGAGAAATAAAGGAAGAGCTATGTAATAGAATATGATAAGACTGGCCACCTCTGGTCTATACATTGTTATGTGTATTACAGAGGATATGAGCGGAGTGGAGCTGGTTTGGAGCGAGGAGCGGTGCGTGCATAATTTGTCTGGAGTGTGGAGCGGATTCAAAAAATTTAGGAGAGTTGGCCTTCTCCCCTGCTCCAATTTCGCTCTGGTACCGCTCAGCCACGAGCTCTGGCCATGCTCTGCCAAGCATTTTATTTTATTTTTCTTTACTGTTCTCTTAATTAGGCCTATTCTGTTGTATGTATTTAGGCTATGCCACCACTAATGGTCCCTTGAGGCTCAGTTGGTAGAGCATGGCACTTGCAATGCGAGGGTTGTGGGTTCAACTCCCACAGGGGACCAGTATGGGGAAAGAAAAGTATGAAATGTATGCACTCACTACTGTAAGAGTGTTTGCTGTATGACATACATGTGATGTTGATATGAGTTAACCAAGAAATAGGTCAAACAGCCTGTGTAGTTGACGGAAGACAATGAATGCAGCATCACCGGAGACATTTTGGTTTCTAAATAGGCTATTGTTTAAAAAAAGAGGAGTCTAAGTTTGTAATGATGCTGAAGTTGTCAATCAACTGTAAAATCTGAGCGTTACAACTGAAGTATCTGACTATTAATAGATTAGAGAATAAGCTTCTTTTTTTACACACTGGCCACAAAGCCTATTACCTAGTGCATTTGAAAAGTATTCAGACCCCTTGACTTTTTACACATTTTACATTACAGCCTTATTCTAAAATGGATTAAATACTTTTCCCCCCCTCATCAATCTACACACAATACCCCATAATGACAAAGCAAAACCAGTTTTTTTTTTTTTATTCTTACTAATATATTAAAAATAAAAAACAGAAATACATAAGTATTTACATAAGTATTTAGACCCTTTGCGATGGGATGCGAAATTAATGTGCATGCTGTTTCCGTAGATCATCCTTGAGATCTTTCTTCAACTTGATTGGAGTCCACTTGTGGTAAATTAAATTGATTGGACATAATTTGTAAAGGCACACACCTGTCTATATAAGGTCCCACAGTTGACAGTGCATGTCAGAGCAAAAACCAAGCCATGAGGGCGAAGGAATTGTCCGTAGAGCTCCAAGACAGGATTGTGTTGAGGCACAGATCTGGGGAAGAGTACCAAAAAATGTCTGCAGCGTTGAAGGTCCCCAAGAACACAGTGGCCTCCATCATTCTTAAATGGAAGAAGTTTGGAACCACCAAGACTCTTCATAGAGCTGGCCGCCCGGCCAAACTGAGCACTCGGGGAGAACGCCCTTGGTCAGGGAGGTGACCAAAAACCCAATGGTCACTCCGAATGAGCTCCATAGTTTCTTTGTGGAGATGGGAGAACCTTCCAGAAGGAAAACTATCTCTGCAGCACTCCACCAATCAGGCCTTTATGGTAGAGTGGCCAGACAGAAGCCACTCCTCAGTAAATGGCACATGACAGCCCGCTTGGAGTTTGCCAAAAGGCACCTAAATACTCTCAGACCATGAGAAACAAGATTCTCTTGTCTGATGAAACCAAGATTGAACTCTTTGGCCTGAATACTAAGCGTCACATCTGGAGGTAACCTGGCACCATTCCTACGATGAAGCGTTGTGGCAGCATCATGCTGCAGGGATGTTTTTCAGTGGCAGGGACTGGGAGACTAGTCAGGCTGGAGGGAAAGATGAACAGAGCAAAATACAGTGAGATCCTTGAGGAAAATCTACTCCAGAGTGCTCAGGACCTCAGACTGGGGCCAAGGTTCACCTTCCAACAGGACAACAACACTAAGCACACAGCCAAGACAACACAGGAGTGGCTTCGGGACAAGTCTGAATGTCCTTGAGTGGCCGAGCCAGAGCCTGGACTTGAACCCAATCTAACATCCCTGGAGAGACCTGGAAATAGCCGTGTCTCATCCAACCTGACAGAGCTAGAGAGGATCTGTAGAGAAGAATGGGAGAAACTCCCCAAATACAGGTGTGCCAAGCTTTTCTTTGTCATTATGGGGTATTGTGTGTATTATATTTTAGAATAAGGCTGTAACATAACAAAATGCACTGAATTCCTAAACAAGTCCTTGTTTAGTAGCAAATGACATGTTGTTGAAATGTTGAAGCTTCTTACAATAGCCTACTTCAAAACCAAATGGTACATTGTCACAAAGGTAGATGGGGTGTTTGTTAAATCATCTTTTTAAACAGCAAATATGGAGCGGACGTTTTTTTTCCTGTGAGCACTGAGTGATTTTTAGCACAGCTGGAGAAAGGATGTTGAGCCTCGGAACGGTGCGCAAAGACGGTTCCGTGAGTAATGAGTACGATTTCCAACTCTCAACTCTTCTCACAAACTCTGGTGCAGGTGCGCAACTTTCACTGGGGACGGAGGGGACATAACACCCCCACATTCTAAAATTGCTTTTGTCTCCCCACAGTTTTATCATTGCACTGTGATACAAAAAGCGGCATTGTGTGCTTAGGACGATGCGGACAACTCAGAGAGAGTGAGGACAGGCTGTGTGAAGGAGGACCAGCACGGTGCTGCTGCCTGCAGCTGCTGTTTGTGTGTGTTGCACTTTTTGTTATAAAAGCAAGCGGAGCAGAAACTGTCTTTTCTTTAGTTTACTGATGTAGCTGGCAAGGTAACTGCTGTTTGACTTAACAGAAACAAAGTAGTTATTCCCAGTGCTGAGCTAGTAGTGTAACTGACATGTAACGTTAGCTAATCATGTTTCATCCCCTCTTGACTGAAGTTCTGCCTGAAGAGAATAAACTAGCTAGCTAACTAGTTGATGTACCATTAGAGCAAGCCAAAAATGTTAGCTAGCTAGCTCACTAACTTTAGCTTTTATTTTTGCTCAATCACACTAGACCTGAATCAAACGATGAAACCAGCGGGCAAAATATTGAATATCAATATTCTGACGTTTTTTTACAGCACAATGAGAGTTTTTATTCGAGTCAGTATAGCAATGTAACGTTATTGATCTGTCAGTTTTCTTAGCTAATTCCCTACTTTTCACACTGACACGGTATAAACAGCTCTACAGGCTACACTGTAATGGTGCACAGTCAGTACACAACACTATGCTCATCATGTCTTAGATGGTGACAGGTGTCCAAGCAGGATCAATCAATGTTTTTTATGAATTTACCGATAGCCAGGGGCACGTTCCAACACTCACACTGTTTAGTGAGTCCGTCAGATGAGAGGCAGTAGGGATGACCAGATATGTTTTCCTGATAAGTGTGTGAATTAGACAATTTTCCTGTTCTGCTAAGCATTCAAAATGTAACAAGTACTTTTGGGTGTCAGGGAAAATGTATGGAGTAAAAAGTACATAATTTTCTTTAGGAATGTAGTGAAGTAAAACAAAACGTTTTCAAAAATATAAATAGTAAAGTAAAGATACCCCAAAAAACTATTTAAGTAGTACTTTCAAGTATTTTTACCAGACAAGTCAGTTAAGAACAAATTCTTATTTACAATGATGGCCTACCCCAGCCAAACCCAGACAACGCTGCGCCAATTGTGCTCCACCCCATGGGACTCCCAACCACAGGCAGTTGTGATACAGCCTGGAATCGAACTAGGGTCTGTAGTGACACCTCTAGGACTGAGATGCAGTGACTTAGACCGCTGTGCCACTCGGGAACTTAAGTACTTTACACCACTGATAACAATCAGTGAATAGATACAAAGTTCCATCTTGAGTTGATGGGTAGGCTACAGTCTGGGATCTGGGAATAATGGTAATTTCAATTATTGAAACATTGATTCTATTTTTGGATAATATCATGTATAAATGTACACCAAGGTCATTCTTTGTCATGCCTCATCTGAGCAGGATCAGATGGTGACAGGTGTCTCAACAGGGTCAGGCAACCAGGGAAGACAAGTCTGTGACGGCGTAGAGGTGAACTTTTGCAGATAGAACATACTCTCTGTGCAGCAAACAAGATTTAAACTATTTTAAAGCAGTCTGACAAACAAGTTGATTTCTAAACGGTATCAAGGGTTGGAGGCTTTTCCCAATGACAAAACATGCCAAACAAAAATGGTAGGAAGACCTAGGAGACACTATAGGGGATGATGATGAATGGATACAGATACACTATTTATACAAAAGTATGTGGACACCCCTTCAAATTAGTGGATTCGGCTATTTCAGCCACAACCATTGCTGACAGGTGTATAAAATTGAGCACACAGCCATGCAATCTCTATAGACAAACATTGGCAGTAGAATGGCCTTACTAAAGAGCTCGTGACTTTCAACGTGGCACCATAATAGGATGCCACCTTTCCAACAAGTCAGTTCATCACATTTCTGCCCTGCCAGAGCTGCCCTGGTCAACTGTAAGTGCTGTTATTGTGAAGTGGAAACATCTAGGAGCAACATTGGCTCAGCCGCAAAGTGGTAGGCCACACATGCTAACAGAACAGTACCGCCGAGTGCTGAAGCGTATAGTGTGTCTGTCCTCGGTTGCAACACTCACTACTGAGTTCCAAACTGTCTCTGGAAGCAACATCAGCACAATAACTGTTTGTCGGGAGCTTCATGAAATGGGTTTCATGGCCGAGCAGCCGCTCACAAGCCTAAGATCAGCGTCGGCTGGAGTGGTGTAAAGCTCACCACCATTGGACTCTGGAGCGGTGGAAAAGTATTCTCTGTAGTGATGAATCACGCTTCACCATCTGACAGTCAGACAGACAACTCTGGGTTTGGCAGATGCCAGGAGAACGCTACCTGCCCCAATGCATAGTGCCAACTGTAAAGTTTGGTGGAGGAGGAATAATGGTCTGTGGCTGTTTTTCATGGTCCGGGCTAGGCCCCTTAGTTCCAGTGGAGGGAATGCTACAGCATACAATTACATTCCAGATGATTTTGTGGCAACAGTTTGGGGAAGGCCCTTTCCTGTTTGGTTAGGAAATGGCACTGGCAGAGAGGGTAGGAAACTTTGCAGTATATATATTTTTTATTTTTACATTGTTAGCACAATTTTTTTTATTACTTACAGCCGGGAAGAACTATTGGATATCAGAGCAGTGGTAACTCAACAGTACTACCAGCATTACGACCAGGAATACTACTTTCCCGAAGCGGATCCTTTGTTCGCACTCCCCAGGGCGATTGAACTGATTCCAGAAGCCTACCCAAAACAACGCCGGTGGAGGAGAGCTACTCGGAGTGGTCTCCTAGTCCGACTTAGGATGCGGGCACAACACCCACCGCTTCCGTATATATTACTCGCAAATGTTCAGTCTTTGGATAATAAAGTTGATGAGCTCCGAGCGAGGGCTCAGGGATTGCAACATACTCTGTTTCACGGAAACATGGCTATCTCGTGATATACTGTCTGAGTCGGTCCAGCCAATTGGCATCTCAGTTCATCGCACAGATAAGAATAAATATCTCTCCGGGAAGAAGAAGGGCGGGGGTGTATGTTTCATGATCTACGACTCATGGTGTAATTGTGATACCATACAGGAACTCAAGTCCTTTTGTTCACCCGACCTAGAATACCTCACAATCAAATGCCAACCGTATTATCTTCTAAGATAATTTTCTTCTGAGATAGTCACGACCGTGTATATCCCCCCCTTAAACTGATACCACGACGGCCCTCAAGGAACACTGGACTTTATGCAAACTGGAAGCCACATATCCTGAGGCTGCATTTATTATAGCTGGGGATGTTAACAAAGCAAATTTGAGGAAAAGGCTACCTAAATTCTACCAGCATATCAACTGTAGTACTTGCGCTGCTAAAATACTGGACCACTGTTACTCCAACTTCGGGGATGCATACAAGGCCCTCCCCGGCCATCCTTTCGGCAAATCTGACCATGACTCCATTTTGCTCCTCCCTTCCTATAGGCAGAAACTCAAACAGGAAGTACCCGTGCTAAGGACAATCCAACGCTGGTCTGACCAATCGGAATCCACGCATCAAGATTGTTTTGATCACGCGGACTGGGATAAGTTCCGGGTAGCCTCAGAGAATAACATTGACGTATATACTGATACGGTTACTGAGTTTATCAGGAAGTGTATAGGAGATGTTGTACCCTAACCAGAAACCGTGGATAGATGGCAGCATTCGCGCAAAACTGAAATCGCGAACCACCGCATTTTAAAAATGGCAAGGTGACTGGGAATATGGCAGAATACAAACAGTGTAGTTATTCCCTCCATTGCAATCAAACAGGCAAAACGTCAGTATAGAGACAAAGTGGAGTCGCAATTCAACGGCTCAGACACGAGACGTATGTGGCAGGGTCTACAGACAAGCACGGACTAAAAAAGGAAAACCAGCCACGTCATGGACACCGTCTTGCTTCAGGATAAGCTAAACACCTTCTTTGCCCACTTTGAGGACAACACAGTGCCAATGACGCTGCCCGCTACCAAGGACTGTGGGCTCTCCTTCTCTGTGGCGACGTGACTAAGACATTTAAGCGTGTTAAACCTCGCAAGGCTGCCGGACCAGACGGCATCCCTAGCCGCGTCCTCAAAGCATGCGCAGACCAGCTAGCTGGTGTGTTTACGGACATATTCAATCTCTCCATACCCCAGTCTGCTGTCCCAAAATGCTTCAAGATGGCCACCATTGTTCCTGTACCCAAGAAAGCAAAGGTAACTGAACTAAATTACTATCGCCCCGTAGCACTCACTTCTGTCATCATGAAGTGCTTGGAGAGACTAGTCAAGGATATCACCTCTACCTTACCTGTCACTCTAGACCCACTTCAATTTGCCTACCGCCCCAGTAGATCCACAGACAATGCAATCGCCATTACACTGCACACTGCCCTATCCCATCTGGACAAGAGGAATACCTATGTAAGAATGCTGTTCATTGACTATAGCTCAACATTCAACACCATAGTACCCTCCGAGCTCATCATTAAGCTAGAGGCCCTGGATCTGAACTCCACCCTGTGCAACTGGCCCTGGACTTCTTGATGGGTTGGCCCAGGTGGTGAGGGTAGAAAACAACACCTCCACTTTGCTGATCCTCAACACTGGGGCCCCACAAGGGGGCGTGCCCAGCACCCTCCTGTACTCCCTGTTCACCCATGACTGTGTGGCCAAGCACACCTCTAACTCAATCATCAAGTTTGCAGATGACACAACAGTAGTAGGCTTGATTCCCAACAAGGACGAGACCGCTTACAGGGAGGAGGTGATGGCTCTGGGAGTATGGTGCCAGAAAATAACCTCTCATTCAACGTCAACAAAACAAAGCATCAACGGGACCACAGTGGAGAAGGTGGAAAGCTTCAAGTTCCTCAGCATACACATCCCTGACAAACTGAAATGGTCCACCCACACAGACAGTGTGGTGAAAAAGGCGCCTCTTCAACCTCAAGAGGCTGAATTAAATGTAACCCTCACAAACTTTTACAGATGCACAATTGAGAACATCCTATCGGGCTGTATCACCTCTTGGTACGGCAACTGCACCGCCGGCAACCGCAGGAATGTCCAGAGGGTGGTGCGGTCTGCCCAACACATCACCGGGGCAAACTACCTGCCCCTGCCCTCCAGGACACCTACAGCACCCAATGTCACAGAAGGCCAAAAAGATTGTCAAGGACAATAATCACCCGAGCCACTACCTGTTCACCCCGCTATCATCCAGAAGGCAAGATCAGTACAGGTGCATCAAAGCTGGGACCGAGAGACCGAAGCGGTTTTTCAATCTCAAGGCCATCAGACTGTTAAATAGCCATCAATAGCACTTAGAGGCTGCTGCCTATATACATAGACTTGAAATCACTGGCCACTTTAATAAATGGAACTCTAGTCACTTTAATAATGTTTACATATCTTGCATTACTCATCTCAAATGTATATTCTGTATTCTATACTATTCTACTGTATCTTAGTCTATGCCGCTCTGACATTGCTCGTCCATATATTAATATATTCTTAATTCCATTCCTTCACTTAGATTTGTGTGTACTGGGTATATGTTATGAAATTGTTAAATATTACTTGTTAGATATTACTGCACTGTCAGAGCAAGAAACACAAGCATTTCGCAACACCCGCAATAACATCTGCTGAACACGTGTATTTGACCATTAACATTTGATTTGATGACAATGTCCATGTGCACAAAGTGAGGTCCATACAGTAGGACTACTCTACTTTGCCTGCATGCAAATGTAGGGCTACTAATGTGCCCTTTTCGGGATGTCTGATAGTATTTCTGATTGTTTTAACTCACCACCACTAATGAGCTATGGCGCAAACAAAGTCTGTTTCTAGAATCAATTCAGAATGACAATAGTTCCTCAAAGTATTTGTACAATATTTCCAGCTTTCTCCCTTTTAATAACCACTTGGTATGAAAGGGAAAAATGTAATGTTCTGATCCAGTGGAAACGTCATAAAATACCTGATTACTTCTTATCCCTTGCACAAATAGCCTGCAGCTGTGTCTGTCCCAAGCTCACTGGCTCATAATATTTTATACAATGTTTCAAGTTTGTTGTAGCCAATGCTATTCATAGGATATTTATTTTTCTCTGTATACAGGTTGAAAATGTCAGATTCAGACGCTTGTAAGCACCTAAATTGGAACGCAGTGGCTGTGTAGTAACAAGCTGTACATGATGTCAGAGCTTAGGGTCTCCACTTCACAGCTCTGTATGAGTTTTGACTGACAGTCATCTCTCCTGCTAATTGGGCAACGTTTGTAAATGTTTTGTGGTCTGAGTGATGAAATGCTTTAAATTATGAGGACGCTATGTATTTTGAAAGATGCGATATTGAGGATTATACACTGAACAAAAATACACTGCTCAAAAAAATAAAGGGAACACTAAAATAACACATCCTAGATCTGAATGAATGAAATATTCTTCTTAAATACTTTTTTCTTTACATAGTTGAATGTGCTGACAACAAAATCACACAAAAATTATCAATGGAAATCAAATTTATCAACCCATGGAGGTCTGGATTTGGAGTCACACTCAAAATTAAAGTGGAAAACCACACTACAGGCTGATCCAACTTTGATGTAATGTCCTTAAAACAAGTCAAAATGAGGCTCAGTAGTGTGTGTGGCCTCCACGTGCCTGTATGACCTCCCTACAACGCCTGGGCATGCTCCTGATGAGGTGGCGGATGGTCTCCTGAGGGTTCTCCTCCCAGACCTGGACTAAAGCATCCGCCAACTCCTGGACAGTCTGTGGTGCAACGTGGCTTTGGTGGATGGAGCGAGACCGCTCTGGATAAGAGCGTCTGCTAAATGACTTAAATGTAAATGTAAATGTAATGTCCCAGATGTGCTCAATTGGATTCAGGTCTGGGGAACGGGCGGGCCAGTCCATAGCATCAATGCCTTCCTCTTGCAGGAACTGCTGACACACTCCAGCCACATGAGGTCTAGCATTGTCTTGCATTAGGAGGAACCCAGGGCCAACCGCACCAGCATATGGTCTCACAAGGGGTCTGAGGATCTCATCTCGGTACCTAATGGAGGTCATTTTGCAGGGCTCTGGCAGTGCTCCTCCTGATCCTCCTTGCACAAAGGCGGAGGTAGCGGTCCTGCTGCTGGGTTGTTGCCCTCCTACGGCCTCCTCCACGTCTCCTGATGTACTGGCCTGTCTCCTGGTAGCGCCTCCATGCTCTGGACACTACGCTGACAGACACAGCAAACCTTCTTGCCACAGCTCACATTGATGTGCCATCCTGGATGAGCTGCACTACCTGAGCCACTTGTGTGGGTTGTAGACTCCGTCTCATGCTACCACTAGAGTGAAAGCACCGCCAGCATTCAAAAGTGACCAAAACATCAGCCAGGAAGCATAGGAACTGAGAAGTGGTCTGTGGTCACCACCTGCAGAACCACTCCTTTATTGGGGGTGTCTTGCTAATTGCCTATATTTTCCACCTGTTGTCTATTCCATTTGCACAACAGCATGTGAAATTTATTGTCAATCAGTGTTGCTTCCTAAGTGGACAGTTTGATTTCACAGAAGTGTGATTGACTTGGAGTTACATTGTGTTGTTTAAGTGTTCCCTTTATTTTTTTGAGCAGTATATAAACGCAACATGTAAAGTTGGTCCCATGAGCTGAAATATGAGTTCTTAGAACACGAGCTTATTTCTCTCAAATTTTGTACACAAATTAGTTTCCATCCCTGTTAGTGAGCATTTTTCCTTTGCCAAGATAATCCATCCACCTGACAGGTGTGTCATATCAAGAAGCTATTTAAATAGCATGATCATTACACAGGTGCACCTTGTGCTGGGGGCAATAAAAGGTCACCTTAAAATGTGCAGTTTTGTTTCACAACACAATGCCACAGATGTATCAAATTTTGAAGGAGCATGCAATTGGCGTGATGACAGCAAGAATGTCCACCAGAGCTGTTGCCAGATAATTTAATGTTAATGTCTCTGACATAAGCTGCTTCCAACATCATTTTAGAGAATTTGGCAGTACGTCCGTCCGGCCTCACATCCGCAGACCACGTGCATGGCGTCATGTGGATGAGCGGTTTGCCGATGTCAACATTGTGAACAGAGTGCCCCATGGTGGCAGTGGGGTTATGGAATGGTCAGGCATAAACTACGGACAACCAACACATTGGCATTTTATCGATGGCAATTTTAATGCACAGAGATACTGTGACGAGATCCAGAGGCCCATTGTCATCCGCCATCACCTCATGTTTCAGCTTGTTAATGCATGGCCCCATGACACAATTCCTGGAAGTTGAAAATGTCCCAGTTCTTCCATGAACTGCATACTCACCAGACACGTCACCCATTGAGCATGTTTTGTGTGCTCTGGATCTGGACTCCATTGTATGCGCACAAATTGTTTTCCCATTTCTTCTGTAAGAAACATTTCAATGGAGGTCTATTCATATAGGCCAATTCCCACCAGTGTAAGTTAACACCATCTGCTATAAAATTAGCTCACTGTACATACAGTGCATTTGGAAAATATTCAAACCCCTTGACTTTTTCCACTTTTTTTACATTACAGCCTTATTCTAAAATTGATATTTATTTATTTTATCTACACACACAATACCAAATAATGACAAAACTAGCAAATCGGGTCTAAAAACTCACTGAATTTTAAACTAAACAGAAAAACAAATAAAACACAAAACTAGAATAACATTGTCACACACACACAAGCACACCACTGATGGATCAGCCTCTTCAGAGTGAAGGACAGCAAACAGAGGTGGATTATAGAGATTAGTTCTTGCTTGGTATGTTTATCCATCGGTTTGTCTGTGTGTGAGATGGAGTAGTGTGAGAACAGTACACTTCACTACACTCTCTCTCTCTCTCTCTCTCTCTCTCTCTCTCTCTCTCTCTCTCTCTCTCTCTCTCTCTCTCTCTCTCTCTCTCTCTCTCTCTCTCTCTCTCTCTCTCTCTCTCTCTCTCTCTCTCACACACTCCTGTCGTTTCCCTCTGTCTGCAGGGGTTAGAGGAAGAGAGGGGAGTAGGAACCCAGGTCTCATTAGATCTGTCATGGAGGCGTGGAGGAGGGATGTTAGACTTAAAGGACCTTCATATGGAGAATCCCTCTGGTCTTCATCCTCCTGTCTCTCTCACATACTCCCTCTTTCTCTCTTTTTACTCCCCCTCATTCTCTCCACTCCCTCCCTCCCTTGGGAGCCTACCCACTGGGCACAGACGTCAATTTAACGTCTATTCCACGTTGGTTCAACATCATTTAATTTAAATGACGTGGAATCAACATTGATTCAACCAGTGTGTGCCCAGTGGATCTTCTCTCCCTTCTATCGTCCTGTGTTGTGGATGTGTATGAGTAAGGTTTGTATTGATAGGTGGAGAAATGTCTTATCTACGGGTCATAGTGATCCCTCACAAAACAGGTATTAAGAGCTGATATTCATAGCACAAACCACACACACACACACACATGTATTCATAGCCATTCTACACTAAGTCAACAATTTAAAAGCAGATCTTCTTAGCTGTTCTAAATTTATAGCACTACAGTAGTTTACGCTTACGCTCCACTGACAGCGTATGGAGTCAGATTTTGGGCTGACACTTGGACTCCATGGCCAGATGTACTCCACATACATTCACCTCTTATCTTCACAGGGGACAAAAGAGACGGAAACAAAGCTAAAACAACAGTCTTCAACTTTAGTTCACACTCATCTTTTATGATCTTGTTGTAGGACTGGGCGATATAGCCAAAATATATCACTCTATTTTTATATTTATTTACGGTATGATGATATTTGACCGTATTTGATGTTTTTAAGTAATAGAAGTTTTACATTTTACTTCATGAGTAGTGCGTGACCCTAGTGTGGCAACACATACATTCTAAATTATTTCATTCAGGGCTTTCTCCATTCTGATTGTTTAATATTGTTCAATTCAACTTCAATTAAAAATAATTTCCTGCATTTTCTGCACTCATTTAAGATAATTTCCACACTACCACGTAGGCCTTATTTTTAACCAAACGTTGCAATTGCAATTTAGATCAAAACACTTGGGTGAACTGTTGGAATCATGGAAATAGAATGTTTATTTTAATTCTATAGTTAAATGATAAGTAATAGTGGGCACTTTGGATACAGTGTTTGGCATCACAACGAATTAAAATGTCAGCTAGCCAGCTAAATAGAGATTAGCATTTGAGTCATCCCTAACACGATTTAAAGAACTTGAAGAGACAAACTAGCTGTTAACAATGTAAGAAACACAAACTAACAGTGTACTAATAGAACATTTGTGAATTTATATTAACAAGCAAGGTGGAAACAACATCGTTGTCATTGTTGCATGTGCTGCATTGACCCTGCAGACTGAACACAAGTGTCTCGTGGTCAAGCAACAACAAATTCGCTCCTTGAGTGACGGGGGTGGGGCTAGGTCTTTGTGGAAAGCGGCATGGAGAGAGCGGAGAGGGATGACTCAAGTAGGTGTAAACTATCAAAATGGACGTTACACACGGCATATCACATTTAACAAACCAAACATTAAAATACCGTTATAGAAGGTAAAGTTAAATCCCAAACCGGTCCATGCATCAATAAATCAAATCAAAGTTTATTTGTCACGTGCGCTGAATACAACCTTACAGTGAAATGCTTACTTACAGGCTCTAACCAATAGTGCAAAAATTGTATTAGGTAAAGAAATAAAACAACAGTAAAAAGACAGGCTATATACAGTAGCAAGGCTATAAAAGTAGCGAGGCTACATACAGACACCGGTTAGTCAGGCTGATTGACGTAGTATGTACATGTAGATATGGTTAAAGTGACTATGCATATATGATAAACAGAGAGTAGCAGTAGCGTAAAAGAGGGGGTGGTGGGTGGGACACAATGCAGATAGCCCGGTTAGCCAATGTGCGGGAGCACTGGTTGTCGGCCCAATTGAGGTAGTATGTACATGAATGTATAGTTAAAGTGACTATGCATATATGATAAACAGAGAGTAGCAGCAGCGTAAAAAGAGGGGTTGGGGGGGTGGCACACAATGCAAATAGTCCGGGTAGCCATTTGATTACCTGTTCAGGAGTCTTATGGCTTGGGGGTAAAAACTGTTGAGAAGCCTTTTTGTCCTAGACTTGGCACTCCGGTACCGCTTGTCATGCCGTAGTAGAGAGAACAGTCTCTGACTGGGGTGGCTGGGGTCTTTGACAATTTTTAGGGCCTTCCTCTGACACCGCCTGTAGAGGTCCTGGATGGCAGGCAGCTTAGCCCCAGTGATGTACTGGGCCGTACGCACTACCCTCTGTAGTGCCTTGCGGTCAGAGGCCGAGCAATTGCCGTACCAGGCGATGATGCAACCAGTCAGGATGCTCTCGATGTTTTAGCTGTAGAGCCTTTTGAGGATCTCAGGACCCAGGACCAATACCGTTATATAGTCAAATATGGTACACCGCCCAGTCCTATGTTGTTCTAGATACTATTCCTCAGAGGAAAAGACCAGTTAAAACAGGTTGTAACATTACATTACATGTTTGAAATGTGCTGTATATGAATTACATTTTATGAATGAAATTTTATTTTCGTGTCAAATTGCCAATTGACAACCCATCCCTTATTGGATTAATTGATACATAAACAAAAATTACAATAGTTCACTGTGGTAACTCAGTGACAATTCTTCTGGTGTTCTCTGAGGTGCGTATCGCAAAAGAGTCAAAATCAATACATAATAGTAAATAAGGTTATCCAAACAATAATTATATCAATAGAGCAGTAAAATAATATACATACACATACACATACATACACACTGTATATATACACATACAGTTTAAGTCGGAAGTTTACATACACTTAGATTGGAGTCATTAAAACTTGTTTTTCAACCACTCCACAAATTTCTTGCTAACAAACTATAGTTTTGGCAAATCGGTTAGGACATCTACTTTGTGCATGACACAAGTAATTTTTCCAACAATTGTTTACAGACAGATTATTTAACTTATAATTCACTGTATCGCAATTCCAGTGGGTCAGAAGTTTACATACACTAAGTTGACTTTGCCTTTAAACAGCTTGGAAAATTCCAGAAAAATAAGTCATGGCTTTAGAAGCTTCTGATAGGCTAATTAACATAATCTGAGTAAATTGGAGGTGTACCTGTGGATGTATTTCAAGGCCTACCTTCAAACTCCGTGCCTCTGCTTGACATCATGGGAAAATCAAAAGAAATCATCCAAGACCTCAGAAAAAAATTTGTAGACCCCCACAAATCTGGTTCATCTTTGGGAGCAATTTCCAAATTCCTAAAGGTACCACGTTCATCTGTACAAACAATAATACACAAGTATAAACACCATGGGACCACGCAGCCGTCATTCCGCTCAGGAAGGAGATGCGTTCTGTCTCCTAGAGATGAACGTTCTTTGGTTCGAAAAGTGCAAATTAATCGCAGAACAACAGCAAAGGACCTTGTGAAGATGCTGGAGTAAAACAAGTCCTATATCAACATAACCTGAAAGGCCTCTCAGCAAGGAAGAAGCCACTACTCCAAAACCGCCATTAAAAAAGCCAGATTACGGTATGCAACTGCACATGGGGACAAAGATTGTACTTTTTGGAGAAATGTCCTCTGGTCTGATGAAACAAAATTAGAACTGTTTGGCCACAATGACCATTGTTATGTTTGGAGGGAAAAGGGGTTGGCTTGCAAGCCGAAGAACACCAACCAAACCATGAATCACGGGGGTGGCAGCATCATGTTGTGGGGGTGCTTTGCTGCAGGAGGGACTGGTGCACTTCACAAAATAGATGGCATCATGAGAAAGGAAAAATATGTGGATGTATTGAAGAAACATCTCAAGACATCAGTCAAGAAGTTAAAGTTTGGTCGCAAATGGGTCTTCCAAATGGATATTGACCCCAAGCATACTTCCAAAGTTGTAGCAAAATGGCTTAAGGACAACAAAGTCATGGTATTGGAGTGGCCATTACAAAGCCCTGACCTCAATCCTATAGAAAATGTGTGGGCAGAACTGAAAAAGCGTGTGCAAGCAAGGAGCCATACAAACCTGACTCATTTACACCAGCTCTGTCAGGAGGAATGGGCCAAAATTCACCCAACTTATTGTGGAAAGCTTGTGGAAGGCTACCCAAAACATTTGACCCAAGTTAAACAATTTAAAGGCAATGCTACCAAATACTAATTGAGTATGTAAACTTCTGACCCACTGGGAATGTGATGAAAGAAATAAAAGCTGAAATAAATCATTCTCTCTACTATTATTCTGACATTTAACATTCTTAAAATGATGTGGTGATCCTAACTGATCTAAGACAGGGAATTTTTACTAGGATTAAATATCAAGAATTGTGAAAAACTGAGTTAATGTATTTGGCTAATGTGTATGTAAACTTCGACTTCAACTGTACAGTCGTGGCCAAAAGTTTTGAGAATGACACAAATATAAATTTTCACAAAGTCTGCTGCCTCAGTTTGTATGATGGCAATTTGCATATACTCCAGAATGTTATGAAGAGTGATAAGATGAATTGCAATTAATTGCAAAGTCCCTCTTTGCCATGCAAATGAACTGAATCCCCCAAAAACATTTCCACTGCATTTCAGCCCTGCCACAAAAGAACCAGCTGACATCATGTCAGTGATTCTCTCGTTAACACAGGTGTGAGTGTTGACAAGGACAAGGCTGGAGATCACACTCTGTCATGCTGATTGAGTTTGAATAACAGACTGGAAGCTTCAAAAGAAGGGTGGTGCTTGGAATCATTGTTCTTCCTCTGTCAACCATGGTTACCTGGAAGGAAACACGTGCCGTCATCATTGCTTTGCACAAAAAGGGCTTCACAGGCAAGGATAGTAAGATTGCACCTAAATCAACCATTTATCGGATTATCAAGAACTTCAAGGAGAGCGGTTCAATTGTTGTGAAGAAGGCTTCAGGGCGCCCAAGAAAGTCCAGCAAGCGCCAGAACCGTCTCCTAGAGTTGATTCAGCTGCGGGATCGGGGCACCACCAGTACAGAGCTTGCTCAGGAATGGCAGCAGGGAGGTGTGAATGCATCTGCACGCACAGTGAGGCGAAGACTTTTGGAGGATGGCCTGGTGTCAAGAATTGCAGCAAAGAAGCCACTTTTCTCCAGGAAAAACATCAGGAACAGGCTGGTATTCTGCAAAAGGTACAGGGATTGGACTGCTGAGGACGGGTAAAGTCATTTTCTCTGATGAATCCCCTTTACGATTGTTTGAAGCATCCGGAAAAAAGCTTGTCCGGAGAAGACAAGGTGAGCGCTACCATCAGTCCTGTGTCATGCCAACAGTAAAGCATCCGGAGACCATTCTTGTATTGGCTTGCTTCTCATCCAAGGGAGTGAGCTCACTCACAATTTTGCCTAAGAACACAGCCATGAATAAAGAATGGTACCAACACACCCTCCGAGAGCATCTTCTCCCAACCATTCAGGAACAGTTTGGTGACAAACAATGCCTTTTCTAGCACGATGGAGCTCCTTGCCATAAGGCAAAAGTGACAACTAAGTGGCTCGGGGAACAGAACATCAATATTTTGGGTCCATGGCCAGGAAACTCTCCAGACCTTAATCCCATTGAGAACTTGTGGTCAATCCTCAAGAGGCGGGTGTACAAACAAAAACCCACAAATTCTGACAAACTCCAAGCATTGATTATGCAAGAATGGGCTGCCATCAGTCAGGATGTGGCCCAGAAGTTAATTGACAGCATGCCAGGGCGGATTGCAGAGGTCTTGAAAAAGAAGGGTCAACACAGCCAATATTGACTCTTTGCATCAACTTCATGTAATTGTCAATAAAAGCCTTTGACACTTATGAAATGCTTGTAATTATACTTCAGTATTCCATAGCAACATATGACAAAAAATATCTAAAGACACTGAAGCAGCAAACTTTGAAATGTAATATTTGTGTCATTTTTCTCAAAACTTTTGGCCACGACTGTACATACATACAGTACCTGTCAAAAGTTTGGACACACCTACCTATTCATGGATTTTTCTTTATTTTTACTATTTTCTACATTGTAGAATAATAGTGAAGACATCAAAACTATGAAATAACACATATTTTAGATTTTAGATTCTTCAAAGTAGCCACCTTTTGCCTTGATGACAGCTTTGCACACTCTTGGCATTCTCTCAACCAGCTTCCTCTGGAATGTTTTTCCAACAGTCTTGAAGGAGTTCCCACATATGCTGAGCACTTGTTAGCTGCTTTTCCTTCATATGCTGAGCACTTGTTAGCTGCTTTTCCTTCACTCTGCGGTCCAACTCATCCCAAACCATCTCAATTGGGTTGAGGTCGGGTGATTGTGGAGGCCAGGTCATTACATTTAAGTCATTTAGCAGACGCTCTTATCCAGAGCGACTTACAAATTGGAAAGTTCATACATATTCATCCTGGTCCCCCCGTGGGGAATGAACCCACAACCCTGGCGTTGCAAGCGCCATGCTCTACCAACTGAGCCACACGGGTGATGCAGCACTCCATCACTCTCTTTCTTGGTCAAATAGCCCTTACACAGCCTGGAGGTGTGTTTGGTCATTGTCCTGTTGAAAACAAATGATAGTCCCTACTAAGCGTAAACCAGATGGGATGGCGTATCGCTGCAGAATGCTGTGGTAGCCATGCAGATTAAAGGTGCCTTGAATTCTAAATAAATCACAGACAGTGTCATGTATTCAGTATACCACCTTACCTTGTGACGACACAACTGATTGTCTCAAATGCATTAAGAAGGAAAACAATTCCACAAATTAACTTTTAACAAGGCACACCTGTTAATTGAAATGCATTCAAGGTGACTACCTCATGAAGCTGGTTAAGAGAATGTCAAGAGTGTGCAAAGTTGTCATCAAGGCAAAGGTTGGCTACTTTGAAGAATCTCAAATATAAAATATATTTTGATTTAAAAAAAAAAATTGGTTGCTGCATGATTTCATATGTGTTAATTCATAGTTTTGATGTCTTCACTATTATTCTACGATGTAGAAAATTGTAAAAATAAAGAAAAACCCTTGAATGAGTGTGTCCAAACTTTTGACTGGTACTGTACATACATGCATAACATATACAGATAAATACATTGCTCAAAAAAATAAAGGGAACACTTAAACAACACAATGTAACTCCAAGTCAATCACACTTCTGTGTAATCAAACTGTGTACTTAGGAAGCAACACTGATTGACAATAAATTTCACATGCTGTTGTGCAAATGGAATAGACAAAAGGTGGAAATTATAGGCAATTAGCAAGACACCCCCAATAAAGGAGTGGTTCTGCAGGTGGTGACCACAGACCACTTCTCAGTTCCTATGCTTCCTGGCTGATGTTTTGGTCACTTTTCACTCTAGTGGTAGCATGAGAGTCTACAACCCACACAAGTGGCTCAGGTAGTGCAGCTCATCCAGGATGGCACATCAATGCGAGCTGTGGCAAGAAGGTTTGCTTTGTCTATCAGCGTAGTGTCCAGAGCATGGAGGCGCTACCAGGAGACAGGCCAGTACATCAGGAGACGTGGAGGAGGCCGTAGGAGGGCAACAACCCAGCAGCAGGAACGCTACCTCCGCCTTTGTGCAAGGAGGATCAGGAGGAGCACTGCCAGAGCCCTGCAAAATGACCTCCAGCAGGCCACAAATGTGCATGTGTCTGCTCAAACGGTCAGAAACAGACTCCATGAGGGTGGTATGAGGGCCCGACGTCCACAGGTGGGGGTTGTGCTTACAGCCCAACACCGTGCAGGACATTTGGCATTTGCCAGAGAACACCAAGATTGGCAAATTCGCCACTGGCGCCCTGTGCTCTTCACAGATGAAAGCAGGTTCACACGCACATGTGACAGACGTGACAGAGTCTGGAGACGCCGTGGAGAACGTTCTGCTGCCTGCAACATCCTCCAGCATGACCGGTTTGGCGGTGGGTCAGTCATGGTGTGGGGTGGCATTTCTTTGAGGGGACGCACAGCCCTCCATGTGCTCGCCAGAGGTAGCCTGACTGCCATTAGGTACCGAGATGAGATCCTCAGACCCCTTGTGAGACCATATGCTGGTGCGGTTGGCCCTGGGTTCTTTCTAATGCAAGACAATGCTAGACCTCATGTGGCTGGAGTGTGTCAGCAGTTCCTGCAAGAGGAAGGCATTGATGCTATGGACTGTTCCCCAGACCTGAATCCAATTGAGCACATCTGGGACAACATGTCTCGCTCCATCCACCAACGCCACGTTGCACCACAGACTGTCCAGGAGTTGGCGGATGCTTTAGTCCAGGTCTGGGAGGAGAACCCTCAGGAGACCATCCGCTACCTCATCAGGAGCATGCCCAGGCGTTGTAGGGAGGTCATACAGGCACGTGGAGGCCACACACACTACTGAGCCTCATTTTGACTTGTTTTAAGGACATTACATCAAAGTTGGATCAGCCTGTAGTGTGGTTTTCCACTTTAATTTTGAGTGTGACTCCAAATCCAGACCTCCATGGGTTGATAAATTTGATTTCCATTGATCATTTTTGTGTGATTTTGTAGTCAGCACATTCAACTATGTAAAGAAAAAAGACTTTAATAAGAATGTTTCATTCATTCAGATCTAGGATGTGTTATTTTAGTGTTCCCTTTATTTTTTTGAGCAGTGTATATACAGAAAAATTCAACAGAAGCTATTTGAACCCAGTCTGGCACAAAGAGAAGATTCATGTGGGAGACAAGCCTATACAGTGGCTTGTGAAAGTATTCACACCCCTTGGCATTTTTCCTATTTTGTTGCCTTACAACCTGGAATTAAATTAGATTTTTGGGGGGTTTGTATCATTTGATTTACACAACATGCCTACCACTTTTAAGATGCAAAATATTTTTTGTTGTGAAACAAACAAGAAATAACACCAAAAAAAATCAACTTGAGCGTGCATAACTATTCACCCCCCCCCCCAAGTCAATACTTTGTAGAGCCACCTGTTGCACCAATTACAGCTGCAAGCCTCTTGGGGTATGTCTCTATAAGCTTGGTACATCTAGCCAATGGGATTTTTTCCCATTCTTCATGGAAAAATTGCTTCAGCTCCTTCAAGTTGGATGGGTTCCGCTGATGTACAGAAATATTTAAGTCATACCACATATTCTCAATTGGATTGAGGTCTGGGCTTTGACTAGGCCATTCCAAGACATTTAAATGTTTCCCCTTAAACCACTCGAGTGTTGCTTTAGCAGTATGCTTAGGGTCATTGTCCTGCTGGAAGGTGAATCTCTGTCCCAGTCTCAAATCTCTGGAAGACTGAAACAAGTTTCCCTCAATTTCCCTGTATTTAGCTCCATCCATCATTCCTTCAATTCTGACCCATTTCCCAGTCCCTGCCGAAGGAAAAACATACCCACAGTGAAGCACGGTGGTGGCAGCATCATGCTGTGGGGATGTTTTTCCATCGGCAGGGAGGGTGTTCTCGAGGTGGTTAAAGGTGTTAGGTTTGCGACAGACATGGCATTTTCCTTATTGGCTAAAAAGCAACATTTTAGTCTCATCTGACCAGAGTACCTTCTTCCATATGTTTGGGGAATCTCCCACATGCCTTTTTGTCAACACCAAATGTGTTTGCTTATTTTTTTCTTTAAGCAATGGCTTTTTTCTGGCCACTCTTCCGTACAGCCCAGCTCTGTGGAGTGTGCGGCTTAAAGTGGTCCTATGGACAGATACTCCAATCTCCGCAGTGGAGCTTTGCATCTCCTTCAGGGTTATCTTTGGTCTCTTTGTTGCCTCTCTGAGTAATGCCCTCCTTGCCTGGTCCATGAGTTTTGGTGGGTGGCCCTCTCTTAGCAGGTTTGTTGTGGTGCCATATTCTTTCCATTTTTTAATAATGGATTTAATTATGCTCCGTGGGATTTTCAAAGTTTCGGATATTTTTTTATAACCCAAGCCTGATCTATACTTCTCCACAACTTTGTCTCTGACCTGTTTGGAGAGCTCCTTGGTCTTCATGGTGCCGCTTGCTTGGTGGTGCCACTTGCTTAGTGTCACATTCGTTATAGTGATGAGACCAAAGCGCAGCGTGATTTGACGACATCTTCTTTAATGAAGAAAGAACACTGAACGAACTATACAAAAACAACAAAACGAACGTGAAGCTATATAATAATAGTGCTGACACAGGCAACTAACCATAGACAGAACTACCCACCAAAAAAGGACCAAGCAGCGTGGGAACCAGGAGCAGTGCAATCTGGACTCATGGACATGGGAGGACATTCTAGACAGTAAGGGATCCTACACATGGGAGGAGATCCTGGCTGGTAGGGATCGCCTCCCATGGGAACAGGTGGAGGCAGCCAGGAGAGCGGAGGCGGCAGGAAAAGGGAACCGGCGTTACGAGGGAACACGGCTGGCAAGGAAGCCCGAGAGGCAGCCCCAAAAACATTTTTTCGGGGGGGGCACATGGGGAGTGTGGCTGAGTCAGGTAGGAGACCTGAGCCAACTCCCCGTGCTTACCATGGCGGGCGTCGTATTGGTCAGGCACCGGTTTATGCGGTGGAGCGTACGGTGTTCCCAGTACACGCTCTTAGCCCGGTGCGCTACATCACAGCTCCCCGCCTCTGCCGGGCTAGGGTGAGGATCCAGCCAGGGCGGTTGGTGCCAGACCTGCTCTCCAGACAGCCAGTGCGTCTCCTCGGGCCAGGATATCCTGCGTCGGCTCTGCGCACTGTGTCTCCCGTGTGTCTGCACAGCCCAGTGCGTCCTGTGCCTGCGCCCGCAAGTGCCGGGGTAAAATCACCATCCAGCGAGGACGGGTTGTGCAGGTCCTTAGTTCGAGACCTCCAGTGCGCCTCCACGGCCCGGTCTATCCTGTGCCTCCTCCGAGGACCAGGCTGTCTCTCCGTCTCCTCCCTCCAGGTTCGCCCGTCTGTCCTTGTTAGTTGCCTGGATGCACTACGTTGGCTTCACGTGTCGTTTTGATATTTATTGTTCGGTAAATAAATAAGTATGTACGCTCAAAACGCTGCGCCTTGGTCCACTCCTTTAAACGGCCGTGACACTTAGTGGTGATGCAGACTCTGGGGTCTTTCGGGAACAGGTGTATATATACTGAGATCATGGAACACTTAGATTGCACACAGGTGGACTTTATTTAACTAATTATGTGACTTCTAAAGGTAATTGGTTGCACCAGATCTTATTTAGGGGCTTCATAGCAAAGGGGTGAATACATATGCACGCACCACTTGTCTGTTTTATTCTTATTTATTTTTTATTCTTCAAATTTTTCAAAACAAGTAATTTTTTTCATTTCAGTTCACCAATTTGTACTATTTGTGTATGTCCATTACATGAAATCCAAATAAAAATACATGTTAATTACAGGTTGTAATGCAGCAAAATAGGAAAAACGCCAAGGGGATGAATACTTTTGCAAGGCACTGTACACAATCTATTTACTCACATACCATTTACCACATAGAAGCTAAATATGTTTATCATTGAATTATACTGTAGGTAGCCCTTTTTCTTTTATTCCAGGCTTAATCTAAATATTCAGCAAACGGAAATACACAATGGACAAAATCATTTCAGTTTCTAAATAAAGCTTGATTTGATTTGATATCTGGCAGGATAGATGGGAAAATATTGATCAAATGTCATCACTAACTTACTGTATTTTTCTTACTCTCTCTTTCGCTCTCTCTCCTTTATTTCTCTCAGAGCATGCGTGGGTGTGTGTGAGTGTGTGTATGTGTGTGATGACAGAATGCTGTGGCCTCTTAGCATCTGATATATCGGCAGCATATTTCATAGCAGATATTAATCAGAGTAAACAAAGCCAAGCTAAAACACATCACATAAATTACTGTGACATTATATCAACCTGTCTCATACTGGGCTATCACGGTATTAAAAGTGGTGTGTGTGTTTGTATATGCGCGTGTGTGAGGGTGCGTGCGTGTGCGTGCATGTGCGTGCGTATGTGTATTAAAAGTGATGTTGCCTCAGCAAATTATATATTTTTCATCCTCTACAAAGCGCTGGGTCAAGCAAAGAAGGTTTCAAAGTTAAAAGGGCCTTGAACTGATTACTAAATGTTTTTACGGTGTGTGTGTAGGGGGGGGGGGGGGGTTGAAGACAATGACTGCTTTCATTAGGTGGACAGGGGAGTACCCTGTCCAATGTTCTCTCGCCTTCCATCTCATCTTCCCTCCCACCCTCTCTCCCTCCATCTCTCTTGTTGATACACACCCCACTGAGACACTGAAGTTTTAATTTACCTGTCAGGCTCCAGTGCATCCCTATCTAACACACACACACACACACACACACACACACACACACACACACACACACACACACACACACACACACACACACACACACACACACACACACACACACACACACACACACACACACAGTAAGGCTGGTGTCTTTCTATGCTTTATATAGACATATCTAGTGTTCCTTTGTCTGGTGACAGGTGTTAAATCTAAATCCATCTGCTGCTGTTGGTATTGGTGTATAGACTATAGAGGTTTTTGAGGCAGAGTTTGGCACAGTGTTGATATATCTGTTGTTTGGTGTTGATGTACATGTATCTGTCTGTCGTTTAAATTGATCCCGGAGATTTCTCAGAACAGCGAGCTCACATTTTCTGGTAGCAGATAACCCACCTTCCTTAAAGCTTCTGGGCAGGCACTTTTTGGCAGTCGATATCCTCCCTCTCCTTTCCACCTCTACATGAAAGCCAGTGTCTTGGTGGGAGATCGATGTGTATCAGATCAGCTGAAGAAGACAGATAATGAACACTTTTATCTTTAAAGGTCCAATGCAGCTGTTTAAATCTTAATATCAAATCAATTCTGGGTAACAATTAAGTACGTTGCTGTGATTGTTTTTAAATTAAAATGGTCAGAAAGAAACAAATTGCTCTTTAGCAAAGAGGAATTTCTCAAGCAAGAATTTCACTAGCTGTCTGGGAGTGGTCTGAGGGGCCTAATTGGATGAGCCTAATGGGAGGGATATGTAGCCTAAAAATGAGCTGTTATTGGCAGGCAGAGCGGTTTGAAACTCTCTTTGTTATTGGTCTATTAACTTATAACCTGCCTGGTGATGTCGCAAGACAAGCCAAAACTCCATCCCACCAAAACAGGCTGAAATTTCATGAATTTCTTTCAAATTGCTCTTACAATAAAAGGACATTATTATCCTTTTCACAATTGCACAGTATTAATCCAACCTCATAGTGTGGAAATATACAGTACTGGTCAAAAGTTTGGACACACCTACTCATTCAAGGGTTTTATCTTTATTTTTACTATTTTCTACATTGTAGAATAATATTGAAGACATCAAAACTATGAAATAACACATATGGAATCATGCAGTAACCAGAAAAGTGTTAAACAAATCAAAATGTGTGTGTATCCTCCCTGTCTTTGTCAGACTCTCTGTGCTAATCACCACACCATCTACCTACATCACCATGGGCATGGCGGGGCATAGGCCCTACTCCCACTACGAGAGATGAAGGAGAGTCTGAGGAGATTTCTACTTTTCAATTCGCATTACATCCTTGCCTTACTTTTCATTGTGGCTGGCAACACGACATTCTTGGTCCACTGCTCAAATTGACCATAAATATCACAGTAGCCACTAGCTAGTCAGTAAGCACAAACTATGTGTTACAAATTATCTATAACGTATGTCATGCTTTATAAAGGGTTCATAAATGTGGCATAACTGTGTGACATATAACCATCCACCATGTCAAATATGACATAAACCTGTTCTTTATAAAGGGTGGCATAAGCACCCCTTAATAAAGGCCTTATAAATCATATTAAGTTGAGGCTTCACAAATAATTTATAACCCTGTCATTCATCTTGGTAGAGCATTGCAATGCCAGGATATTGGGTTTGATTCCCGGGACCACCCTTACGTAAAAATCTATTCACGCATGACTGTGGAAGTCTGCTAAATTGTATATATTATATTTCACTAAAACATTTCTAGGATGGCCCAACCTGTTTCCCTTTTGGGTGCATAGTCAATATTGGACCTGACCTCAACTTCCCCTAAAATGGTCTGTTGCAGGATGACACACACTCTAAAGTGCAGTCATGCACAGAAAAAAACGTTGGGACTTTCAATTACAATGTTTTGCCTACTTCTGTTTTCTTTCCAAATTCTGTTTCCAGGTTTTGGATTTCCCCCATTTTTTTCTGGTTTAACCATTTTTTTGTACACTTTTTGAGTAGAAAAACAACAATTAGATTTTATGTGTTCACAACAATTCTTACACGACATCAGGGGATGGCTTTTGAGGTCTGGGAAAAATCTAAGAAACTTAAAAAATAAATTTAAAAAAAGTGTAGTTGCCATTAATTCAGTGAGCATGCCCTGCATTGTTGTTTGGTTAGCGAGTTTTCTGTAATGCAGTAAGAGCATATGATGTGATTCGGGCGCCAATGGAATGTGTGAAGTAAAAGGCCAGCAACACTCCGTATTATTCAGAGCCCATGAAATGATACCATACAGTGCATTCGGAAAGTATTCAGACCCCTTGACTTTTTCCACATTTTGTTACGTTCTAAAATTGATTAAATTAATTGTTTTCCTCATCAATCTACACACAATAGCCCATTATGACAAAGCGAAAGTTTTTTTACAAGTTTTTTTTTGTACCTTATTTACATAAGTATTGAGACCCTTTGCTATGAGACTCGAAATTAAGCTCAGGTGCATCCTGTTTCCATTAATCATCCTTGAGAAATTTCTACAACTTGACTGGAGTCCACCTGAGGTAAATTCAATTGATTGGAAATTATTTGGTAAGGCATACACCTGTCGATAGAAGGTCCCACAGTTGACAGTGCATGTCAAACCAAGCAATGAGGTGGAAGGAATTGTCCGTAGAGCTCAGAAACAGGATTTCACACTGCATGAGGCAAATGGTGGTCACACCAGGTACTGAGTGGCCTCTACCTTTTTTTAAGGTATCTGTGACAAATAGATGCATATCTGTATTCCCAGTCATGTAAAATCCATAGATTATGGCCTAATGAATTGATTTAAATGGACTGATTTCCTCATATGAACTGTTACTCAGTAAAATCATTAAAGTTGTTGCATGTTACATTTATTTTTGTTCAGTGTATATTGTATTATACAAGGGCTTATTTGGAAATGGGACCTAGGTCTCAATATGTCTTCCCTGTTAAAATAAAGGTTAAATAGAAATAAAAAAGGTTCTATTTTTGAATGTTATGGCAGCCTATTGTAGCATGACTACTTTTGGTCTATCCCATTACCCTTTGCGAGATACGAGGCGGAATCGACACACTATCTGATGCAAGACAATGATGGAAGTAATTATATAAAGCAAATTGCGACTGAAAATGTTGATCATTCCCAGGGGAGTTGCATCTTGCCTGGACATCAGTGGCTCAGTGCAGTGAAGCAAAAACAAAAAAAATCACTGTCAAGATTTAAAGCTACGGCGACAATTTCAGAATGTAACAGGCTGTTACTACAGTTTCAGGTAAAAACTCAATAAAGCAAGTCTCAAAAATAAGGAAAATGTCTGTACGTTTCAGCTGTTTCAAAAACATGACTCTGCTATTCTTTTTAAATGTACTGAAAGAGTGTTGGCTCTCAGACAATTCTGTTTACACTATCCTGCTTAGCAACTGTCGAGAGAGTGTCGTGCTCTACCTCCGGAGATAGCGGTCGAGAAGTGACAAGTTCGCAAGTTTAAATTGAGTGTACAAAACATTAGGAACACCTGCTCTTTCCCTGACATAGACTGACCAGGTGAATCCAGGTGAAAGCTATGATCCCTTATTGATGTCACTTGCTAAATCCACCACAATCAGTGTAGATGAAGGGGAGGAGACAGGTTAAAGAAAGATTTTTAAGCCTTGAGACTGTTAAGACATGTATTGTGTATGTGTGCCATTCAGAGGGTGAATGGGCATCACAAAAGATTTAAGTGCCTTTGAACGGGGAATTGTATTAGGTGCCAGGTGCACCGGTTTGAGTTTGTGAAGGACTGCAACGCTGCTGGGTTTTTCACACACACCAGTTTCTCATGTTTAGAATGGTCCACCACCCAAAGGACATCCAGCCAACTTGACACAACTGTGGGAAGCATGGGGGTCAACATCTCTGAGGGCAGAAGGGGGTGCAACTCAATATTAGGAAGGTGTTCCTAATGTTTTGTACACTCAGTGTATTTTTATTTAACTAGGCAAGTCAGTTAAGAACAAATTCTTACTTTCAATGACGGCCCAGGAACAGTGGGTTAACTGCCTTGTTCAGGGGCAGAACGACAGATTTTTACCTTGTCAGCTCAGGGATTCGATCTTGCAACCTTTCAGTTACTAGTCCAATGCCCTAACCACTAGGCCACCCTGCCGCCCCCTAACCACTAGGCCACCCTGCCGTGTGTGTGTAGCGGAGGATATTTTTGCGAGAAGGTAAGTGTGAAGAACCTCATAGCGTAGAGTAGGCAGGGACATAACGCACTGCAGCTACCAAGAGGTCATTGGACGTCAGCTAGGCCCCTGGCGTGACACACACGCACACACACACAGTTCTTAATTAAAGGTTGTGTTTATTTTCTCTCACCGCAGTAGCTGTCCTCTGATTTATCTTTTAGGGGTGTTTGTGTGAGTGTGTGTGTTCTTGTGTGATAATGTGTAATAATGTGTGTGTGATGTCTCCTACCTCGGAGCTTATTGACATCTAGCATTTCAAGAGCAATTAGAACAATTTTCCGCTTGAATTATGGTTTACACGACAGCGTTATGGGTCAGTGTTACACAGAGTTTAATAGGAACCTCAAAGCAGAGAAAGGCATTCTTTGACTGGGCTAGCTTTGTTGAATAAGACAAATACATGCCATGATGTAAACGCCCTATAGTCTCAATACAAAACCATATAGTACACTTCTTTTTGGCATAGTAGTTCTGTTTTTAATTAGTCAGCTGTCATCCATTGACGTTAATCAGATGTTTGCGTGAGAGGTTGAGTTACACAAACAGATTGAGTTATTGTTCAGCCCTGAGTGTCCCTCCTCTATGGTTACTTTTGGTTGTGTATCTATTTCCTCTGTTTCTGTCCTGTAGGATCTTCTATGTGTCTCATGACTCCCAGGACCTGAAGATCTTCAGCTACATCGCCAGAGACGGACAGAGTAACATCTTCCGTTGTAACGTCTTCAAGTCCAAGAAGAAGGTGAGAAACCTAAACACACTTTCTCTTTTGCTCTCTCTCGCCTCTCTTGCAGGGTAAGGTTATCCACAGTCCCATTGACATTACTAAGCCAAGTCCAGTAATGTGTGCTAAATGTAGCAAAGGAATTCACACATTTACACTCACTCTATCTTACCCTCTCACACGCTCTCACACACTTTCACTCGTTGCCCCCCCTATCAACTATGCCAAGCATGTGCACACACACACACACACACACACACACACACACACACACACACACACACACACACACACACACACACACACACACACACACACACACACACTCACAGCCTTTACACTGATATTCACAGTGATGAAGTGTTATAGGCCCATGGCTGTACTGTATTGTACCTCAACAAGACCTGCTCGTATTAGAGACAGAGAGAATAGGGAGTTCTTTTGGTTTCAAGTTATTTGTCTCTTGACGCACGGATCCCTTTAGCGGGATCATTTTCGTAAACAACTGCTGAATTGCAGAGCGCCAAATTATTATAATTTTTTTAATAAAATATTTTCATGAAATCACAAGTGAAATATACCAAAACACAGCTTAGCTTGTTGTTAATCCACCTATCGTGTCAGATTTTGAAAATATGCTTTACAGCGAAAGCAATCCAAGCGTTTGTGAGTTTATCGATCACTAGACAAAACATTAAGAACACTTAGCAGCCATGTAGATTGGTCACGTAAGCCAGAAAAGCAATAAAATGAATCGCTTACCTTTGATGATCTTCGTATGTTTGCACTCACGAGACTCCCAGTTACACAATAAATGTTCCTTTTGTTCGATAAAGATTTTTTTTATATCAAAATACCTCCATTTGTTTGGCACGTTATGTTCAGTATTCCACAGCCTTAGGCAAGTCATCAAGGCTTGACGAAAATTCCATATAGTATCCGTAAAGGTCGTAGAAACATGTCAAACGTTTTTAATAATCAATCCTCAGGTTGTTTTTAACATCAATAATCAATAATATTTCAACCGGACTGTATACTATTCAATACTGGAGGTCGTAGAAACATGTCAAACGTTTTTAATAATCAATCCTCAGGTTGTTTTTAACATCAATAATCAATAATATTTCAACCGGACTGTATACTATTCAATACTGGAGAGAAAGAAAATGTCGAGCAATGGAGGGACATCTGTCTATCCACTGACGCGTTTTGATAAATCTCGCTCATTTTTCAAAATTAAAGCTTGAAACTATGTCTAAAGACTGGTCACACCCTGAGGAAGCCACAGGAAAATGAATCTGGTTGATATCCCTTTAAATGGAGGATAGGCAAGCAATGGAACAGGGATGTTTCAAAATAGAAGTCACACTATACTCTCATCCAAATGCCATGGTGACTACTAACGGACTGAACTCTGACAGATTCCCTTTGGGACGGGGCACAAGACAAGGGTGCTCGCTATCCCCCCTGCTCTACTTGTTGGGGGCGGAGCCTCTGGCAGAGTTGATAAGGAGCAATTCAAGTATTACAGGTGTTCCTGCAGGCGGCCTGCAGCACAAGATTTCGCTTTACGCGGATGATGTCTTGCTCTACATATCCAACCCTGAGAAATCCCTTCCTCCCATTTTAGACACAATTGCTCAGTATGGCACGTTTTCAGGTTATAAGATAAATTTTAACAAATCCACTGTCTGCCCTCTCAATATTACACTCACCAGTTCTATGAAGACACTATGCCCATTCCAATGGAAGACACAGGGGTTTCAATACCTTGGGATATTCATAACACCAGATCTGAATAGGCTTTTCAAGGAGAATTATCTTCCACTCCTGGATCGAATCAAAAACAACCTCCAAACCTGGATCTCCCTCCCAATTAGCTTAGTAGGAAGAATTAATGTAATCAGTATGAACATCCTCCCTAGACTGAACTATTTATTTCAGATGCTCCCATGCTATCTCCCAGCTTCCTTTTTCAAAACAATTAACCAAAGCATCACCAAATTTATATGGGGCAATAAAAAACCTAGGATCAAGCTCTCCACTCTATCGAAACCTGAATCTAAGGGCGGTCTTGCCCTTCCCTCCCTTCAATTGTACTACTGGTCTGCCCAAATCCGCAACATGCTAACATGGATCACAAACAGACAAGAGTCAACGTGGATCCAGATAGAAGCCCAATCCTGTGGTTCATTGCCACTAAGCTCAACTATATTCATTAATAACTTTAGTGAAGTGGGCAACATAGCCAAAACATTTGTGATTTACAGCACCCTACTAGCGTGGAGGGACTGTAAGAAATACCTGGGCATCTCCTCCCAAATATGCTCTCACTCGCCTATAGTAGGCAACCCAGACTTGCCAAAAGCCCTGAGGGATGCCAACTTTAATCTTTGGCATACTCTAGGAATCAGGACCTTTTCAGACCTATTTCATCAGAAGACCACTACACTGAAATCCTTTCAAGAGCTCTGCAGTGAATTCAATGTGCCAAGATCCCATTTTTTTAAATATCTTCAAATTAGACATGTCATCTCCTCATTTACTTCCAAGAGGAGGTTTAGAACTCAGTTGAACGAAGTTGAAACCCTTCTTGTCACAGCACAATCCATTAAAGGCAAAATATCCTATATCTATAGACTCCTTTCTGAGAAAGGAGGCTCCTCCTTTACTCCTTTGAAAATAATCTGGGAAAAGGACCTTGGTCTGACTATCAGTGATGAGTTATGGGCGGAGGTTTGCGACAGGGTATACTGCTCCTCTACTAATGTAAAAATGAAAGAATCGAATTACAAATTTTTGTACAAATTTTATTACACTCCCTTGAGACTCCATGAAATGAAAACAGACATTTCTCCTAACTGTAAAAGATGTACCTCTGAAAGTGGAACCTATATGCATGTATTTTGGAGCTGTAGAGAGATTGCCAGATTTTGGCAATCTATACATACTGCTGCACAGAAAATACTAGATGTACAGTTTGATATGACCCCGTGTCTCTATCTTCTTAATGCCCAGCAGGACTTTGTTCTTGATCCTGACAGAGAAAATTTGCTCATGACCATTACATACTTTGCTAAGAAATGTATCCTTCTATTGTGGGCCTCTAGTACCTCTCCTACATTTAAAATGTGGATTGACCAGATTGTTGACTTTCTCCCTCTTGAAAAGCCCACTTATGACCTCCACAAGAGACAGCCCAAGTTTGATAGACTCTGGTCTCCACTACTCCACTATATCTCAAATTGGACAGAGTGAATGGGGGGATCGGGGAGGTGAGCAGATGCGTGTTGTGTAAGGTGCTGTAAAATCTAAAAACTAATCATTGGCTCGTCATCTCAGCTAAGGCTGGAAATAGCAAATAAGAACCTTGATAGTGCTGCTGCAAGTTCTACATTTTAAATTTTGTTATAATTATTATTTGTGTGTATGTGTGTATGTATGTATATGTAGGTATGTATATATGTATATATATATATATAACTTTTTTTTTTGTATTATTATTATTATATATATTTTTTTTAAGTCTGTCACATCTGTGAATGTGGAATGTGTTTGGTTGGTTGTTTGAAAACTTAATAAAACTTTAAATTGAAAAAAAAAAATAGAAGTCACTTCCGGGTTGGATTTTCTCAGGTTTTCGGCTGCAAAATCAGTTCTGTTATACTCACAGACAATATTTTGACAGTTTTGGAAACTTTAGAGTGTTTTCTATCCTACTCTGTCAATTATATGCATATTCTAGCATCTGGACCTGAGAAATAGGCAGCTTACAATGGGAACGTTATTTTTCCAAACATAAAAATTCTGCCCCCTAGCTTCAAGAGGTTTTAAAGGAATTCACAGATCAACAGTGAAAAAGGCCAGACACCACAAGTCAAACAGCATGGTAGAACATTGAGATTGTGAACCTGTAAATCCTTAAAGAATTTCCATTACCATTGCACACAGACACACCTCTCCACGTTTGGTCCAGTTAGCCCATTAAGATATCTCTCTCTATCTGTATCAGTGATGCCAACTTAGCAATTTTGTTGCTAGATTTAGCAACTTTTCGGACAACCCTGGCAACTTCGTATTTCAATCAGCACCTAGCAACAAATTTAGACCCTTTTAAAAATGTATTTGGAACATTTAGCAACTTTTGAAAAGTGACTCAAACGCTAAAATGCACACATTTTCCCTCTAAATGACACAACAACCAAAAAAATCTCTGTCACACACTTAGTCACAACACACGTGCCTGGCTGCAAAAGTGCATTGTGAGTGACGTCAGCAGCAGGCGCTCAGCTTGTGCACAGGCAGTAGCATGCCAGCAGCAATTTCAGCAAATTGCAAATCATTGTTGGCTAACTGCAGCAGCAGTAGTATGCGTTCGACGAGACAACCCCAATGAATATAGTTGGTCACGAATGTTTGATCTTGAACAGAACTTACAACATCAATTAGCATGTCTCAATCAAAATTGTACACAAAAGAGTGGGAGTCTATATCTGAATTTAAATTGTGGCTGAAGCCAGTAATTGGGGCTGATTGTCGGGCACTGTGCGTACTTCAAATCAGATATGCTTGCAAAAATGTATGACATCAAAAAACATTGTGCTACAGCAAAGCATATAAATAAATCAAAACCATACAACCCCACAACGCAGTCTACATTACCACAGTTGGTTAAGAAAGTGGATAACTGCAAAAGCGCAGAAGCAACTATGGCAATGGCCATTGCAGAGCATTGTTCGCTGCTAGCATGCAACCATTTTGGTATGGCTTGCAAAGCTGCCTTTTCAGATTTTGTGGCAGCAACAAACTTCCAAATGCACCGCACCAAGTGCATAGAAATGATTAGGGGAATACTGGCTCCTTATTTTCTCAAAAGTGTAACATCAGATGTGGGGGATGAGAAGTTCAGTCTCCTTTTGGATGAGTCCATTGATGTCAGTGTCTCAAAATACCTGGGTGTGGTGATTCAGTATTTCAGTGCTAAAAAAATAACCGTTGTGTCCATTGTTTCGGGCTGGTTGAATTGGAGCGGGGCAATGCCAGATCAATAGCAAAGGCGGTAGTTGAGTTTCTTGAGAAGTGTAACCTTAAAAAAGAGAATCTTCAGGGTATTGGCACTGATAATGTGTCCGTGATGACTGGGGTGCACAACGGGGTGCACAAGATTTTAAAGGAAGAATGTGCATTGCCCAATTTGGTACTCATTGCTGTGTGTGCCATTTTTTACAATTGGCTGTCAGTGCAGCATCCAAAGAAACCATCCCTAGGAGCGTTGAGTACTTAATCAGGAAAACCTACAACTGGTTTTTGATTTCCCCAGAACGGCACGAGGCGTACAAAGCATTGTATGCCACCATTAATTGTGGCCAGAAACTCCTGCGGATCAGCAAAGTGTGTGCCACACGTTGGCTATCAATTGAACCTGCGGTAACTCCTATATTGAGCCAGTGGGAAGAACTGAAGCTCCACTTTGAGTTGACCAAGGCCAGTGAGCATTGATACATGGCGGATGTGCTCCACGCATGTACATGGACAAGACCGACTATGTCTACCTGACATTCTTGAAATCAACCCTGTCTGACGTACAAGTTGCAGTGAAGTCATTTGAGGGAGAGCAAACAGATCCTGTCAAACTTTTTGACAATCTGGTACACCTCTTAACATCAATTTGCAGCAGAGTAGTCAACCCTATGGCAAAAAATGTATGTCCTGAAGGATGCCATTGATGGACATCTCAGTCCATCACCATACCTTGGGTACCTTTTCGAGAGCACGGTGTACCAACTCAGTACGAGGACGAAAAGGTCATTCGGAGACAGTGCATCAACTACATTGTTGCTTTAAGCAAGGAGCTGCAAGCAAGGCTCCTAGACAACCTAGAAGTCTTGCGAAACATGGCCTTGTTCAGGGTTAAGGAAACGCTAAAGCACAATAAAGGCACCACTGAAATTATTAAAGTAGCTGAGCTACTGGGGTACCAGCCCTAAACAATTGATACAATTGTTTCCCAATGGAGAAACATCCATCTGTTTAGTTGGGACTCAACTGAAAATACAGTCGAGTTTTGGAGTGAAGTGTGTGACTACACGGACTCTTCCAGGTCAAATCCATTTGAAGAACTGTGCAAAGCTGCACTTGCTGCCCTCTCCTTGCCACACTCAAATGCGGAGGTTGAACGGCTGTTCAGCCAAATGAGTGTGGTCAAGTCAAAGTTAAGAAATAGAATGTCACTGCACACTCTCAACTCCATACTCCTGGTTCAGTATGGACTGAAGCTGGCTGGTGAAACCTGTTACCAGCATAAACTACTAAGTGAAGTTCTGCAGCAGTTTGGCACCACAGCAGCATACAGCTTTAAGGACACTCCATCCTCTACTGCTGGTTCCAGCTCCGTGACAATGCAGTTAGACAGTGAAGATGAAGAGGATTTCCTTGCCAATCTATGATTCATCATATTTACAGTACGTATGCAAGGAGTGGACTTTCTGGAACTGGCGGAGACACACAGCTGATGGTGACAGTGTGCACTGCAGTGTCAATGAGAACGGTGGCAATATCTGGAGGAAACCATTGAGCAGCTAGCCAGCCAAGCAGCACAACAACCTGGAGAGAGATGCTTAGTGCACACATCATTATTTGGGTTAAGTTGCTTGTTCAATAAGATAGCATATATACCTTGTTATTAGCTTGTACCTATAATTGTTGATCAGTTAGGTAGCATGTTAACTGCTTCAAACTATAATTGTTCAGAATGTGTAGGTTTACTAGTTAAAAAGAAAATTAAAAAAATGTAATTGTTCAATAATGTGTAATGTGTAAATGTTCAATAATTCAATGTGTTGTGTTTAAAAAAAATAATTAAAAAAATATCTAATCATATAAAATGTGTTGTGTTTATCTTACTTTTACAAATACAAATATGTGATAAAAAACAAACAAATCTAAACTAACAAATGTCAAATCATATTTTTCACCGAGATGGCCAGTCAATTTGAGAAACGTTATTGTGTATTCTATGTAATGACGCAGTTTTACGTTATTAGGTATTGACGTCATCACGCAATGACATCACAATGTAATTTAGCTACTTTTAGCAACAAATCGACCTGCCCCTAGCAACTTCCCCTGAAAATTAGTTGGCAACACTGATCCCTATCCCTTTTTCTGTTATTGTCTCTCTCTCTATTCCTCCCTCTCCCTCCATTCTCCCGGACCCTCTAAAGTTGGATGTTTTGGTGCCGCTAGGGCAGTTCAGACAGCTGGTTGATAACTTATTTTATTGAGGAATGTTTGTTTTTCATGATCGTGTTTTGTAAGTTACTTTTCATAAATGCTTTATTGCATTGGAATTGTAAATATTTTGAATTTGTATGATTGTGTGCAGGGCTCCCTTGTAAAAGAGGCCTTGGTCTCAATGGGATTTCTCTTTTTAAATACATTTTAATAAATACAAATAAATTCCTCCCTCCTCTCAAGCTGTCCTCCTGTGGACAGTTTAAGGCAGAGTAATTAATGAGGCTATCTCCATCACAGACAGTTAAACGAGGGGGAGACCTGCAGGGAGAACCCATTAGAGACCAGAGGCCTGGACTAATGGGAGACTGACTTGTGTGTGTCCTTCCTATCCATTGCCAGTTGCCACTCTCTACCAGTCTCAGATACAGGGCCCTGGCATGGGCCAAGTGGCATAGCTTTGGGCATCCATCACCCAGGAGACTGAGCCAGCAGGTGGCTAACATTATTTGACCATGCAAATACTCACCAATCTGTCTACATTTTCCAAATTAATGAATCTGATCATTCATCTTCAAAGACATCCTCTTAGTCATTCCCCTTGCCATTGTTCAGAGCAGTCACAGTTGCACCCCAGCCCTGTCTGTTTTAATGACTGTCTGAGAAACTGTTGAGCCATAATGGCTGGTAATATGCAGGCTGAATTGGAGGGAAACACCTTGACTCAGAACAAAGGCTTGGCAGTTAGAGAGACCGAGAGAGTCATTATGACACACTAACATTAGGGGGCTGTTCTATTGCTGGTCCTTTATCTGGGTTTACAACTCTAACGATGCTAACGATGGTAGTACTGCTGGTACTTAATCTGGGTTAATGACTAACAAGGCAAATGGTGCTAACAATGTTAGTGCTGCTGGTCCTTAATCTGGGCTACACTCTTCCAAAAAATAATATCCTTATAGAACCAAAAAGGGTTCTGTCGCTTGCTTCACATATGGAAACCCTAAAAGTTCTTCACTGAACCAAAATAATTCCATGTAGAACACTGAATGTTGCCATTTATTATGGCTACTATTAATAAATAGTAACATATTTAGCTAAGAATATAATTTCATAAACAATTCAATAATGGACTAATAATACCAGCATAGTTTTTAGTATGTATTGTCATTATATGCAAGCATAGTTTGGAAATATGCACTGGTGGCCAGCAGAGAGACCTCAGAGATCTCTTTGTTTGAAAGATGGCCCATGTCAACTCTGGCTGACTTCAATACAATACATCTTTGTCCATTAGTTATAGAGAACAACAAAAATGTGTCTTCTGCTTCGTTCTCAACCCCCCCAAACAGCACACCTCACACATACAGTTGAGTCTGGCACAGGTTCAAGCTACAGCGCAGCGCCCCTGGATGGAGAGCATGTTGTGGGGTTAAGGACCTTGCTCAAGGGCCCAACGGTAAGGGAATGTTTTGAGGATATGAACCCAGCAGCCCTCCAGTTGTGAGATCAATTCCGCCCATTTCTTTCCAGCGCCTGGCCCAGAATTCGAACCGCCCACAAGTCCAACTCCCTAGCGGCTGGGCAGTACACTATGGGTTGTTGCCTGACTGGTTCCAGAGAAGAAGGAGAAAAAAAACAGTTAATCTGCCAAAATGAAGACATCATTTATTATAAATATTTTATGCATACCTCCTCTCAGTCAGTAAGTTTTCTAATGGCCTCATGAAACACAGTCCCTTCAATTGACTCTATACTGAAATTGTCACGATCGTCTTGAGGACAATGAGTGGACCAAGGCGCAGCGTGTGAAAAATACATCTTCTTTTATTGGAAGACGAAAACGAACGAAAACAAAACAACAAACAGACAAACGTGAAGCTATAAAATATGAAGTGCTAACATGCAACATAGACATAGACAACTACCCACAAAAGCCTACTGCCTATGGCTGCCTTAAATATGGCTCCCAATCAGAGACAATGAATGACAGAAATAAAAGTATCAATTAGCTAATTGCCAATGTCAGGCTGGGTCTATAGCTCTATTTGGAATATTCCATAATAACAAATAATTTGTTTTAGCTGGCTAGCTTGAAAGGGTGACTTAAAGTAGCTAGCTCACAAACATGTTCAAATTCTGCTAATATTTCAACTTTATTTGTCTAGCCTATAGTTTATCATATGACTTTGGCTTCATATATTTTAATAAAATAATCAACTTTGCTAACCTTCATACGTTGAAAAAGAACGTGCTTATTGGTAGGCTACTTGCAAGTTGGTTCAACCACCGTCCTCTTGTGTTGTCATCAGGTTTGGGCGGTATCCAAATTGTCATACTTTCATACCGGCCTTGTGCCATTCCGGGATATTCTGTAATACCGGTACTGGCACTGTTTTCAAACCCCACTGATACTCTGTAATCCAAAGGTTAGTAATGCTAACAAGTACATGTAAAATCCCATAGAGAATGCTAACTAAATGTTAAGCACATTGCAAACATTTTGTACAGTTTCTTATCTAATCGATACAAGTATAGAAGTAACTCAAAAATGCTACTCACAGTTTGCTGCTTGTACAAAACAAATATTAGGCAGCAAGGCTCTTAATCCAGAACGTGATTCTCTGCTGTTGCCAAGTGAATACTTGATTTTGGAAGAAGCTAACCACTTAGCGAGATCGCTAAAAGTAAGAGGAAATAATGTGTTTAGTAAAAGCATTCACTCTTAGGGTGGGTTTTATATAGAACCTTTTGGTCAATTCAAAATGTAACTGCCATTCCAGCATGACAACTAGGCTTGGGTGGTATACCGAATATACCGTATACAGGGGTATTTAGAAAAAGACACATACCGTCAATATTGTTGAAACTATTTCTTTGAAGTTTGTTTTATAAATATGAATATTTGTAGCTACTTTTTAAGTAAAGACCTACAGTCAACTTGTGTAATACATTAGGAGAGAAAGAACATTACGTTCTTAATTTCACCTATCACATTATTATGAAACAGAAATACCTTATTTACATAAGTATTCAGACACAGTGCATGTCAGATCAAAATCCAAGCCATGAGGTCGAAGGAATTGTCCGTAGAGCTCTGCGATAGGATTGTGTCGAGGCACAGATCTAGGGAAGGGTACCAAAAAATGTATGCGGTATTGAATCTCCCCAAGAACACAGTGGCCTTCATCATTCTTAAATGGAAGAAGTTTGGAACCACCAAGACTCTTCATAGAGCTGGCCGCCCGGCCAAACTGAGCAATCGGGGGAGAAGGGCCTTGGTCAGGGAGGTGACCAAGATCCCGATGGTCACTTTGACAGAGCTCCAGAGTTTCTCTGTGGAGATGGGAGAACCTTCCAGAAGGACAACCATCTCTGCAGCACTCCACCAATCAGGCGTCTATGGTAGAGTGGCCAGACGGAAGCCACTCCTCAGTAAAAGGCACTGGCTGCTTGGAGTTTGCCAAAAGGCACCTAAAGGACTCTCAGACCATGAGAAACAAGATTCTCTGGTTTGATGAAACCAAGATTGAACTCTTTGTCCTGAATGTCAAGGAGCAAACCTGCCACCATCCCTACGGTGAAGCAGTGGTGTGTGCTGTGGGTATGTTTTTCAGCAGGAGGGACTGGGAGACTAGTCAGGATTGAGGGAAAGATGAACGGGGCTAAGTACAGAGAGTTCCTTGATGAAAACCTGCTCCAGTGCGATCAGGACCTCAGACTGGGGCGAAGGTTCAACTTCCAACAGAACAACGACCCTAAACACAAAGCCAAGACAACGCAGGACTGTCTTCGGGACAAGTTTCAATGTCCTTGAGTGGCCCAGCCAGAGCCCGGACTTGAACCCGATCAAACATCTCTGGAGAGACCTGAAAATAGCTATGCAGCAACGCTCCCAATCCAACCTGACAGAGCTTGTGAGGAAACTCCCCAAATACAGGTGTGCCAAGCTTGTAGCGTCATACCCAAGAAGACTTGAGGCTGTAATCGCTGCCAAAGGTGCTTTAACAATGTACTGAGTAAAATGTCTGAATACTTATGCACATTTTATATATATTTTTTTTTTTTATACATTTGCAAAAATGTCAACCTGTTTTTGCTTTGTCATTTTGGGGTATTGTGATTAGATTGATGAGGGGGGGAAAACAGTTGAATACATTTTTGAATAAGGCGGTAACGTAACAAAATGTGGGAAAAGACAAGGCGTCTGAGTACTTGCCGAGTGCACCGCATATAACCTTTTTTAGTAAAAGGTTCTTAAATCTCATATTTTTTCTGAGAGTGTAAAGACTCTAACAAGGCTAACGATGCTAGTGCTGCACCTGCTATTGATTATACATAATTGTAAATGTATGAATGAATGTAATCCTGGTGCAAGGACAAGGCCGTGTGAATGAAATTGTGTGTGTGGGGAGTGTGTGCGAGCGCAGGGCAGAATGTGAATGGAAATGTCCTCTGTCTCTCTCTGCTCGGCCGAATAGAGAGCCAATCGTTCAGACTGCAATGCTACCAATGTCACACACTCCTGTCACAATCCATCTCTGTCTAATCCAAGGGTCTCAAACATACAGGGGAGATGCAATATACTTTAAAATGACAAAAAATGAATCAAAACTGTGTAGAAATTATACAGTTTCTTGACTTTGTACAGCTCGCTTATAATCACCGAAAAGAAAGTTAGAATGCTAGACTATGGATAGAGGACTATTATTTGCACATTTTGACGGTGAGGAAATATAACACATTTTCAGTGCGGTCCTCCGGACCTCTTTGAAGACCAAGTGCGGCCCCCGGTGCAATATGAGTTTGACACCCCTGGTCTAATCCATCATGTTCATTTACGTTCTTATCCAGAGCGACTTACGGTAGAGAGTGCATACATTTTCATACTGGTTCCCCGTGGGAATCGAACCTTGGCATTGCAAGCACCATGCTCTACCAACTGAGCCACACATGCACCACACATGTACACACACACACACACTCATCCTGTCCAGTCATTCTGATTGTGGTGTGATGAAGTGTTCTTGGCTGCTCTTTGATAACCTCTTATTACCCCCCAGTCCTCCTCCAACTATTTTAAAAGAATAGGAATGCTATTGATTTCTTCCACCTGTCTCTCCCCTTTACTCTTTCTATCTCTTTCTCTGGTCCGAGAACAGTATATTTAATTAAAAGACAGAGAGAAGTCATCCACAGTAGCTCATCAAAGAACATTGAATAACCACTCTCTCTCTCCCTCTGTCTCTTTCCTCCATCCCCTCCTCCCCCTCCTCTCCTCTCCTTCGTCTATCCTCTCCAGTCCCAGGCCATGCGTATCGTGCGGACGGTGGGCCAGGCATTCGAGGTGTGTCATAAACTCAGCTTGCAACACACACACCAGAACGCAGATGGACAGGAGGACGCAAACAATGACAAGACCTGCAATGAGGAGTCCACGCTCTCAGGTGAATACACACACACAAACGCACTCCTGATTGAGTGTAAAAGACCATTTGAGAGGATAGCATCACAGATGAGTCAGTCTATAGAGAGAGACTGTGACTGTGGAACAGAACAGTGGTGGGAGGACTCTGGCTCCAGTGACTGCTGCGTCCTTTCATATGCAGATGAGCCCACAGCATCCACGAACCACGCTCACACATACACACACACACACACACACATCTGCATTGACCCCCCTTTGCACCAAATCTTTTGACTCATCACATTTATTCCTTGTGTTATTATCTTTCTATTATTTTTCTATTTTTCTCTCTGCATTGTTGGGAAGAGCCCGTAAATAAGCATTTCACTGTAATTCTACACCTGTTGTTTACGAAGCATGTGACAAATACAATCTGATTTGACACACACACGCACACATGAGAGCTGATCCCAGCTCTCTCTGTCTGTCCCACTAGTGTAAGCCTCAGGAGCCTCTGAGCACAGCCAATGGGCTTATCTGGAGTGTTAATTGTCAGAGCTGGGAGAACAAGAGAACCACTGGAGAACACCTTAATGAAGCTCCTCCCCTCCTGCCCCCTCTCTTTTTTTGTCATCCTTCCTCATCTTTTGGTGTAGCGACTTTCAACAAAATACCTCTGAGTCCTCTCCCCTCCTCTCATCTTTTTATGTTTCTCTACCTCTTGTGGTGTAGCAACTTTTTTTCTAACAACGAAGTCTGTTACGCCATTGGCCCTCCTTCTGACAATGTGTTGGTGTGTTTGTTCGCTCAGCCCGGGAGTTAACGGGAGCGGAGAAGTCGGCGGTTGCTGTGGAGACAGACATCGATGCGGAGGAGGCTCCCTTACCATTACCGGACAGTACGGTGGAGGAGTTTAACCGCGGCGTCACTGACCTGGACGGAGTGGATGCTACCGCCAAGACTGACCACACACACCTCAACAATATTGACAACGACAAGAAGGTATGGGGGTGTGTGTATGTGTTTTGGGGGGGTGAGGTTGGGGCGTGTTTGAGGGGGAGAGAGAGGAGTGGGGTGCAAGCAAAGCAGGATGAAAGTTCCATACATACAGTATTCTAACTAAGGGCTGGAATGAGAGAACACAGTAATTGCTTGTTAGACCAGTTAATACAATATCATTGGTCTATCTACTGTATAGATTGCTTACACCAGGAAATATAATACAGTTGGTCAATCTATAGATTTCTTGGACCAGAGAATACAATATATTGTGGCCTCTCTAAAGATGGCTTGAGGAGGCGGAAAACAATATTGTGTGGCCTATGTATAGGTTGATATGTACAGTGACACTGTTTTTGTGAGTCAGGGAGAACCCACACACACATTAGTTAACACCTAATTACCATGTAGTTAATGTGGTATTAACATGTAGTTAGAGCTACACTCACAACTATAAACATAATCCCATAATTAGCTTTGCTACAGCATGCTGAGTATCTTCTAGTAGTCAGATAGCTTGTGGTTATTATAGAGAGGGTAAATGGATGTCTGTGAGGTGAAGTCTATCCTTGAATCCTATTAACCTTTTCATGCGTGAGTTCCTAATATCTCTAACGGGTGCCCCAGAATGAGTTTTTTGATGCGTGTGATGTCAGAATGCACTCACTGTTCCAAAATGTGATTGTTACGCAACAGGACAGTTAACCCGTGCTGCCATTAAACCAAGGCACGCTGCCTGCTAATTATCTATAGGATATGTTTCAACTTGTCAATTTCACAATTTAAAATTATTTTCTAACAACAGTTTGAATTGAGGTGTGTTCCGCCTCCTCATTAATTTACATAAGAAGTAGCCCATTTTACTGTCGCGGAAAATGTATGTTTGAGGCTTTACTGAGCCGGACAGTGTTTCCCCAGACCATGTATGCAGACATTTGCTCATCTCTAGTCAGAACAGGCCTTGCACTAACTTTTTCCCCATGGCACATTTTTGGGCTGGCGCCCGAATTGCCTTCTATGTTGTTTTCTTACAAATAATAACTTTGGACATGTGTGCATTCCTATCAAAGTAAGTGCCTTATTTTCTGTATATCGTGTTGTCGTTTCTACTGTAGCATACCGTATGTACACTGCATGGTATGTGAACACCTGCTCGTAGAACATCTCATTCCAAAATAATGGGCATTAATATGCAGTTGGTCCCCCCTTTGCTGCTAAAACAGCCTCCACTCTTCTGGGAAGGCTTACCACTAGATGTTGGAACATTGCTCCGGAGACTTGCTTCCATTCAGCCACAAGAGCATTAGTGAGGTCGGGCACTGATGTTGGGCAATTAGGCCTGGCTCGCAGTCTGCGTTCCAATTCGTCCCAAAGGTATTCGATGGGGTTGAGGTCAGGGCTCCATGCAGGCCAGTCAAGTTCTTCCACACCGATCTCGACAAACCATTTCTGTATGGACCTCGCTTTGTGCACAGGGGCATTGTCATGCTGAAAAAAGAAAGGGCCTTCCCCAAACTGTTGCAACAAAGTTGGAAAACAGAATCGTCTAGAATGTCATTGTATGCTGCAGCATTAACATTGCCCTTCACTGGAACTAAGGGGCCTAGACCGAACTATGAAAAACAGCCCCAGGCCATTATTCCTCCTCCACCAAACTTTACAGTTGGCACTGAAGGTTGACCGATTAATTGGAATGGCCGATTAATTAGGGCCGATTTCAAGTTTTCATAACAATCGGTAATCTGCATTTTTGGATGCCGATTATGGCCCGATTATATTGCAGTCCACGAGGAGACTGCATGGCAGGCTGACCACCTCTTACGCGATTGCAGGCAGCAAGGAGTCATGGTAAGTTGCTAGCTAGCATTAAACTTATCTTATAAAAAAACGATCAATCTTAACATAATCCCTAGTTAACCACACATGGTTGATGATATTACTAGTTTAACTAGCTTGTCCTGCGTTGCATATAATCAATGCGATGCCTGAAATTGTGTCACTTTTCTTGCGTTCAGTGTAAGCAGAGTCAGGGTATATGCAGCAGTTTGGGCCACCTGGCTCGCTGCAAACTGTGTGAGGACCATTTCTTCCTAACAAAGACCGTAATTAATTTGCCAGAATTTTACATAATTATGACATAACATTGAAGGTTGTGCTATGTAACAGCAATATTTAGACTTAGGGTTGCCACACGTTTGATAAAATACAGAACAGTTCCGTATTTCACTGAAAGAATAAACGTTTTGTTTTTTGAAATTATAGTTTCCGGATTTGACCATATTAATGACCTACGGCTCGTATTTATGTGTGTTTATTATAATTAAGTCTATGATTTGATATTTGATAGAGCAGTCTGACTGAGCGGTGGTAAGCATTCATTCAAACCACATTTTCCTCCGTTTGCCAGCAGCTTTTCGCAATGCTTGAAGCACAGCGCTGTTTATGACTTCAAGCCTATCAACTCCTGAGATTAGGCTGGCAATACTATAGTGCCTATAAGAACATCCAATAGTCAAAGGTCTATGAAATACAAATGGTATAGAGAGAAATAGTCCTATAATAACTACAACCTAAAACTTCTTAACTGGGAATATTGAAGACTCATGTAAAAGGAACCACCAGCTTTCATATGTTCTGAGCAAGGAACCTAAACGTTAGCTTTTTTACATGGCACATATTGTACTTTTACTTTCTTCTCCAACACTGTTTTTGCATTATTTAAACCAAATTGAACATGTTTCATTCATTATTTGAGACTAAATTGATTTTATTAATGTATTATATTAAGTTAAAGTGTTCATTGTTCATTCAGTATTGTTGTAATTGTCATTATTACAAGTATATGTATAAAAATTGGCAGATTAATCAGTATCAGCTATTTTTTGGTCCTCCAATAATCGTTATCGGTATTAGCGTTGAAAAATCATAATCGGTCGACCTCTAGTTGGCACCATGCATTGAGGCAGGTAGCGTTTTCCTGGCATCTGCCAAACCAATATTAGTCCGTCGGACTGCCAGATGGTGCGTGATTCATCACTACAGAGAACGCGTTTCCACGGCTCCAGAGTCCTATGGCGGCAAGCTTTACCCAACTCTAGCCGACTCTTGGCATTGCGCATGGTGATCTTAGGCTTGTGTGCGACTGCTCGGCCATGGAAACCCATTTCTTGAAGCTCCCGAAGAACAGTTATTGTGCTGAGGTTGCTTACAGAGGCAGTTTGGAACTCGGTAGTGAGTGTGCCAACCGAAGACAGAGGATTTTTACTCGCTACGTGCTTCAGCATTCGGCGGTCCCGTTCCGTGAGCTTGTGTGGCCTACCACGCCGCGGCTGAGCCATTGTTGCTCCTAGATGTTTACACTTCACAATAACAGCACTTACAGTTGACCGGGGCAGCTTTAGCAGGGCAGAAATTTGATGAACTGACTTGTTGGAAAGATGGCATTCTATGACGGTGCCACGTTGAAAGTCACTGAGCTCTTCAGTAAGCCCATTCTTCTGTCAATGTTTGTCTATGGAGATTGCATAGCTGTGTGCTTGATTTGATACACCTGTCAGCAACAGGTGTGGCTGAAATAGCCGAATCCAATGTATTTGAAGTGGTGTCCACATACTTTTGTATATATAGTGTACAGTCGTGGCCAAAAGTTTTGAGAGTGACACAAATATTAATTTTCACAAAGTCTGCTGCCTCAGTTTGTATGGTGGTAATTTGCATATACTCCCGAATGTTATGAAGAGTGATAAGATGAACTGCAATTAATTGCAGTCCCTCTTTGCAATGCAAATGATCTGAATCCCCAAAAAACATTTTCACTGCATTTCAGCCCTGCCACAAAAAGACCAGCTGACATCATGTCAGTAATTCTCTCGTTAACACAGGTGTGAGTGTTGACGAGGACAAGGCTGGAGATCACACTCTGTCATGCTGATTGAGTTTGAATAACAGACTGGAAGCTTCAAAAGGAGGGTGGTGCTTGGAATCATTGTTCTTCCTCTGTCAACCATGGTTACCTGGAAAAAAACACGTGCTGTCATCATTGCTTTGCACAAAAAGGGCTTCACAGGCAAGGATATTGCTGCCAGTAAGATTGCACCTAAATCAACCATTTATCGGATCATCAAGAACTTCAAGGAGAGCGGTTCAATTGTTGTGAAGAAGGCTTCAGGGCGCCCAAGAAAGTCCAGCAAGCACCAGGACCGTCTCCTAAAGTTGATTCAGCTGCGGGATCGGGGCACCACCAGTACAGAGCTTGCTCAGGAATGGCAGCAGGCAGGTGTGAATGCATCTGCACGCACAGTGAGGCGAAGTCTTTTGGAGGATGGCCTGGTGTCAAGAAGGGCAGCAAAGAAGCCTCTTCTCTCCAGGAAAAACATCAGGGACAGACTGATATTCTGCAAAAGGTACAGGGATTGGACTGCTGAGGAGTGGGGTAAAGTCATTTCCCCTGATGAATCCTCTTTCCGATTGTTTGGGGCATCCGGAAAAAAACCTTGTCTGGAGAAGACAAGGTGAGCGCTACCATCAGTCCTGTGTCATGCCAACAGTAAAGCATCCTGAGACCATTCATATGTGGGGTTGCTTCTCAGCCAAGGGAGTGGGCTCACTCACAATTTTGCCTAAGAACACAGAATGGTACCAGAGCAACTTCTCCCAACCATTCAGGAACAGTTTGGTGACGAACAATGCCTTTTCCAGCATGATGGAGCACCTTCCCATAAGGCAAAAGTGATAACTAAGTGGCTCAGGGAAGAAAACATCGATATTTTGGGTCCATGGCCAGGAAACTCCCCAGACCTTAATCCCATTGAGAACTTGTGGTCAATCCTCAAGAGGCGGGTGGACAAACAAAAACCCACAAATTCTGACATACTCCAAGCATTGATTATGCAAGAATGGGCTGCCATCAGTCAGGATGTGGCCCAGAAGTTAATTGACAGCATGCCAGGGCGGATTGCAGAGGTCTTGAAAAAGAAGGGTCAACACTGCAAATATTGACTCTTTACATCAACTTCATGTAATTGTCAATAAAAGCCTTAGACACATATGAAATGCTTGTAATTATACTTCAGTATTCCATAGTAACATCTGACAAAAATATCTAAAGACACTGAAGCAGCAAACTTTGTGAAAATTAATATTTGTGTCATTCTCAACTTTTGGCCACGACTGTATATATGGAGCATTTACTGTTTATTCATGTTTTTCAAGTACTGATGACAAATCATGCATTCCAATTTCTTATTTAGATTGTAATGGACACATATAATGTGTGTAAAAAATATTTTTTGGAAGGTTGTACTGATTATGATGAGCTAATGCTAAGCTATTTGCCAGCTATGTGTGGCGCCATGTTTGTTGACATAATACAATGTGTTTTGGTTGTAACGTAAGCGTCTGTCAGACCAAAGATGTTATAACAAAATGAGGTGAAGGGATGGTTCACTCGACTGACTTATGGTGCTTTCAGTACAACTGGGAACTCTGAAAAAAATACGAGGTCAAATCATGACGTCAGTGATCTTTAGGTCGGAAAGTCGGAGCTCTAGAAAGAGACTGAGTTGTATGACCGTTCAAAAAAAAATCCCAGTCTGAGCTCTTTTTTTTCAGAGTTCCCAGTTGTCGTGAACGTACTGAAATCGGAAGTCGGAGATTTCTGAGTTCCCAGTTGATTTGAACGCAGCCTCAGATTGTAACTATGGTACCTCAGGGTTGCCAGCTCAGACCCCCTTTCCAGGAGTTTTATTTTTATTTAGCTTATAAACTTCTCCTGTGTTTGCCCCCCATTTATTGTTAAATCCCCCATCATAGTAATATTTCCTGCATCGTATGCCCCCAAGATACCTTCCCCCATTTCTATCCTCCATGGACTTGAAATCCCCCCCAAAACCCCCCTAAAATGGTTTCATCCATATCTGGCAACCCTGTTTAGCTTTCACGCTACAGTTAGGCTAGGCAGTAGGCTTGTATTTGAGGTGATGATCTGTGAGGCGATAACATTTTATTTGCTTTGTGATTTGTCAAGAACTGTAGATGACTTGTCAAGTCATGTGCTCCGGTACTTGTACACACTGTAACAAATACATCGAAGATTTCTAATATGCTGCTTTTCCTTCACTCTGCGCTTCTCAATTGGGTTGAGGTTGAGTGATTGTGGAGGTTACTACATGATTCCATAGGTGTTATTTCATAGTTTTGATGTCTTCACTATTATTCCACAATGTAGAAAATAGTACAAATAAAAACCCTTGAATGAGTAGGTGTGTCCAAACTTTTGACTGGTACTGTATTTGCGATGGTACGCTGCAGGGACCACACAACAATGATTACAAATATGTAATCATACGCATCAAAGGGTTAAAGATAGAGTTATGTCAACGGCGTGTTCTATATGGATCAGGTTGGAAACAACACGGTGTGAAATTGCTATAGCAACAGAGGGTTAGGAAAGGCCTTGCTCACCCCCTTGACTCAGTGTGTGTGTGTATGTGTGTGTGCACATGATGGATTACACAGAGATGGATTGGGACGGGAGTGTGTGACACTGGTAGTAGAGATGTGTGTGTGTGTGTGGGGGGGGGGGGGGGTGTACTTCATCCCCTGTGGGTTTTCTGGAAGCTCATGAAAGGAAATGCCAAAGAGCTTAAGGTCTATTTTCTCCTGTCAGGTCTCATTCATTTGACGAAGCCTTTTACTTCCAACCGCTCCTTGGTCACAGCCACAAATCAATCCAACGACATCATGTGAACAACTTGAAAGACACCAAGGCTAGTGTTGTGGATTAAAGGCACAGTCCGTAGGTTCTGTGAAATAGCTACTTACATTTGAGTCAAAAAAGGATATTCATATGATAGGTAAAATATACGAAACCTTGCAGAGAGCCTTTCTAACAGACAATCTCTTAGAAAAAAATGTAAACTACTGGAACCAAGACTTAAAAATAACTGATATTGGCACAAGATGGAGATCATACTGGAGGTCATACTGTTAATCCAGTATAAACTAATGTATTGAATGTATTACACAAGAGACAAAATTCACAAATGCTACAGCACAAAGGCAGAGTCATGTCTTCAGTGTAAAACTAACAATGACTGAATAGTCCATGCCTTTTATGAGTGCTATAAAGTCCAGTAGTTATAGGCAGAGTTAAAAGGTTGGCTGTCCGAGGTATTACAATGTACAGTGCCTTCGGAAAGTATTCAGACACCTTGACTTTTTCCACATTTTGTTAAGTTACAGCCTTATTCTAAAATTGATAAAATAAAATAAAATCCTCAGCAATCTACACACAATACCCCATAGTGACAAAGCGAAAACAAGTTTTTTTGAAATGTTTGCGAATGTATTAAATATTAAAAAATTAAAAAAACTTATTTACATAAGTATTCAGACCCTTTGTTATGAGACTCAAAATTGAGCTCAGATGCATCCTGTTTCCATTGATCATCCGTCTCTGAATGTCTGCGTGGCCCAGCCAGAGCCCGGACTTGAACCCGATCAAACATCTCTGGAGAGACCTGAAAATAGCTGTGCAGCAACACTCCCAATCCAACCTGACAGAGTTTGAGAGGATCTGCATAAAAGAATGGGAGAAACTCCCCATATACAGGTGTGTCAAGCTTGTAGCGTCATACCCAAGAAGACTCGAGGATGTAATCACTGCCAAAGGTGCTTCCACAAAGTACTGAAGTCCCGTGTGGTCCCGTGTGGCTCAGTTGGTAGAGCATGGCGCTTGCAACGCCAGGGTTGTGGGTTCATTCCCCACGGGGGGACCAGGATGAATATGTATGAACTTTCCAATTTGTAAGTCGCTCTGGATAAGAGCGTCTGCTAAATGACTTAAAATGTAAAAATGTAAAATGTACTGAGTAAAGGGTCTTAATACTTATGCAAATGTGATATTTAAGTTTTATTTCAAAAAACCCATTTTTGCTGTCATTATGAGTTCGAATGGTACCGAAGGAGATGGCTGCCGTTTTAGGATGCCGTAACCAATTGTGCTATTGTGTATGTTTTTTCGCGTTATTTGTAACTTATTTTGTGCATAATGTTTCTGCCACCGTGTCTTATGACTGAAAAGAGCTTCTAGATATCAGGACAGCGATTACTCACCCCGTACTGAAGAATACTTTCTCTTCAACGGGTCAGAAGGGAAGGATTTACTTCAGACGCCCGACAAGGCCCTCATCCCCATCATTCGCAGGAGAAAGAGATGGAGGTATCGAGGATGAAGGTCCAGGTGCCTTGTAAGGATCTGTCGCCGAGAGGGCAATCTACCTTTACAATTGGTCCTATTAGCCAATGTACATTCAACGATAATAAAATAGACGAACTACGATCACGTGTATCCTACTAATGGGACAATAAAAACTGTAATATCTTATGTTTCACCAAGTCGTGGCTGAACGATGACATGAATAACATATAGCTGGCAGGTTTTAAGCTTTTTCGGCAGGATAGAACAGCGGCCTCTGGTAAGACAAGGGGTGGCGGTCTATGTATATTTGTAAACAACAGCACGAAATCTAAGGAAGCCTCAAGGTTTTGCTCGCCTGAGGTAGAGTATCTCATGATAAGCTGTAGACCACACTATTTACCAAGAGAGTGTTCATCTGTATTTTTCATAGCTGTCTATGTACCACCCCAAACCGATCCTGGCACTAAGACCGCACTCAATGAGCTGTATACGGCCGTAAGCAAACAGGAGGCGCTCATCCAGGAGGCGCTCACGCTCATCCAGAGGCGGCACTCCGAGTGGCCGGGGACTTTAATGCCAGGAAACTCATCCGTTTTACCTAATTTCTACCAGCATGTAAAATGTGCAACCAGAGGGAAAAAACTCTAAACCACATTTACTCCACACACAGAGACCATAACCATAATTCTATCCTCCTGATTCCTGCTTACAAGCAAAAACTAAAGCAGGAAGCACCAGTGACTCAGTCAATAAGAAAGTGGTCAGATGAAGCAGATGCTAAGCTACAGGACTGTTTTGCTAGCACAGACTGGAATATGTTTCCTGGATTCTTCCGATGGCATTGAGGAGTACACCACATCAGTCACTGGCTTCATCAATAAGTGCATCGATGACATCATCCCCACAGTGACCGTACATACCCCAACCAAAAGCCATGGATTACAGGCAACATCTGCACTGAGCTAAAGGGTAGAGCTGCCGCTTTCAAGGAGCGGGACTCTAACCTGGAAGCTTATAAGAAATCCTGCTATGCCCTCTGACGAACCATCTAACAGGCAAAGCATCAATACAGGACTAAGATTTAATTGTACTACACCGGCTCCAACACTCGTCGGATGTGTCAGGGCGTGCAAACTATTACAGACTACAAAGGGGAGCACAGCCGTAAGCTGCCCAGTGACACGAGCCTACCAAACAAGCTAAATTACTTCTATGCTTGCTTCGAGGCAAGTAACACTGAAGAATGCATTAGAGCATCAGCTGTTCCGTACGACTGTGTGATCACGCTCTCTGTAGCCGATGTGAGTAAGACCGGTCAACATTAACAACATTAACAATCCAAGCTTGATGCCCTCAATCTCACACAAATCATCAAGGAACCCACCAGGTACAACCCTAAATCCGTAAACATGGGCACCCTAATAGACATTATCCTGACCAACCTGCCCTCCAAATACACCTCTGCTGTCTTCAATCAAGATCTCAGCGATCACTGCCTCATTGCCTGTATCCGCCACGGGTCCGCGGTCAAACGACCACCCCTCATCACTGTCAAACGCTCCCTAAAACACTTCTGCGAGCAGGCCTTTCTAATCGACCTGGCCCGGGTACCCTGGAAGGATATTGACCTCATCCCGTCAGTTGAGGATGCCTGGTCATTCTTTAAAAGTTACTTCCTCACCATATTAGACAAGCATGCTCCGTTCAAAAAATGCAGAACCAAGAACAGATATAGCCCTTGGTTCACTCCAGACCTGACTGCCCTCGACCAGCACAAAAACATCCTGTGGCGAACTGCAATAGCATCGAAGAGCCCCCGCGATATGCAACTGTTCAGGGAAGTCAGGAACCAATACACGCAGTCAGTCAGGAAAGCAAAGGCCAGCTTTTTCAAGCAGAAATTTGCATCCTGTAGCTCTAACTCCAAAAAGTTCTGGGATACTGTAAAGTCCATGGAAAACAAGAGCACCTCCTCCCAGCTGCCCACTGCACTGAGGTTAGGTAACACGGTCACCACTGATAAGTCCGTGATAATCGAAAACTTCAACAAACATTTCTCAATGGCTGGCCATGCCTTCCTCCTGGCAACTCCAACCTTGGCCAACAGCCCCGCCCCCCCCCACGCTGCTACTCGCCCAAGCCTCCCCAGCTTCTCCTTTACCCATATCCAGATAGCAGATGTTCTGAAAGAGCTGGAAAACCTGGACCCATACAAATCAGCTGGGCTTGACAATCTGGACCCCCTATTTCTGAAACTGTCCGCCGCCATTGTCGCACCCCCTATTACCAGCCTGTTCAACCTCTCCTTCGTATCATCTGAGATCCCCAAGGATTGGAAAGCTGCCGCGGTCATCCCCCTCTTCAAAGGGGGAGACACCCTGGACCCAAACTGTTACAGACCTACAGTGGGGAGAACAAGTATTTGATACACTGCCGATTTTGCAGGTTTTCCTACTTACAAAGCATGTTGAGGTCTGTAATTTTTATCATAGGTACACTTCAACTGTGAGAGACGGAATCTAAAACAAAAATCCAGAAAATCATATTGTATGATTTTTAAGTAATTAATTTGCATTTTATTGCATGACATAAGTATTTGATACATCAGGAAAGCACAACTTAATATTTGGTACAGAAACCTTTGTTTGCAATTACAGACATCATACGTTTCCTGTAGTTCTTGACCAGGTTTGCACACACTGCAGCAGGGATTTTGGCCCACTCCTCCATACAGACCTTCTCCAGATCCTTCAAGTTTCGGGGCTGTCGCTGGGCAATACGGACTTTCAGCTCCCTCCAAAGATTTTCTATTGGGTTCAGGTCTGGAGACTGGCTAGGCCACTCCAGGACCTTGAGATGCTTCTTACGGAGCCACTCCTTAGTTGCCCTGGCTGTGTGTTTCGGGTCGTTGTCATGCTGGAAGACCCAGCCACGACCCATCTTCAATGCTCTTACTGAGGGAAGGAGGTTGTTGGCCAAGATCTCGCGATACATGGCCCCATCCATCCTCCCCTCAATACGGTGCAGTTGTCCTGTCCCCTTTGCAGAAAAGCATCCCCAAAGAATGATGTTTCCACCTCCATGCTTCACGGTTGGGATGGTGTTCTTGGGGTTGTACTCATCCTTCTTCTTCCTCCAAACACGGCGAGTGGAGTTTAGACCAAAAAGCTCAATTTCTGTCTCATCAGACCACATGACCTTCTCCCATTCCTCCTCTGGATCATCCAGATGTCATTGGCAAACTTCAGACGGGCCTGGACATGCGCTGGCTTGAGCAGGGGGACCTTGCGTGCGCTGCAGGATTTTAATCCATGACGGCGTAGTGTGTTACTAATCGTTTTCTTTGAGACTGTGGTCCCAGCTCTCTTCAGGTCATTGACCAGGTCCTGCCGTGTAGTTCTGGGCTGATCCCTCACCTTCCTCATGATCATTGATGCCCCACGAGGTGAAATCTTGCATGGAGCCCCAGACCGAGGGTGATTGACCGTCATCTTGAACTTCTTCCATTTTCGAATAATTGCGCCAACAGTTGTTGCCTTCTCACCAAGCTGCTTGCCTATTGTCCTGTAGCCCATCCCAGCCTTGTGCAGGTCTACAATTCTATCCCTGATGTCCTTACACAGCTCTCTGCTCTTGGCCATTGTGGAGAGGTTGGAGTCTGTTTGATTGAGTGTGTGGACAGGTGTCTTTTATACAGGTAACGAGTTCAAACAGGTGCAGTTAATACATGTAATGAGTGGAGAACAGGAGGGCTTCTTAAAGAAAGACTAACAGGTCTGTGAGAGCTGGAATTCTTACTGGTTGGTAGGTGATCAAATACTTATGTCATGCAATAAAATGCAAATTAATTACTTAAAAATCATACAATGTGATTTTCTGGATTTTTGTTTTAGATTCCGTCTTTCACAGTTGAAGTGTACCTATGATAAAAATTACAGACCTCTACATGCTTTGTAAGTAGGAAAACTTGCAAAATCGGCAGTGTATCAAATACTTGTTCTCCCCACTGTATATCCATCCTGCCCTGCCTATCTAAGGTCTTCGAAAGCCAAGTCAACAAACAGATCACTGACCATCTTGAATCCCACCGTACCTTCTCCGCTGTGCAATCCGGTTTCCGAGCCGGTCACGGGTGCACCTCAGCCACGCTCAAGGTACTAAACGATATCATAACCGCCATCGATAAAAGACATTACTGTGCAGCCGTCTTCATCGACCTGGCCAAGGCTTTCGACTCTGTCAATCACCATATTCTTATCGGCAGACTCAGTAGCCTCGGTTTTTCTAATGACTGCCTTGCCTGGTTCACCAACTACTTTGCAGACAGAGTTCAGTGTGTCAAATCGGAGGGCATGTTGTCCGGTCCTCTGGCAGTCTCTATGGGGGTACCACAGGGTTCAATTCTCGGGCCGACTCTTTTCTCTGTATACATCAATGATGTTGCTCTTGCTGCGGGCGATTCCCTGATCCACCTCTACGCAGACGACACCATTCTATATACTTCCGGCCCTTCCTTGGACACTGTGCTATCTAACCTCCAAACGAGCTTCAATGCCATACAACACTCCTTCCGTGGCCTCCAACTGCTCTTAAACGCTAGTGAAACCAAATGCATGCTTTTCAACCGTTCGCTGCCTGCACCCGCACGCCCGACTAGCATCACCACCCTGGACGGTTCCGACCTAGAATATGTGGACATCTATAAGTACCTAGGTGTCTGGCTAGACTGCAAACTCTCCTTCCAGACTCATATCAAACATCTCCAATCCAAAATCAAATCAAGAATCGGCTTTCTATTCCGCAACAAAGCCTCCTTCACTCACGCCGCCAAACTTACCCTAGTAAAACTGACTATCCTACCGATCCTCGACTTCGGCGATGTCATCTACAAAATAGCTTCCGATACTCTACTCAGCAAACTGGATGCAGTTTATCACAGTGCCATTCGTTTTGTTACTAAAGCACCTTATACGACCCACCACTGCGACCTGTATGCCCTAGTCGGCTGGCCCTCGCTACATGTTCGTCGTCAGACCCACTGGCTCCAGGTCATCTACAAGGCTATGCTAGGTAAAGTGCCGCCTTATCTCAGTTCACTGGTCACGATGGCTACACCCACCCGCAGCACGCGCTCCAGCAGGTGTATCTCACTGATCATCCCTAAAGCCAAAACCTCATTTGGACGCCTTTCCTTCCAGTTCTCTGCTGCCTGCGACTGGAACGAATTGCAAAAATCTCTGAAGTTGGAGACTTTTATCTCCCTCAACAACTTTAAAAATCTGCTATCCGAGCAGCTAACCGATCGCTGCAGCTGTACATAGTCCATCTGTAAACTACCCACCCAATTTACCTACCTCACCCCCCATACTGCTTTTATTTATTTACTTTTCTGCTCTTTTGCACACCAGTATCTCTTCTTGCACATGATCATCTGATGATTTATCACTCCAGTGTTAATCTGCTAAATTGTAATTATTCGATTTATTGCCTACCTCATGCCTTTTGCACACATTGTATATAGATTCTCTTTTTTTTCTACCATGTTATTGACTTGTTTATTGTTTACTCCATGTGTAACTCTGTGTTGTCTGTTCACACTGCTATGCTTTATCTTGGCCAGGTCGCAGTTGTAAATGAGAACTTGTTCTCAACTAGCCTACCTGGTTAAATAAAGGTGAAATAAAAAATAAAAAATAAATAAAAAGGCTGCAGGGACAGACGGATTACCTGGACGTGTACTCCGAGCATGCGCTGACCAACTGGCAAGTGTCTTCACCGACATTTTCAACCTGTCCCTGACTGAGTATGTAATACTAACATGTTTCAAGCAGACCACCATAGTCCCTGTGCCCAAAAACACTAAGGTAATCTGCCTAAATGACTACCAACCCCTAGCACTCACGTCTGTAGCCATGAAGTGCTTTGAAAGGCTGGTCGTGGCTCACACCAACACCAATATCCCAGAAACCTTAGACCCACTCCAAATTGCATTCCACCCCAACAGATCCACAGATGACGCAATCTCAATCGCACTCCACACTGCCCTTTCCCACCTGGACAAAATGAACACCTATGTGAGCATGCTATTCATTGACTACAGCTCAGCATTCAACACCATAGTGCCCTCAAAGATCATCACTAAGCTAAGGACCCAGGGACTAAACGCCTCCCTCTGCAACTGGATCCGGGCTTCCCCCAGGTGGTAAGGTTAGGTAACAACACAACCACCACGCTGGTCCTCAACACGGTGGCCCCTCAGGTGTGCGTGCTCAGTCCTCTCCTGTACTCCCTGTTCACTCATGACTGTATGGCCAGGCACGACTCCAACAACATCATCAAGTTTGCCGATGACACAACAGTGGTAGGCCTGATCACCAACAATGATGAGACGTGTGGTGCCAGGACAACAACCTATCCCGCAACATGATCAAGACAAAGGAGATGATTGTGGACTACAAGAAAAGGAGGACCGAGCACGCCCCCATTCTCATCGATGGGGCTGTAGTGGAGCAGGTTGAGAGTGTCAAGTTCCTTGGTGTCCACATCACCAACAAACTATCATGGTCCAAACACACTAAGACAGTCGTGAAGAGGGCACGACAAAGCCTATTTCCACTCAGGAGACTGAAAAGATTTGACATGGGTCCTCAGATCCTCAAAAGGTTCTACAGCTGCACCATCGAGAGCATCCTGACTGGTTGCATCACTTCCTGGTATGGCAACTTCTCAGCCTCTGACCGCAAGGCACTACAGAGGGTAGTGAGTATGGCCCAGTACATCACCGGGGCCAAGCTTCCTGCCATCCAGGACCTCTATACCAGGCGGTGTCAGAGGAAGGCCCTAAAAAACTCCAGCCACTCATGGACTGTTCTCTCTGCTACCGCACGGCAAGCGGTACCGGAGCACCAAGTCTAGGCCCAAGAGGCTTCTTAACAGCATCTACCCCCAAGCCATAAGACTTCTGAACAGCTAATCAAAGGGATACCCAGACCCCTCTTTTACACTGCTGCTACTCTCTGTTTATTATCTATGCATAGTCACTTTAACTCTACCTACATGTACATATCACCTCAATTACCTCTACTAACCGGTGCCCCTGGACATTGACTCTGTACCGGTACCCCCTGTATATAGCCTCCCTATTGTTATTTTTATCATGACACAAGGCGAGACCCAGATGCAGACACAGGAGGCAGATTGTTGGAGTCTTACAATATTAACTAATCCAATAGGATAAGGCAAGAGAATGGTCGTGGACAGGCAAAAGAGTCAAAACCAGTTCAGAGTCCAAAAGGTACCGAAGGGCAGGCAGAATCAAGGTCAGGGCTGGCAGGATGATCAGACAGGCGGGAAAGTAGTCCAGAGTTAGGCAGGGGTCAGAACCGGGAGGACTATAAAATGAGAATAGAAAAGGAGTACGGGAAAAACACGCTGGTTGACTTGACTAAACATACAAGACGAACTGGCACAGAGAGACAGGAAACGCAGGGATAAATAAGCGACACCTGGAGGGGGTGGAGACAATCACAGGAACAGGTGAAACAGATTAGAGCATGACAATTTTACTGCTGCTGTTTAATTATTTGTTACTTTTATTTTAAATGTTTTATTTATCACTTTTTTTCTTAACTTCTTAAACCATTGTTGGTTAACTTCTCTGGGATATGTGGGACGGTAGCGTCCCACTTGGCCAAAAGCCAGAAAAAATGTAGCGCGCCAAATTCAAATATATTACTATAAAAATCAATCTTTCATGAAATCACACATGAAAGACACCAAATTAAAGCTACACATGTTGTGAATCCAGCCAACATGTCTGATTTCAAAAAGGATTTACGGCGAAAGCACACCAAACGATTATGTTAGCTCAGTACATAGCCACAGAAAAACACAGCCATTTTCCCAGCAAAAGATAATAGTCACAAAAAGCAGAAATAGAGATAAAATTTATCACTAACCTTTGATGATCTTCATCAGATGACACTCATAGGACATCATGTTACACAATCCTTTTTGTTTTGTTCGATAATGTGCATATTTATATCCACAAATCTCGGTTTACATTGGCGCCATGTTCAGAAATGCCTCCAAAATATCCGGAGAAATTGCAGAGAGCCACGTCAAATAACAGAAATACTCATCATAAACTTTGATGAAAGATACATGTTTTACATATAATTAAAGATACACTTGTTCTTAATGCAACCGCTGTGTCAGATTTCAAAAAAACTTTACGGAAAAAGCACACCATGCAATAATCTGAGAAGGCGCTCAAACATAACAACATTTCTCCGCCATGTTGGAGTCAACAGAAATACGAAATTACATCATAAATATTCCCTTACCTTTGATCATCTTCATCAGAATGCACTCCCAGGAATCCTAGTTCCACAATAAATTGTTGTTTTGTTCGATAATGTCCATTACTTATGTCTAAGTAGCTACTTTTGCTAGCATGTTTAGTGCACATGTCCAAACGCTCGCGCAAATGCAGGCGAACTCAGACGAAAACTTAAAAAAGTTATATAACAGGTCGAATAAACTGGTCAAACTAAGTAGAGAATCAATCTTCAGGATGTTGTTATCATAAATATCCAATAACGTTCCAACCGGAGCATTCCTTCATGTCTGTAGAAGTTATGGAACGCAAGGCGATATCATGAGGAAAGCGTGTGACCAGGAACTGGCATTCTGCCAGACCAATGACTGAAACACCTCCCATCCGGCCCCACATCACACTAGAGGCTTCATTCCACGTTCTACAGACTGTTGACATCTAGTGGAAGGCGTAGGAAGTGCAAACAGATCCATATCTTACAGGGAATTGAATCGGCGATGAGTTGAACATTGACCAGTCTCAGAATTCTCACTTCCTGTTTGGATTTTTTCTCAGGTTTTTGCCTGCCATATGAGTTCTGTTATACTCACAGACATCATTCAAACAGTTTTAGAAAGTTCAGAGTGTTTTATATCCAATAGTAATACTAATATGCATATATTAGCATCTGGGACAGAGTAGGAGGCAGTTCACTATGGGCACGCAATTCATCCAAAAGTGAAAATGCTGCCCCCTATCATAAAGAAGTTAAGGGCTTGTAAGTAATCATTTCACTGTATTTGGCGCATGTGACAAATACGATTTGATTTGAGTTTGATGAGCAAAAAAAACTATTAAATCAATTTTAGAATAAGGCTGTAGCGGAACAAAATGTGGAAAAAGTCAAGGGGTCTGAATACTTTCCAAATGCACCGTAAAATGTACTTTTAATCCGTCTGCCTGCATATTTCAAGACATGGCATATGAGGGTGCAGAGAGATACCCAATGGGTTGGATGATACTTTTCTCATCAATCATCTTGAGAAAAGGTATACTTCAAAACTGGAAATAAACCAATCAACACAATGGAAAGGTCAAATGCTTTATTATCTAAATGTTGAATGTGCGTGGGTGACGGAGAGAAACAAAATGGTCCAGTTTGAGACCTATTGGACTCAGTTTTGTTGGGTTGTTTAGATTATACTACTGTTGTCCCTGAACTCTGTTCTGCTTTGCTCTGCTGTGATCTGGATGTGAATTATAGAACAAACAGCTTCGAGGCGTGCAGTCTGTTTCTACTCGACTCTTATCCTCCCCTCTCCTGTTTGGATGCCTGCAGGTGTGTTTGAAAGCAAAAGTGTGTTTTAATAGCGCGTACTGCTTACACTGCCCAACAGATGGCCTCGGAAACTATTTACAGCAGGAGATTGGGATGCTACTGCTTGCTGTCTCTCTCTCTTTTTCTCTCTCTCTCTCTCTCTCTCTCTCTCTCTCTCTCTCTCTCTCTGTCACTCTCTAACATTCTCTCTCTCTCGCTCTCTAACATTCTCTCTCTCTCTCTCTCTCTCTCTCTCTCTTTCTCTCTCTCTCCCTCTCTCACTTTCTCACTTTCTCACTCTCTCACTCTCTAACATGCTCTCTCAAATCAAGGGGCTTTATTGGCATGGGAAACATATGTTAACATTACCAAAGCAAGTGAAGTCTCTCACTCACTCTCTCTCTCTCTGTTTCGCTCTCTCTCTTCGCTGTATCAGTAAATAATTCAAAGTGCCAACTTTCCAAAGACTATTATTGTTTTCACCTCATGACTGAAGAATCAGGAAGATGGGGTGTTAAGTGTTCAGTGGTGTGTGTATGTGTGAATAAATGATGACAGTGTGTTTTTCACCAGTGTCTAACCTGAACAACTTCAGAACAACAACCACTTAGCCTGATATCCATTAACTACCCAAACACAACACTGAAACATTAACGGTATACATGTATCAATAGTTTAAATGTGCTGCTAACTGCTAAATTGCTGTTTTAGCCTCCCCTCTCCAACGAGTTGGCATTTGCCAAACCATGTCATAGACCGTCATAGAAATCATCTGTCATGAATAATGTCTTCACTGATTGGATCAGCTCTTCACTGACAAACTCTCTCTCCCCATGCTGCGCCGCATAGATTTACTATAGTAACACTAGAGTCATTCAGTCTGCTCATTTAAACACTGTCCTTGGAGGCTCACTGTATCAGCTACCGTATATAAACATGGCCACAGGCACAGACAGTTCTGAGGGAAGGGACCTCTTAGCATTAAGATTAAGAATACTCCTCTGCTGCACGCACGTGCACACACACACCTCTCCCCTTCCTCCATTACCCCAGGTCTAGAGGCATTGACCTGGCTGTGCTTAGTCGTACTGAGCAGGCCATTAATATCAGTCATCAATAGTAATGTCACAGACACAGATAGACACAGTGCTTAATTTATGAGGACAGAATACAGATAAAAACCTGTATATCACACCACTGTAAATGCTGGGTTTTTCTCCCTCAACCGTTTCAAGAGTGTATCAAGAATGGTCCATCACCCAAATGACATCCAGCCATTTTGACACAACTGTGGGAAGCATTGAAGTCAACATGGGCCAGCATCCCTGTGGAATGCTTTCGATACCTTATGGAGTCCATGCCCTGACAAATTGAGGCTGTTCTGATGGCAAAAGAGGGGTGCAACTCAATATTAGGAAGGTGTTACCCGCTACTCTCTCCTCTTCCATCCTATCATCTCTTCCCTCTGCTCAAACCTTCTCCAACCTATCTCCTGATTCTGCCTCCTCAACCCTCCTCTCCTCCCTTTCTGCATCCTTTGACTCTCTATGTCCCCTATCCTCCAGGCCGGCTCGGTCCTCCCCTCCTGCTCCGTGGCTCGACGACTCATTGCGAGCTCACAGAACAGGGCTCCGGGCAGCCGAGCGGAAATGGAGGAAAACTCGCCTCCCTGCGGACCTGGCATCCTTTCACTCCCTCCTCTCTACATTCTCCTCTTCTGTCTCTGCTGCTAAAGCCAATTTCTACCACTCTAAATTCCAAGCATCTGCCTCTAACCCTAGGAAGCTCTTTGCCACCTTCTCCTCCCTCCTGAATCCTCCTCCCCCTCCTCCCCCCTCCTCCCTCTCTGCTGATGACTTCGTCAACCATTTTGAAAAGAAGGTCGACGACATCCGATCCTCGTTTGCTAAGTCAAACGACACCGCTGGTTCTGCTCACACTGCCCTACCCTGTGCTTTGACCTCTTTCTCCCCTCTCTCTCCAGATGAAATCTCGCGTCTTGTGACGGCCGGCCGCCCAACAACCTGCCCGCTTGACCCTATCCCCTCCTCTCTTCTCCAGACCATTTCCGGAGACCTTCTCCCTTACCTCACCTCGCTCATCAACTCATCCTTGACCGCTGGCTACGTCCCTTCCGTCTTCAAGAGAGCGAGAGTTGCACCCCTTCTGAAAAAACCTACACTCGATCCCTCCGATGTCAACAACTACAGACCAGTATCCCTTCTTTCTTTTCTCTCCAAAACTCTTGAACGTGCCGTCCTTGGCCAGCTCTCCTGCTATCTCTCTCAGAATGACCTTCTTGATCCAAATCAGTCAGGTTTCAAGACTAGTCATTCAACTGAGACTGCTCTTCTCTGTGTCACGGAGGCGCTCCGCACTGCTAAAGCTAACTCTCTCTCCTCTGCTCTCATCCTTCTAGACCTATCGGCTGCCTTTGATACTGTGAACCATCAGATCCTCCTCTCCACCCTCTCCGAGCTGGGCATCTCCGGCGCGGCCCACGCTTGGATTGCGTCCTACCTGACAGGTCGCTCCTACCAGGTGGCGTGGCGAGAATCTGTCTCCGCACCACGTGCTCTCACCACTGGTGTCCCCCAGGGCTCTGTTCTAGGCCCTCTCCTATTCTCGCTATACACCAAGTCACTTGGCTCTGTCATATCCTCACATGGTCTCTCCTATCATTGCTATGCAGACGACACACAATTAATCTTCTCCTTTCCCCCCTCTGATAACCAGGTGGTGAATCGCATCTCTGCATGTCTGGCAGACATATCAGTGTGGATGACGGATCACCACCTCAAGCTGAACCTCGGCAAGACGGAGCTGCTCTTCCTCCCGGGGAAGGACTGCCCGTTCCATGATCTCGCCATCACCGTTGACAACTCCATTGTGTCCTCCTCCCAGAGTGCTAAGAACCTTGGCGTGATCCTGGACAACACCCTGTCGTTCTCAACTAACATCAAGGCGGTGACCCGTTCCTGTAAGTTCATGCTCTACAACATTCGCAGAGTACGACCCTGCCTCACGCAGGAAGCGGCGCAGGTCCTAATCCAGGCACTTGTCATCTCCCGTCTGGATTACTGCAACTCGCTGTTGGCTGGGCTCCCTGCCTGTGCCATTAAACCCCTACAACTCATCCAGAACGCCGCAGCCCGTCTGGTGTTCAACTTTCCCAAGTTCTCTCACGTCACCCCGCTCCTCCGCTCTCTCCACTGGCTTCCAGTTGAAGCTCGCATCCGCTACAAGACCATGGTGCTTGCCTACGGAGCTGTGAGGGGAACGGCACCTCCGTACCTTCAGGCTCTGATCAGGCCCTACACCCAAACAAGGGCACTGCGTTCATCCACCTCTGGCCTGCTCGCCTCCCTACCTCTGAGGAAGTACAGTTCCCGCTCAGCCCACTCAAAACTGTTCGCTGCTCTGGCACCCCAATGGTGGAACAAACTCCCTCACGACGCCAGGTCAGCGGAGTCAATCACCACCTTCCGGAGACACCTGAAACCCCACCTCTTTAAGGAATACCTAGGATAGGATAAAGTAATCCTTCTAACCCCCCCCCCCTTAAAAGAGTTAGATGCACTATTGTAAAGTGGTTGTTCCACTGGATATCATAAGGTGAATGCACCAATTTGTAAGTCGCTCTGGATAAGAGCGTCTGCTAAATGACTTAAATGTAAATGTAAATGTAATGTGTTCTTAATGTTTGGTACACTCAGACGAAATGATTAAAGATACTGCAGTAATTCTATATTAAGATGCACTTAGGGTAGTCCTATTATGGCAGTGACTGTTTAAGTTTCATTGTGTGTGTTTTGTTGAACTATCCTTGTGGGTACCAGAAGTCCTCACAACGATAGTAAAACAAGGACAATTGGAACAAGTGGGGGAATTTCGCCAGTCCCCACAAGGAAAAAGGCTATTTCCGGCTTAAGGGTTAGGTTTAGGGTTAGAATTAGGGGTTAGTGTTAGATTTTGAATGGCAATACATTTTTCTGTCCCCACAAGGATAGTGATGCTAATGTGTGTGTGTGGGGGGGGCTGCTCTCCTTGTCATCTCAGTTGTATTACATAATCTGTATTTCTGCCTTCTCAATCCACATGCAGGGCTCTCAGCTTGGTGCTCTCCATCACAACAACCCTACACGCGCGCGCGAACGCGCACACACACAGATATTTCCAATCCTGTCTAGATTGTGCCTCCAGAGAGCAACTGTAGTTAGTTGGCAACAGTGCTGATGGTTCGTGTTTCCCTAGTCTTTAGTTCGGCAGGCACATTCAGGCGACCAGGTTTAAAACTAGTCGGTCACAAACTTGTTGGGAGAGAGATATATGGCTGGAACTGAGTGTGCCTAAACTGGTACAAGGCATGGTTATTTTGCATGTTGGAAAATACTTCCTGTATCAAGAGGTTTCTTCCTGTCCTGGATGGTTGCCAGGATACAGGAGGGAGTGACACTTCAGAGGTCCTTTGTTGTTAACTTCCTCCCCCGTTCCTCCCTGTTCCAAAATAGCCTGTAGCTCCTAGAGCTCTGTGTGGATGAGCTTCTCTTATCCCCTATCACACACACACACACACACACACACACACACACACACACACACACACACACACACACACACCACTGGCATCCCTCACCCAACCCCTTATCCAATCCTACCTAGCCCCACTCCATTACCCCCTAGCCCCTGCTACTCTGCCCTCTGCATTCCCCCCCCCCCCCCACACAATCTGTCTCTCTCTCTCTCTCTCTCTCTCTCTCTCTCTCTCTCTCTCTCTCTCTCTCTCTCTCTCTCTCTCTCTCTCTCTCACACAGCTCTGTGGGTGGATCCAGGTTGTCAGAAGGACAGGGTAGATAGCAGAGAGCAGCTAGTGTAATCACTGCTAAGGGACGAGAGAGCCAGTCTTCCTTCTCTGTCTCAGGGGTCCATTGCTTCATCTCTCGTTCTTCTCCTCCCTCCCTTCGTTGGGCTGTGTTGCTGAGTGGATGGGGTGGCAGAGAGATGGATGGGCAGATTACTGCGGCTACAAAGGACATCTGAGGGGACTGGGTGGAGTAAACACACACACACACTGCCTTATTCACAGCTGCTGTTACAACACTAGCCCCAGACCCCTGACGTGTGTGTGTGTGTGTGTGTGTGTGTGTGTGTGTGTGTGTGTGTGTGTGTGTGTGTGTGTGTGTGTGTGTGTGTGTGTGTGTGTGTGTGTGTGTGTGTGTGTGTGTGTGTGTGTGTGTGTGTGTGTGTGTGTGAGGGATCTCAGGACATCCATAGTCAGGGAGGGAGACTTGGAATGGAACATTTACATTTTTATTTAACCTTTTTTTAACTAGGCAAGTCAGTTATGAACAAATTCTTATTTACAGTGACGGCCTACCCTGGCCAAACCGTCACGACGTTGGGCCAGTTGTGCGCCGCCCTATGGGACTCCCGATCACGACCGGTTGTGATATAGCCCGGGATCGAATCAGGGTCTGTAGTGACACCTCTAGCACTGAGATGCAGTGTCTTAGACTGCTGTACCACTCGGGAGCAATGGAACATGCAGTTCGACCTCTGAAGGGAAGGAGATGAGTGCACTTCAGTGTTCTCTGAAAGGAGGGAGTGGTGACTTGGAAGGGAACATGTAGTTTGCTTCAATGTGTACTGTGAAGGGCATGACTGTCTCGTATCAGGACATCTGATCTCCCCTTTGATGGGGCAGAAGTGCCCTACATGTGCTGCAGAGAGGGTGGAAGGGAGCAGGGAAAGAGTGGGTAGCATCTACAGCATGTTGAATTCTGGTCATGTCAAAAAATATTTGGGAAGTGTTTTGTAGTTGTAATTCTGCTCAGAACACGAACTTCAGACCCCATTTTCTTCTCCTCGTTTGTTTACTTGTCTGAATAAAAAATGCAAATGCTGTTTCCATCCAAATTGGGACCAGATTGCTGTAAACACATTTGGCATTCACTGCATACGGATTGTTGTTTTCGCTGTCTGTTGAGTTAAACACACTTGGAAGGCTGTGGATCAGACACTGTTTGGGAATCTAATCTTTATTCAGTATGCCTGTTAGTGTGTTGTCGTTATCTTGTTAGAACTGCTTGGTATATGTGTCTGTACGTGCGTGTCTGTCTGTCTCTTGGTGCCTGCGGGGCATAGTACAGCCTCAGGCAAAATGATGCTGGGTTTTATTCAACACATTGGTCTCTCTGCTGCTCTCAGTGTGTGTGGTCCAGAGTGCTTTGACTGAATGTGTTGGTATTTCACTATTAACCAACAGAGGCCAGGGGGCCATTGTTCAAAAACCACAGGTTTAATGTATTTCTCCCCAAGGCGTAGACCAAGTCAAAACACCCTGAAATCACCAGGAATAACAACAATTCACTCGCTACCCATCTGCTTTCTTCAAATATACAGTACAAATCTACTGACTGTTTCTTCATAGGAAGGAGTAAAGGCGCTATATCTGACAACAAGGGTCTTGAATAACCTCTGCTGTGTCTTTGTTCGTGTAGCTTTTCAACTACTCATCGTACTATATGTGTACAGAAGACTCAGTGGAGCATGACTCGTCACAAAGCTCTGCTTGACTGAGAGGGATGGATGGACACCTTTATGGAAACTGACAGAAAGTGTCTCTCTGTCTCTCTACCATTCTCTCTATGTCTCTCTCCTTACCATTCTCCCTCTTTCTCTCTCTTCTGTCTCTCCGTACCACTCTCTCTTTCAATCTCTCTCTCTTTCCCTATCACTTTCTCTCTCTTTCTCCCTCTCTCCATCTCCCCTTCATATTCCCAACCAACGTAATGTCTCAGTGTAGTTCTTCCGACCAATACAGACAGCCTTTCTCTCTCTCTCTACTTCCCAGCGCCCCTAACCATTACACATGTGTTATATTAACCTCTTAACTTTCCTCTTTACTCCTACTCCCATTATACCACTGACAGTTCTCTATGCAAAGGTACTTAGCAGATAAAATACATAAAACAGTCTGCCTTGGAGCTGACAGCCAATGTATTCTTTTCCTCTTCAAACTACTGCAATTATTCTGATGAGATGGCAGGATGAGATGGCATGGTTACAGATATGGGAGACCTGGTCTCTTTAAAGGAGATATTTTCCACCAAACTGTATTGTGATTCAGTGTGATTCAGTGTTGTAGTGTCGCTTTGACAATGTCTGTCTGAAAGAAACCCTAATTTTTTATTATTATAAACAGTGCAAAGATGTGTACTGCACTTGATGAAATCACTACACGCACGCACATACACACACACAAACAGACATACACATGCATCTACACACACACATACACATACATCCATACACACACACACATACACACACACACATACACACACACACACAGCGGCCTAGTTCCACTGTTCATCATTAAGTCGTGAGAGTAAACAGCCTGTCTGGTAATGTCCCCATTAACCTGTAGATCAGACAGCGACACACCATCACTCATCCACTGGCCCAGTGGGGGTACAAACCTTGAGTTGTCTTTCTTTATTTCCCACACTAATCAATCTCAATCAATCAATCTCTCTCTGAACCCCAGCGAATCCCCGTGCTGGCGGGGAGTGAGCTGGCAACCGGAGGGTTGCTGGCATCAATATCTCAGTTGCAACCAACCGCTGATGTTCGCTTGAGCAAGTAGCTTAACACCCTAAAAAAATTGCTCATTGGGCGCTGCTCTGTGGCTGGCCTGTGCTCCAACCTAATGTGTGTGTGTGTATCAGTGGGGGTTGGATAAAAGCAGAAGACACATTTCTATCTTGCGTCTATCTATACTAATAAAGTATATCTTATGAATTCTTCTCAGTAAATGCATCTTCTCAGTCTATGCAATTATCGTTGTCTGACACACACATACACAAATGCAACTATCTCTCTCTGACACACTGACAGATTGAATTTGCTCTTCAAGGAAAAACAATATAGTCATCCAGTCCTTTGACAGATACAAGCTGCTATTGTTCATCTTTTCAATTCATTATTGTGTGAATGCTATTCCAGTAGTGACATATTGGGTTGTCTGGGTGGATGCGTGAGTGAGCATGAGTTTTCCTTTTCTCTTAGGGCCTGTTCAGCCATGCCTCTGTTTTACCTCAAGCTCTGCTTATCACCGGGGGAAATATACACTCTCTCTGCCAAAGCACACATTCTGAATATGAACATCAATATGTCTCTTTCTTTGACTTTGTCTCTCTTTCTTTGTTTATCTTTCGCCATCTCCTCCTTACGTCTTCCATCCTCTCTCTCCTTGTATTGATGTCTCCCTCTCTCAATCTATCAATCCACCATTAACCCTCTCCTCCATGGCAGGTTCCAGAGGAGGCCTCTCTGCTGCTTGCGTCCCCCAGGATGCTGCTGCCGTCATCGGGTACTCTGCCTCCCACCACCCCCCTGTCAGTCCACCACCAGATCCAACTGCTACAGCAACAACTACAGCAACAACAGCAACAGACACATGTAGCCGTGGCACAGGTAGGACTGAGACACACGTTTGTGTATGTTAACAGATGGTGTTTGTAGTATTGTGGTAGGTCTTGTTGTTTGAACTACAGTGAGATGGTCATTACCATAACAAATGGTGTTTTAACCTTGCCCCGGTGTACTGTGTGTTTGTGTGTGGTTCCCTGCTAGCTACCATCTTGTTTGTCTGTGAGCGCTTGACTTTACTAATATTAACCTTCATGAATCATGTCAACCTTACCTTGTGTGACCTTAACACCAGCTCTCCTACACACATACACACACACACACACACACACACACACACACACTACACATATTACCAATTATTCACAGCAGAAAATAGGATTAGTGCATGTACTGTACATCAGTATTGACAAAACATGATTAATACAACATGCATGTTGAACTACTGTCACCTTTACAGTGTATCACTGTAGATACAGGAGAATAGAAAGGCTACAGTTGGGTTACTATTGTATAAAGTAAGAATTGTTTTCAGTGATCTAGTCAGGACGCTCATACACTCCCTCACACTCCATCTGTGTGGAATTAACACTCACTCTCACACACACACACACACACACACACACACACACACACACACACACAGGTTCACACTGTCAGCCAGTTGGCGAAGCTCTCCCTATTTTCCCTCTATTTACACGCAACTCCATGAACACACACACACATACACAACACAAAACCCACACACTGTCAGCGAGTTAGCAACAACCCTGGAGTCCAATGGCCGCAATTTCACAACTGAGCTCCCTTTATTTAACTCGAACTGCTTGAACACACACACACACACACACACACACACACACACACACACACACACACACACACACACACACACACACACACACACACACACACACACACACACACACACACACACACAAGACAATCATTTATTAATTTGACAAAAATCTGAAATCACACTAGATGTATTAGACTTTAGAATTGCATTGGGGGATTACTTATTTTACTGTAAAGCCTTACCTATGGATTGTGGATCAATGACATGGGGTATCAGTCTACTCAGTGACACACAGAGAACATTAGCGTCATAGCTCTTATTGTGGGACTCTGAAACTTTGAATTGAGCCACATTTATTGTCAACCTATGTGTATTGAACACTATTCCAGAGGAAAAACAATACTGTGTGAATGTTTTGAACCCTGATAACGCTGAGGAGGACGTTGGGAAAAAAGCACTTGGGTATTGAGTAGACTGATACCACATTTCATTGATCCCCAATCCTTAGGTAAAGCTGTACAGTGCAATATGAACGCACAATAGGCTGACTGGGGAGGTGATTTCACACAGTCAAAGTCCCGCAATAAGATCTACAACACTGATATTTCCATAAACTCTTCGCAGTTGTGCTCTCTGTGTGTCACCGAGAACTGATACCCCATTTCATTGCTCCACATTCCAACACTCCAACCATGTTTAACATTATCAAGTCTAAATATGGCATGATTTCACCAATTGAAACCTTCTGCATCACTTTCAAAGAGGGACTTTTATTTTAAAGGTGAACCGCAAATTCCACTGTTGTGGCTAATCCTTATTGTGGCTAGCTTCACAACACATAACCCGATCCGGTTAAGCCATAGTAGGCAGATGAAGCTAGCTGGCTGCTTATAACGTCAGATTTGGGCAACCGGGTTAAGTAGGAGGCTAGCTAGTTATTTCAATAGGAGGACAACAACTGGCTACCAAGCTAATACTTACTCACATGTGTTAGGTTCTAATTCTCAGAGTAAAACACTCAACGGACATTATGAAAGCTTAACCAAGTTTATTCTGCCTAGAGGGTCAATACAGCTGCATTCAGACAAAAACATTTTCACACAAGCACTGATATTTAACCGTTCCTCATAGGTTGAGTCTCCTCCTACCCATCTGTACAAACATCGTTCTTTACTGCTAGGCAGGACACTAATCATACGGGCCATAAACGTATATTTCTCCCTTAAGGTGACCTGACCTGAACCGACCTCAACCCCCCTCATCACCAATCCATGGCTCACTCCCCTTATCAATGCCTGCCACATGTAATCGCTTCCCTACACTCAACACATTCCAAGCTTAGTTGCACCCACTATATACCTTCCTCCTATAACCATTAACTTCTGGTGTAGACCCTCTAAACCTTAGTACTCCATCAGTGACATGAATACGTATATTTCCTATTCTCAGAACCCAACACATGGATTCCTAAATCATTGCTAAGAATATTGAAAATGACTGCAGTTTCTACTGTTCATTGTTTTCAGGCTGGTTGCATTAGCGCTAGCTAGGTACCAACATCTGTATCAAAGATATTTGCAAACATTTTTGATCCTGCTCGTTTGATCCTGATCTAATTTCAAATGCTCACAGACGTTTTCACATTCGGTCGAACAAATAATGCCTTATTACCAACGTGGTAATGTCCAGCTTTGACAGTGATTGTAATGGTGGCGCTGGGCTTGTGCATGCAAATTCAGCACACACAACATTCTATAATGGAATTGTGTTATTTAACGTGTCAAATAGTGTTATTTGAGGTGTATGTTTTTTGACACGCAAAGACCCAAACGTCGTTCCATACATCTGAGGTTGTGATGTTAGTTTATTTATCTCTCCAGCAGCGTGTTTGGCCGTGGTTCCCTGAGGAAAGCCCTGCCTCGTCAGATCAAACCACAGACACAGTGTTTTTGGTGTTGAAAGAGAGAATTTTTCTTCTACAAGTACCAGACATGGACATGGGAATAACCCAAACACACACTTCACACAGCTTCAGCTCAACGCTAGATGGGGACAGGGGAATAACCAACCTCAATATTTACATTCTAACCTCCTCTTCCTCCCTCCATTCCTCTCCTCCCTTCCAGCCGATGTAGGCCTATTAAGTAAAGATTAGTCCGGCCTCCTCCTGTTGTTATTGGCTAATTGCTGTTTGTATTGTCTTGCTGTTAAAAGTGTAAGGCTTTACACTTGTGGGCCATCAGAACATTAGAGGCAGCCAATCCTGCTTATCTCTGTCCAAACCCCAGCTCACTGCACAGACATGGATAAACCCATCAGTTCTGCTGCCTGCCTTGCGGCATTAAGACTTTGCCCATAGCTAGTTTCAACTGGCCCTTGATGAGTAAGGAGAATTAAAAACCCACTCCGAGGTTAAAAAGAAGACAATAATAAGCTGATTATAAAACACAACATTTGGAAAATAAGTGAAGCAGAGGAAGACGTGACTGCCATGTGGAAGTCTAGTTCTTAAGGCCTGTGTGTGTGTGCGTGTGCGTGCGTGTATGTGCGTGTGCGTGGCTGTGTGTTTGTACTTTCTTGCGTGTGTGTGAGACCGGGTAGCTGGACCTGATTAAAAGCACCCCTCTAACCCCTTTCTGCCAGTCCAGTCAGTTGATCGCCCTGAGAGGGTGATGATGTCACGATTGACTTTGTGCAACAGACAGTAAAGAAGAAAATATAATAATTTATCTCCGCCAATCAGGTGTCAAGGTGGGTCAAGTATATCACTTCCATTTAGCCTCAGAGGGAGGGCCAGGAGTGCGGATAGCGATCGGCCCAGTTAGTTTGGGACAGTGCCAACTCTCTGAGACTGAAAGGACTTCTAACCAAAGTGCTGACAATAGCTGAGAAGTTAGAAGTTAGCTGCTCCATGAAAGCTCACACTTATCACAATCATTGAGAGTTGAAAAGAGAGAAAAAGAGGAAAGGATGAGAGAGGGATAGGATGAGAATCATTAACATAATCAGTCAAGTGTGAATACTTGTGTTTGATGAGACTCACACTACAGAGCAGAACCTTTTTAGTTTTGGTGGCTAATGAGATTTAATCTACACACTGAATGAAAATGTAAAGGCAAAATGTAAAGTGTTGGTCCCATATTTCATGAGAGGAAATAAAAGTACCCAGAAATGTTCCATATGCACAAAAAACGTATTTCTCGCAGATTTTGTTCACAAATTTGATTACATCCCTGTTAGTAAGCATTTCTCCTTTGCCTATATAATCCTTCCACGTGACAGGTGTGACCTATCAAGAAGCTGATTAACCATCATGATAATTACACAGGAGCACCTTGTGCTGGCAACAATAAATGGCCACTCTAAAATGTGCAGTTTTGTCACACAACAGGATGCCACAGATGTCTCAAGTTTTGAGGGAGCGTTCAAATGGTAGGCTGACTGCAGGAATGTCCACCAGAGCTGTTGCCAGAGCATACTGGATAAGTCGCTCTGGATAAGAGCGTCTGCTAAATGACTTAAATGTAAATGTAAATACTGTTAATTAATGCAGACCACGTGTATGGTGTCGTGTGGGTGAGCCATTTACTAATGTCAGCGTTGTGAGCAGAGTTCCCCATGGTGGCTGTGTGGTTAATGTATGGGCAGGCATAAACTACGGACAACGAACACAATTGCATGTTATCGATGGTAATTTGAATGCACAGAGATACCGTGACGAGATCCTGAGGCCCATTGTCGTGCCATTCATCCGCCACCATCACCTCATGTTTCAGTATGATAATGCACGGCCCTACTTTTTTTTTAAGGTATCTGTGACCAACAGATGCATATCTGTATTCCCAGTCGTGTAATCCATAGATTAGGGCCTAATGAATTTATTTCATTTGACTGATTTCCTTATATGAGCTGTAACTCAGTCAAGTTTACAAGCACTTAGGTTGGAGTCATTAAAACTAGTTTTTCAACCATTCCACAAATTTCTTGTTAACAAACTATAGTTTTGGCAAGTTGGTTAGGACATTACTTTGTGCATGACACAAGTCCAACAATTATTTACAAACAGATTATTTCACTTATAATTAATTCACTGTATCACAATTCCAGTGGGTCAGAAGTTTACATACACTAAATTGACTGTGCCTTTAAACAGCTTGGAAAATTCCAGAAAATTATGTAATGGCTTTAGAAGCTTCTGATAGGCTATTTGACATAATTTGAGTCAATTGGAGGTGTACCTGTGGATGTATTTCAATGCCTACCATCAAAATCAGTGCCTCTTTGCTTGACATCATGGGAAAATCTAAAGAAATCAGCCAAGACCTCAGATAAAGAATTGTAGACCTCCACAAGTCTGGTTCATCCTTGGGAGCAATTTCCAAACGCCTGAAGGTACAATGTTCTTCTGTACAAACAATAGTACCCAAGTATAAACACCATGGGACCACGCAGCCGTCATACCGCTCAGGAAGGAGACGCGTTCTGTCTCCTAGAGATGAATGTACTTTAGTGCGAAAAGTGCAAATCAATCCCAGAGCAACAGCAAAGGACCTTGTGAAGATGCTGGAAGAAACAGGGACAAAAGTATCTATATCCACAGTAAAACGAGTCCTATATCGACATAACCTGAAAGGCCGCTCAGCAAGGAAGAAGCCACTGCTCCAAAACCGTAAAAAAAAATAGCCAGATTGCAGTTTGCAACTGCACATGGGGACAAAGATCAGAGGACATTTCTCCAAAATGTACGGTCTGATGAAACAAAAATAGAACTGTTTTGCCATAATGACCATTGTTATGTTTGGAGGAAAAAGGGGGTTGGCTTGCAAGCCGAAGTACACCATCCCAACCGTGAAGATGGCAGCATCATGTTGTGGGGGTGCTTTGCTGCAGGAAGGACAGGTGCACTTCACAAAATAGATGGCATCATGAGGATGGAAAAATATGTGGATGTATTGAAGAAACATCTCAAGACATCAGTCAGGAAGTTAAAGCTTGGTCGCAAATGGGTCTTCCAAATGGACAATGACCCCAAGCATACTTCTAAAGTTGTGGCAAAATGGCTTAACCTTTCTAGGACACACGTTTCCGCTGAAAAGGCAGCGCGGGAAATTCAAAAATTGTTTAGAAATATGTAGCTTTCACACATTAACAAGTCCAATACAGCAAATGAAAGATAAACATCTTGTTAATCTACCCATCGTGTCCGATTTCAAAAAGGCTTTACAGCGAAAACACAACATATGATTATGTTAGATCACCACCAAGTTCAAAAAACACACAGCCATTTTCCCAGCCAAAGATAGGAGTTACAAAAACAGAAATAGAGATAACATTAATCACTAACCTTTGATGATCTTCGTCAGATGACACTCATAGGACATCATGTTACACAATACATGCATTTTTGTTCGATACTGTGCATATTTATATCCAAAAATCTTAGTTTACATTCGCGCCATGTTCAGAAATGCCTCCAAAATATCTGGAGAAATTGCAGAGAGCAACATATAATAACAGAAATACTCATCATACACTTTGATGAAAGATACATGTTTTACATATAATTAAAGATACACTTGTTCTTAATGCAACCGCTGTGTCAGATTTCAAAAAAACTTTACGGAAAAAGCACACCATGCAATAATCTGAGACGGCGCTCAGATAAAAACAAAATTTCTCCGCCATGTTGGAGTCAACAGAAATACGAAATTACATCATAAATATTCCCTTACCTTTGATCATCTTCATCAGAATGCACTCCCAGGAATCCTAGTTCGACAATAAATTGTTGTTTTGTTCGATAATGTCAATTATTTATGTCCAAGTAGCTACTTTTGCTAGCGCGATTATTACACATATCCAAACGCTCGTGCAAGTCACGCATAACGTCGGAAGAAAACTTAAAATAGTTATATCACAGGTCGAATAAACTTGTCAAACTAAGTAGAGAATCAATCTTCAGGATGTTGTTTTCATATACAGTGGGGAGAACAAGTATTTGATACACTGCCGATTTTGCAGGTTTTCCTACTTACAAAGCATGTAGAGGTCTGTAATTTTTATCATAGGTACACTTCAACTGTGAGAGACGGAATCTAAAACAAAAATCCTGAAAATCACATTGTATGATTTTTAAGTAATTAATTAGCATTTTATTGCATGACATAAGTATTTGATACATCAGAAAAGCAGAACTTAATATTTGGTACAGAATCCTTTGTTTGCAATTACAGAGATCATACGTTTCCTGTAGTTCTTGACCAGGTTTGCACACACTGCAGCAGGGATTTTGGCCCACTCCTCCATACAGACCTTCTCCAGATCCTTCAGGTTTCGGGGCTGTCGCTGGGCAATACGGACTTTCAGCTCCCTCCAAAGATTTTCTATTGGGTTCAGGTCTGGAGACTGGCTAGGCCACTCCAGGACCTTGAGATACTTCTTACGGAGCCACTCCTTAGTTGCCCTGGCTGTGTGTTTCGGGTCGTTGTCATGCTGGAAGACCCAGCCACGACCCATCATCAATGCTCTTACTGAGGGAAGAAGGTTGTTGGCTAAGATCTCGCAATACATGGCCCCATCCATCCTCCCCTCAATACGGTGCAGTCGTCCTGTCCCCTTTGCAGAAAAGCATCCCCAAAGAATGATGTTTCCACCTCCATGCTTCACGGTTGGGATGGTGTTCTTGGGGTTGTACTCATCCTTCTTCTTCCTCCAAACACGGCGAGTGGAGTTTAGACCAAAAAGCTTTATTTTTGAATCATCAGACCACATGACCTTCTCCCATTCCTCCTCTGGATCATCCAGATGGTCATTGGCAAACTTCAGACGGGCCTGGACATGCGCCTGCTTGAGCAGGGGGACCTTGTGTGCGCTGCAGGATTTTAATCCATGACGGCGTAGTGTGTTACTAATGGTTTTCTTTGAGACTGTGGTCCCAGCTCTCTTCAGGTCATTGACCAGGTCCTGCCGTGTAGTTCTGGGCTGATCCCTCACCTTCCTCATGATCATTGATGCCCCACGAGGTGAGATCTTGCATGGAGCCCCAGACCGAGGGTGATTGACCGTCATCTTGAACTTCTTCCATTTTCTAATAATTGCGCCAACAGTTGTTGCCTTCTCACCAAGCTGCTTGCCTATTGTCCTGTAGCACATCCCAGCCTTGTGCAGGTCTACAATTTTATTTCTGATGTCCTTACACAGCTCTCTGGTCTTGGCCATTGTGGAGAGGTTGGAGTCTGTTTGATTGAGTGTGTGGACAGGTGTCTTTTATACAGGTAACAAGTTCAAACAGGTGCAGTTAATACAGGTAATGAGTGGAGAACAGGAGGGCGTCTTAAAGAAAAACTAACAGGTCTGTGAGAGCCGGAATTCTTACTGGTTGGTAGGTGATCAAATACTTATGTCATGCAATAAAATGCTAATTAATTACTTAAAAATCATACAATGTGATAATCAGGATTTTTGTTTTAGATTCCGTCTCTCACAGTTTAAGTGTACCTATGATAAAAATTACAGACCTCTACATGCTTTGTAAGTAGGAAAACCTGCAAAATCGGCAGTGTATCAAATACTTGTTCTCCCCACTGTATATCCAATAACGTTCCAACCGGAGCATTCCTTCATGTCTGTATAAGTTATGGAACGCAAGGCGATATCATGAGGAATGCGCGTGACCAGGAAATGGCAATCTGCCAGACCACTGACTCATTCCCCTCTCATCCGGCCCACAACACAGTATAATCTTCATTCAACCATCTACCGACTGTTGACATCTAGTGGAAGGCGTAGGAAGTGCAAACAAATCCATATCTTCCTGGGATTTGAATAGGCGATGAGTTGAAAAACAACCAGCCTCAGAATTTCCACTTCCTGTTTGGAAGTTTGCCTGCCATATGAGTTCTGTTATACTCACAGACATAATTCAAACAGTTTTAGAAACTTCAGAGTGTTTTCTATCCAATAGTAATAATAATATGCATATATTAGCATCTGGGACAGAGTAGGAGGCAGTTCAATTTGGGCACGCTATTCATCCAAAGTGAAAATGCTGCCCCCTATCCCTAATTAAGGACAACAAAGTCAAGGTATTGGAGTGGCCATCACAAAGCCCTGACCTCAATCCCATAGAACTTTTGTTGGCAGAACTGAAAAAGCGTGTGCGAGCAAGGAGGCCTACAAACCTGACTCAGTTACACCAGCTCTGTCAGGAGGAATGGGCCAAAATTCACCCAACTTATTGTGGGAAGCTTGTGGAAGGTTACCCGAAACGTTTGACCCAAGTCAAACAATTTTAAAGGCAATGCTACCAAATACTAATTGAGTGTTTGTAAACTTCTGACCCACTGGGAATGTGATGAAATAAATAAAAGCTGAAATAAATCATTCTCTCTACTATTATTCTGACATTTCACATTCTTAAAATAAGGTGGTGATCCTAACTGACCTAAGACAGGGAATTTTTACTAGGATTAAATGTCAGGAATTGTGAAAAACTGAATTTAAATGTATTTGGCTAAAGTGTATGTGAACTTCCAACATCAACTGTATATATATATTTTGTTCAGTTTAATTCATACACTACTGGAAGCTATCTCTCTCACACACACACACACACACACACACACACACACACACACACACACACACACACACACACACACACACACTCTCTCTCTCTGTCTCTCTCTGCCTGGCTGCGTAAACTACATGAGGATAATCCTGAACTGGGTGGTAATAGAGTTGTACATCCTCTGGTTCTTGTAGGGACATCACCTCAACACTAAGTCGTTGATTGAGAAGGAACGTTTTATAGGGGAGGGACCCCCCTAAAACTACGTTTTAGCCTGTTACAGTTCATTAGAGACTGTCATTATTGAGCCATCTTTATTACTTTACTTTTTTTATTATTTTATATTTTTATTATTTAACCTTTATTTAACTAGGCAAGTTTTTCTTTCTTTCTCTCTCTCTGTCTCTCTCATACAGAGACACATTTAGTCTTTCTGTGCTCTGTGTTATTATTCAGGCTGCGTTCCCCATCACCACAGAGCAGTCACGTCTTGGACAAATGTGACACCTTCCTTCTCCAAGACCTGTCGGACTAAACTCAGTTTAGCTTTCACACTTTGATCAGTACAGCATGCCTTCTCCTCAGAGTCACGTACCTCAACCCCCATATCGCATGTTGTGTCCTGGCGGTGCTTGAGGTGTCGTACGGCGGTATATTACCCTGACCGCGTCGTTAGACTGTCTGGATTTACAGATGAACTCTGAGGGTGATGGCCTGCACTAATGTAGGCTAGATCACTGCCAATTTGTCGCTGTGGAGTGATGATGGAATCTGATCTGTCTTTTACCCTCTTTACCGTCCAGGGGTGGATGGGGGAAGAGGGGAGAGGATGAGAAGAGCTAGGGGGAGAGAGGAGAGTGAAGGGGCGAAGGGGAGAGAATAAGGGGTGTACAGTAAGTGGAAGAGGGGAGGTTGTGGGGTCGAAGAGTGGCTCCATCTTGTGTCTGTACGGTTTAGAGGCTTCTTATTAGACACAAAGTCCTTCAGCTGTTTTTCCCCTTTCATCACCATCAACTGTTTGTCTTTACAGTTGTTACATCACCAATGATGACAGACAGCTATACATCCGCGTTCAAATCAAATCAACGTTTATTGGTCGCGTACACAGATGTTTTGCAGGTGTTGTGGCAGTGAAATGATTATGTTTCCAATAGTGCAGCAATATCTAGCAATACAATAACAATATACACATAATCCTAAACTAAAAAAAGAATGAGCGATATCAGAACGATCATGTCAGAGTCCAGACAATAAATACTGTATATGAACAGAAAAGGTGTGTACAGAAGAAGTAGTTATCTAGGATGAGCCATGAATAGAATACAGTATATACATATAAGGTAGTTAAAACAGTATGTAAACATTATTAAAGTGACTGGTAGCCGGCTAGTGACGGTGTCTAAGGTTCAGGGCAGGGTACCGGGCGGAGGCCGGCTAGTGATGACTGTTTAACAGTCTGATGGCCTGAAGAGAAATCAAAAATCGAATCAACTTTTATTTGTCACGTGCAGAATACAACAGGTGTAGACCTCACTGTGAAATACTTACTTTCCTTTACTTAATTACAAGCCTTTAACCAACAATGCAGCTCAATAAATAGAGTTTATTTACTAAATAAACTAAAGTAAAACATGTAATAAAAAGTAACACAATAAAATAACAATAACGAGGCTATATACAGGGTGTACCAGTACAGAGTCAATGTGCAGAGGTACAGATTAGTCGAGGTAATTTGTAGATATAGGTAGGGGTAAAGTGACTATGCATAGATAATAAACAGTGAGTTGCAGCAGTGTAAAAATAAAGGAAGGGGGGTCAGTCAATGTAAATAGTCTGGGTGGGCATTTGTTGAATTATTCAGCACTCTTATGGCTTAGGTGTAGAAGCTGTTAAGGAGCCTTTTGGATCTAGACTTGTCGCTCCGGTCCCGCTTGCCGTGCGGTAGCAGAGAGAACAGTCTATGACTTGGGTGACTGGGGTATTTGACAATTTTTTGGGCCTTTCTTTGACACCGCCTAATATATAGGTCCTGGATTGCAGGAATCTTGGCCCCAGTGATGTACTGGGTCGTACGCACTACCCTCTGTAGCACTACTCTTGATGCACCTGTACTGTCTCCACTTTCTAGATGATAGTGGGGTGTAATGGCTGTGGCTCGGTGGCTGAGGTCCTTGATGAACATCTTGGCCGTCCTGTGACACCGGGTGCTGCAGATGTCCTGGAGGGCAGGCAGTATGCCCTCGATAATGCTTTGGGCTGACCGCACCAACCTCTGGAGAGCCCTGCAGTTGCGGGCGGGGCAGTTGCAGTACCAGGCGGTGATACAGCCTGATGCTCTCGATGCTGCATCTGTGGAAGTTCATGAGGGTCGTAGGGGCCAAGCCAAATGTATTGTTGCGCCTTCTTCACCACGCTATCGGCGTGAAGGGACCATTTCAGGAACTTGAAGCTTATGGCCCTCTCCACTGCGGTTCTGTTGATGTGGATGGGGGTGTGCTCTCTCTGCTGTCTACTGTAGTCCACGATCAGCTCCTTCGTTTTGTTGACATTGAGGTTATTTCCCTGGCGACACTCTGCCAGGGCTGTCACCTCCTCCCTGAAGGCTGTCTCAGCATTGTTGGTACTCAGGTCTGTTGTGCCATCAGCAAACTTGATGATTGAGTTGGAGACGTGCGTGGCCGCGCAGTCATGGTTGAACAGGGAGTACAGGAGGGGGGCTGAGCACGCACCCCTGTGGGGCCCCCGCATTGAGGATCAGTGTGGCAGAGGTGTTGTTGCCTACCTTCATCAGGAGTTTAGGACCCAGTTGTACAGGTAAAGGTTCAGACCCAGGACCCTGAGCTTAGTGATAAGCTTGGAGGGCACTATGGTGTTGAAGGCTGAGCTGTAGTCGATGAACAGCATTGTCACATAGGTATTTGTCTCGTATTTGTGAGAAAGGGCAGTGTGCAGTGCAATTGCGATTGCGTCGTCCGTCGATCTGTTGGAACGGTATGCAAATTGTAGTCGGTATAGGGTGTCTTGTCTGATAAAGTGGAGGTGATATGATCCTTAACATGCTTGAATGTCTTACTTACGTCTGCCACGGAGATCAGGAGCACACAGTCCACGTGAGCGACGGGGGCCTATGTTGCCAGCTCTGTGTTGTTTTCCTCGAAGCGGGCGAAAAAGTGTTTAAGTTGTCTGGGAGCGAGGCGTCAGTGTCCACGACATGGCTGGCTTTCCCTTTATAACTCTTGATTGTCTGGAGTCCCTGCCACATGCGTCTCGTGTCTGAGCCATTGAATTGCGACTCCACTTTGTCCCTGTACTGTCGTTTTGCCTCTTTGATTGCCTTACGGAGGTCATAACTGGTCTGTTTGTACATATTCATGTTCCCAGTCACCTTGCCGTGGTTATATGCGTTGGTTTTGCGTGAATGCTGCCATCTATTCACAGTTTTTGGTTTGGATAAGTTCTAATTGTCACAGTAGCGTTACCTTGGTTAGAGTTTTTGTAGCTATGGTACATGTATGAAGAAATCCGAATCATGTCATCTTGTTATATTGAAAGACAGAATCAGAGAGCTTCGGACTCTCTAGCTACAGCCTCATGACTCAATTCATGCTCCATTTTCCTTGAAGTGAGAAATGAATGGAGTGCTTTAGAGACATGGGCTGTATGCCAAGCCAGAAATAGCCCTTTGTATTCATAATGCTCCTTGAAGTCAGAAAACCACTGCAGAAGTGTTCCTATAGAAACCATCACAAAGTTTTAAGTATAAGCGCTCGCTCAATGTCAAGTTAGAAATACCACAGTAGCACTCATTGTCGTCCATTCACAAATCGATGAGCCTTTTTCTTTGCTGAGTCTTCATCGCTTCTCTTGTCAGGATATATGCCAGCAGCATACCACCCTGCATCCCACTGCTGGCTTGCCTCTGGAGCTAAGCAGGATTGGTTGTGGTTGGTCCCTGGATGGGTGACCAGATGCTGCTGAAAGTGGTGTTGGAGTGCCAGTAGGAGGCACTCTTTCTTCTGGTCTAAAAAATATCCCAATTCCCCGGCAGTGATTGGGGACATTGCCCTGTGTAGGGTGCTGTCTTTTGGATAGGATGGGATGTCTAAAGATCCCATGGCACTAATTGTAAGAGTAGGGGTGTTAACCCCGGTGTCCTGGCAAAATTTCCAATCTGGCCCTCATACCATCATTGCCACCTAATCATTCCCAGCTTCCAATTGGCGCATTCCTCTCCCCCGTAACTGTTCCCCACGTTGTTGCTGTAAATGAGAATCTGTTCTCAGTCAACTTATGTGGTGAAATATACAGCACATCCAATTAGGTCTGTGACTATTTTGGATGACGGTTATTGGTCAGCCAAATGTCCTCGGTCACCGTTATAATCGTTTGAATAGCAATTATTTTGTAATTTTTTTTTTAAAGACTCACATTTTCTGACTGCATGTGCTGCTGCTGCAGGGTTGCCTAGGCAACCAAATACTTGTTTGCTAGAACACCTTTCTTGTTTCAACAAGGAGCAACATCGTTTCATTACATTGTATAGAGTCCATGTTACAGCGGAAACGGACTTAACCGCGATCCACACACAAACTATTTTTCTTTATCCTTAATCGGCAGTTACACGGTTATACGGTAATTGTGCCAGCCCTTCATCCAATGCCACTCTGCCTCCCCTTGGAATTAAGCTTTATCAAAGAGGTTGAATCTAAGCTCTGGCTAGTAATACCCTGTAGACTAATGCACATGCATGTCCCTTGATATTGAAGGAATCCCTCAGCTACTGCTCTGGCCATCATCAGTGTCTCTCCACTTGTTTCTGAGAAGACATGATTCATCCCCAGGGTTGTCTGTGTTGACACCTGGGATAGAGAAGAAACAGGGTATCTTCTTCTCTGGTTTAAATGATTTAGTGACTAATGCCACTGCAGGCTGCTCCTTTAATGGAAACTTTCTTTCTTCTTTTGGTCTAATCCTGCTACAGACCATACATGGCATTAAGATTACATGAGCTTGAGCTTGGAGTCTGGCAGTCCGCGTCTTGTTCTTCATTGAATGGGTTTTGGTGAGACAGACACACTGACACTCAATAGCATGAAGTCGCTATTGAGTGTTTGTTTATGTAAATGCTTATCTCAGGAGTGTTGGTACTCTCTCTCTCAGGTGTATGCACATACTGTATTGTGTGTGTGTGTGTGTGTGTTCTCTTTCTCCCAAATGTGTCCTTATCTCAGACGTACAGTATGTGTGTGTTCTCTCCCTCTAGGTGCACCTGTTGAAGGACCAACTGAGTGCGGAAGCTACAGCCAGACTGGAGGCCCAGGCCAGAGTGCACCAGCTGCTGCTCCAGAACAAGGACCTGCTGCAGCACATCTCCCTACTGGTCAAACAGATCCAGGAGCTGGAGGTCAAAATGTCAGGACCCTGCTCCAGTGAGTACACTCATGGATGCATTACCACACATACGCACAAGCGGACTTGCGGACACACACACACACACACACACACACACACACACACACACACACACACACACACACACACACACACACACACACACACACACACACACACACACACACACACACACACACACACACACACACACACACACAAGCATGGAGATAGTCTTGGGGCTCTATATTAGCAAACCTAATGCAATGGTTAATCTAAGCACAGGCAGTAGGGCTATAAGTGCAGGGGTGTGTCAGAAATATTTTTGCTATTTTCACTATCACAATTATCGGCGCACTTGCTGGCGTTGGCGCGAAAGGGCTGAGTTTTTATGAATAAACAAGTTGTGGGTGTGTCGAGACTTGGCCTCTCACTGGCCAATCAGAACGTGCTCCATGGTAAAATATGTGGTTGCTTCAAGTTGTGTATTTACGGTCATTTACGTATTGCCTTGGAATCAACTCCAACTCCAATGTTAGTATGTTATAGTTTGTTAAATGGCTTACAGAAACAAAATAACAAAATGTAAACCTATCTTTGCTTAAAACATTAACTTGAACACATTTGCAGTCCACATTGTTCTAAGTAATTGTATATACTGTATATAGCATTCCCACTGACATAGGGGCTCCTACTGTAAATTACATTATGGCTGAGCAGGGACATGACAAACATTGTCAATAAGCAAGATTCAATTCATTTTTGATAATGCCTAAAAAGAAAACAAATAATTTGAATCATACTCTAAACAAAACAACTTGTTTTAAATAGGCTATGTCACACTTACAGACAGCATCATTTCTCCCTGTGGGTATATCATTTTAAAACAACGTAGACTATGGAAGGTTTACACACATCCAAACTTTTCACAGTAGCTGGACAAAGATCCAATATGAATAGAAAGAATGTCTACTCATCGTTATACTGCTCCCAAATAGGCCCATGTTTTATGATCAGAATCGGAACCATCTTCTTATCAGATTGCATTCACACATCTCCTGAAGTTGCATTGCAAGCGCGTCACAGACATTGTCACCATAAAACCAGGAAAGTGAATCATTCTAATAAGTTAGGTTGTAACGGGAAAAAGCTGTTTTGTTTTAAAACAACAACAACAATAAATACATGTAATGATATCATAAAATCGTCAGGAAAAAAAGACACATTGCTGTTGAATCAGCCTTCATTATAGCAGGCCTAAGAGAGGGCTTGGTTTTTGAACATATGAAACAGAAAACAAGCTATTTTTACAGGTTACAGACTTCTATATACGAGTTTCACCGGTATTCACAGAGGTTCTCATATATCCTTTCATGATGGGCATGGACACATAGCCTACATCACGGAGGGGGTTTTACGCACGTCCAAAACAGGACTTGCATGGCTAAAATAATGTGGGCCTTCCTACAATGCATAGATACAAAGGGAATGTCAGCTCACTGTTTTACTCCTCTCAAACTTGATATTTTCATAAAGCTTTGGTATACTGAACAAAAATATTAACGCAACATGCAACAATTTCAACGATTTTACTGAGTTACAGTTCATATAAGGAAATCAGTCAATTGAATTCATTAGGCCCTAATCTATGGATTTCACATGATTGGGCAGGGGCGCAGCCATGGGGGGGGCCTGGGAGGGTATAGGCACACCCACTTGGGAGCCAGGTCCATCCACTGGGGAGCCATGCCCAGCCAATCAGAATCAATTTTCTCCACAAAAGGACTTTATTACAGACATAAATACTCCTCAGCTGTCTGGGTGGCTGGTCTCAGATTATCGTGCAGGTAAAGAAGCCAGATGTGGAGGTCCTTGGCTGGCGTGGTTACAAGTGGTCTGTGGTTGTGAGGCCAGTTGGATGTACTGCCAAATTCTCTAAAACGACGTTGGAGACAGCTTATGGTAGAGAAATTAACATTACATTCTCTGGCAATAGCTCTGATGGACATTCCTGCAGTCAACATGACAATTGCGCACTCTCTCAAAACTTGAGACCGCTGTGGCATTGTGTTGTGTGACAAACTGCACATTTTAGAGTGGCCTTTTATTGTCCTCTGTAATGATCATGATGTTTAGTCAGCTTTTTGATATGCCACACCTGTTAGGTGGATGGATTATCTAGGCAAAGGATAAATGCTCACTAACAAGGATGTAAACAAATTTGTGCACAAAATTTGTGAGAAATAAGCTTTCTGGTATCTGAAACATTTCTGGGATCTTTTATTTTTCAGCTCATGAAACATGGGACCAACACTTCACATGCTGCGTTTATATTTTTGTTCAGTATATTTCCAAGCTGTGTCAGGAGTCAAACCCTTGACTACTTTGAGAGAAGGGGAGGTTATGCTTTGGTTTTTAATCAAATAAAACTAAATGGGGAAAAAACATTTATTTTTATGTTTCTAAATATGAAGTATACAGGTACCAAAATCACATTGGGCTACTCGTCTTAAATATCCCCATCAGCGCCTCCTGAAATTAGCACTTTGGATCATGTTTTTAAGAACACACCTCAAATATTTAAACCCCGCCCATCTGAGCGCAAGCGAGCTGATATAAGACAGGTAAATTGCCGAACCTGGTGTTAGGGCTGGAAAATGCCAGTGTGCCAGTTTGTACATGACAAAATTGCAAACTAACGTGTGTTTGACACTAGCGCCGCGTTAACGGCAGACGAAAATAGAGCCTTTTTTTCTTTCTCTCTCCTCCCTCCATCTCCTTATCCTATCAAACCCTGTTTATCGACTCCTCCCCTCTTTCATATTTATTCTCTTCCTGGTGACTCTCTCTCCTCCCATTTCTCTCTCGTCACAGACCATTTCACACCTCTTTAAGCTCTCTGGCCAAGCATAGACTCCAACAGACCAACCAGCATGTTATCATGTAACCTGTTACTTTACCACCCCTTTCTCAGCTGCATCATTATACATCATTTATCATGTTACACCTCAACGGACCAACCTGCTCTACACCTCAGCCAACTCAGCCCTCTCCTCCTGAGCTCACACTCCGCACCTCACCTCCTCCTAATATAGTGTTTGACACCGTTTCTCAATCCCTACCATGCCCCAGTCCAGCCTGGTCTGGTAGACTGGACGTAACATAATAAACGTAAATCTGGGACAGTCAAATTAGTATGATACTGTATAATGCGTTTGGTATGGTTACATAAGACAAAAGTAGGTTGGTCGGGGTGGGTGGATGGGTGGGAAAATTAATACATACCATACGAAACTTATCAACGCGGATGGATGGGCGAATGACACGAACGTCTAGCAACACATAGGTTCCAAGTTTGAATTTCATCACGGACAACTTTAGCATTTGAGCAAATTAGGAACTTTTCAATGACTTACTACCTTTTGCTACTTTTTACCTTCTCTGCGCTACGGATCCCTTTTATGGGATCATTTTCCTAAACAACCGCTGAATTGCAGGGCGCAAAATATTACTAACAATATTTATAATCATGCAATCACAAGTGAAATATACCAAAACACAGCTTAGCTTGTTGTTAATCCACCTATCGTGTCAGATTTTGAAAATATGCTTTGCAGCGAAAGCAATCCAAGCTTTTGTGAGTGTATCAATCAATGCTACAACAGCTAGCCCCAAATTAGCATGGTCACAAAAGTCAGAAAAGCAATAAAATTAATCGCTTACCTTTGATAATCTTCGGATGTTTGCACTCACGAGACTCCCAGTTACACAACAAATGTTATTTTTGTTCGATAAATATTACTTTTATCACAAAAAAACGCCATTTGGGTTGCGCGTTATGTTCAGAAAACCAAAGCCTCGTTCCGTTCGACGAAAATTCCAAAAAGTATCCGTAATGGTCGTAGAAACATGTCAAATGTTTTTTATAATCAATCCTCAGGTTGTTTTTAACAAACACAATCGATAGTATTTCAACCGGACCGTAACCTATTCAATAAGAGAGAAAAAGAAAATGGAGAGCTACCCTCTCGCGCGCAGGAACTATTCAGAGGACACCTGACTAGTTTTGAAAAATCTCGCTCATTTTTCAAAATAGAAGCCTGAAACTATGTCTAAAGCCTGGTCACAGCCTGAGGAAGCCATTGGAAAAGGAATCTGGTTGATACCCCTTTAAATGGAAGAAAGACGGGCCAGGAAACACAGATTTAAAAAAATATATATATAAAAAAATGAATCACTTCCGGGTTAGATTTTCTCAGGTTTTCGCCTGCAGAATCAGTTTTGTTATACTCACAGACAATATTTTGACAGTTTTGGAAACTTTGGAGTGTTTTCAATCCTAATCTGTAAATGATATGCATATTCTACGATCTGGACCTGAGAAATAGTCTGTTTACCTTGGGAACGTTATTTAAAAAATAAAAAATAAAAAATCTGACCCCTAGCGTCAAGAGGTTAACTACTTAGCATGTTAGCTAACACTTTGGCCTAACCTTAACCCTTTTAGCTAACCCTAACCCTAACTGTAACCCTTTAACCTAACTCCTAAACTTAACCCTAACCCCTAACCCCTAGCCTAGCTAACATTAGCCAGCTAGCTATCGTTAGCCACCTAGCCACTTACCTAGAATTCGTAACATATCATACATTTTAGAAAATCATAACACATTGTACGTTTGCAAATTCGTAATAAAAAATATGAATTGTAATTCATAATATATCAGACGAAATGGGTAATGGACATCCACAAATGAATACATACCATATGAAACATAACATATAACTCAGATGGGTGGGTGTATAACACGAACGTGTAGCAACCCACACGTTCGCGATTTTGAATCTTATCATGGACAACTTTAGCATTTTAGCTAATTAGCAACTTTTCAACTACATACCACTTTTTTTCTACTTTGCAACTACTTAGCATGTTAGCTAACTCTTCGCCTTACCTTAACCCTTTTAGCTATCCCTTCCCCTAACTCTAACCTTAACTCTTTAACCTAACTCCTAGACTTAACCCTAACCTAAACCCTTAGCCTAGCTAACGTTAGCCAGCTAGCTAACATTAGCCACCTAGCTAGAATTCGTAACATATCATACGTTTTGAAAATTCGAACATTAGCAATTTCTTAACATATAATACGATGTGAAATGCATAACATATCATAGGAAATGGGTGATGGACATTACAAATTAATACATACCATACTAAATGTAACATATCATACTAAATAGAGTGCTCGGTTTTACATACAGAATAATACTAAATGCTCTGAGACCAGGTTGCCCAATCTGCTCATACATCCAGGAGTGGATGAGAATGAGGCTCATGTTAGCATTAGCATGTAAAACAGATGAATGTAAGCTCAATGTGTGGAAGGATGCTTATCCTTAATGACATTTTTATTTTCTCTTTCCCTCCTTCACTTCTTCAGTGGGTTCCCAGGATAGTCTGTTAGAGATCACTTTCCGTTCCACCGTTCCCCCAGTTTTGTGTGACCCTACGACCCCGCGACCCCAGGACCATGTCAACCTCACCCTGCCAGCGCTGGGCATCAACATGAGCATGGGCCAGGACGGGACGGCCTTCCCCCTCTCCTCCTCCTCCCTGCCCCTAGGCAACCACCTAGGTAGGGATCAGTGTCTCCTCAAGCTAGAATGTTTCCGCTTCCTGCCCGGACCCCCAACACCTGAACCTCGCCCTCCTACTCCTCCGCAGCGGAGGGGTCAGAATGGGGTCAAAGGTCAGGACGGGTCAGGTTTGGTGATGTCATCAACCCGCGACGAGGTGCTTGGCAGTCTGGAGCTGCTGAGGTTCCGGGAGTCTGGCATTGCGTCTGAGTACGAGTCCAACACTGACGATAGTGATGATAGTGATGAGAGGGATGAGAGACATGAGAGAGAAGAGAGGGAGGAGAGGGAGGAGAGAGAGGAGAGGGATATCATATACAGCTGGAGGTCTGATGAGGAGACCCTCCGTCTACTAAACGTGCTTAACAGACAGGGACCACCAGACTGCCTGGGGGATGAGATAGCAGTGTAGCACGACAACACACACACATTCACACATGCACACACTCATAAACACACACCAGCACATACCACCCTGCTCGACCCAGATTGACACACACACACACACCCCCACCAGGTGAAAACACCTGACCAGCCATAATAACCTGACCACCACTGCTCCTCTCCCTCTGCTCACAGACATTTTTGTCAGAATTATCGTAAACAGATTCCTTTACTGCACTTCTGTGTGTGTACCCCAGCCTACAGGTTATGACTCAAACTGTCTGTCTACACAGTGTAATGGTATAGGCATCTGCACTGTGCAGGCCCTAAAGCATGGGTGTCAAAGTCATTCCATGGAGGGCCGAGTGTGTACTGGTTTATTATTTCCTTTCTATTTGTGTTCAATTTAGACCTAGACACCCTGGTGATGGGAGTTCCTAACTAATCAGTGACCTTGTTGATCAATCAAGGAGAAGGGAGGAGCGAAAACATTCAGACACTCAGCCCTCCATGGAACGAGTTTGACACGTGCCCTAAAGTGTACAGAACTGTTGGTGTCTGTTACAGAGGGAGCCTCTTCTCCCTCTCCACAATTCATAAGCAAAGACTATTTTTAGGAAGATTATGAGGATATCTGTATGTATAGAGGGGAACATGACATTTTCTACATGGTCATTGTGATGCGCTATAATATGTATTATGTTGGTTGAGAACGTATTATTCCAGCTTTTTTTGTTTCTGAATAACCCGTTTTTTGGAATCATATGTGGACTGTTCCCCTTTAAGACCTTGTGCACAAATTTATGTAAATCTTGGATTATTCAGACCTCTAGGAATGTAATTCATTTATAGGACTTTGTGTCGTATCAGTGACTAGAACGCCCGCCAGAAACCGTTCCCCTTTAAGATCTTGTGCACTAACAGAGACTAAGAGCACCTGCCAAATGTTCCTCCTATTAAACCCTATTCACCGCATGGCCATTGGACAATACTGTGTGTGGGTAGAATAGAGGTTACAGAAATAATCATATACAGTAAAAGGCCCAAAGCAGGTCAAGTCAGTTTACATCAGTCAGTTATCCTCAGCTCATCTCTTGCATCAGATTCAGTAGAGTAGAGAGCAGAGAATTGAAGGTTACAGTTATTTAAAAGAATTCAACCTTTGATCAAACTTTGATCTCTGAAGTCTCTGTTCTCCTGTATGTATAACCCACCTGACCCAGAGTGCGTTGTGTGTGTGTGTGTGTGTGTGTGTGTGTGTGTGTGTGTGTGTGTGTGTGTGTGTGTGTGTGTGTGTGTGTGTGTGTGTGTGTGTGTGTGTGTGTGTGTGTGTGTGTGTGCGTTCATGTGTGTGGGAATAGTTATACCACCTCCAATCAACCCCTTTTGTGATCTCCTTGAGTGGGTTAGCGAGGAAGGTTTCTAGGTTGTACTCATCCAGTAGTTAGTTGGTGAAGCATGGTGATGGTCTCAGAAGGCCTCCAGATCTAGAGGCTAGGGTCCAGCTGTTCACCTTCCTCAATCTCTAGTGTCCTCAGTCACCCACACAACAGCCTCTGGCCTCTCCCTCACCTCTCTTCCTCTCTCCTCTCCAGTCACCCACACACAACCCTCTGGGATAAACACTCCCCATGTATACTCTTTTTATCCTCCTCCTTTCCTCTCTTCCTCTCCTCTTATCCACACCAGCTCCCCTCTCATATCTTCTCCTCTCCTTTCCTCTCTGCTCATCTCCTTTTCTCTCCCCTCATCTCCTGTCTCCTTTCCTATCCCCTCATCTCCTTTCCTCTCTCTTCTCCTCTCCCATCTCTTCTCCTTTGCTCTCCTCTCCTGCTGAAGGACGTGTTGATGATTAATAGGAGCAATTGGCTCCAGACCTGAATCAATGATCCCCAGTCTTGAACCTAGTCACGCCCCCACACTTAATCTACCAATAAAGACTCATCACTCACCCTGACTAACACAAAGGCACACACAGACAACACACCTCACTGGAGTTGATCATGAGTATTTGTTTAATATTTAGACAGATGCTCTTCTAAAGTTTTACATACACTGTGTAAAATGCCACACACACTCACACGCCCTATCAAACACACACACACACACACACACACACACACACACACACACACACACACACACACACACACACACACACACACACAAAACACACAGCTCTGCCACTATGAAAAGTCATGCAAAAGTCAGTCGGTTAGAAAAGTTTGTGTGACTCTTAATAGATTGACAGTTCTGCTGACTACCTACCCCTCTGACATATGATGGTTTCTCCTAGTGACAGCAGAGATAACAGGGTCCTGGGAAACGCCACATGATGCTGCAGGGTTGGTGGCAGATCCCAGAGGTCACAGTGACACCCAGCGGACTTTGAAATGTTCAGACCTGTCTCTCTGTTCATGCGCACCCAGCCAACATAACAGCACCACAGTCATCAACGTCACTGTCATTGTCACACCCAGTGGCCTAGTGGCAATGTTAATTAAAGCCACACTCCCAGATTCACAGCTCTGTGGTTAACGGAGTGTGGATCACCCAGGGAGAATGGGAAAGCTGCTGTGAAATTGACCAGACAGCGCACACACGCATGCACACGCACACATGCACATAGACACACACACTCACACACACACAGCTGTGCGGTTTTATTGGCAGGCGGCTGGGGTGTCCATCCCATCTGTCCTAACTGTGTGTAGGATTTTAGAGACACTAACTTGTTATTTCTGGAATGATGAAAGAGAAGATGCTCTCTCTCACTCTCTCAATTCCATCTTAATTCAATTCAAAGGGACTTTATTGGCATGGAAAACAAATGTTTACTCTCTCTCTCTCTCTCTCTCTCTCACACTCACACACACACACACACACACACACACACACACACACACACACACACACACACACACACACACACACACACACACACACACACACACACACACACTATGTGGCAACATTGAAGACCTTCCAGAGAAGCGTAGCAGAGGTAACAGGCTGAGGCTGTCACTGCAGCTTCAAAAGAAACAAGAACCCACGCTGAGAGAAAGATGAGGGAGTGAGAGAGAGACAGATCGACAGAGAAGGAGAGGCAGAGGAGAGGGATGGAGAGAAAGATAAGACTAACAGGATTTTGTTCTTCAGTTCTGATATTTTGCTGCTGTTGGTGTTTACTGTTTACAGAGGAGATGTTTACCATGTTGTTTACCATGCTGTTTACCATGTTCTTCTGAGCTCCCTGCATCTTCTCACATCATAATTGAAATCTAGTGAAAATATCAGTGCATGCTTTATCCCAACCGTTTTGTCTGCATATAAAGAGGTTATCTGGTGGGTCTGTTTGTGTGGGGTTTGTGTTTATTTGTGCTTGTTTACGCACATGCGTGTGTGTGAGCCTACGCATGAAAACAAAAAGCTATTCACCTCTATCTGTGGTGATAGGGTACATAAGCCCTCCTCCCTCGTCGGCTCAAAGACTAGGGTCTGAAAGCAGTGCAGCCTTTCATTGTTGGAAGGGGTTCGATTCCAGGCTGTATCACAACCGGGCGTGATTGGATGTCCCATAGGGCGGCGCACATTTGGCCGGGTTAGGGTTTGGCCAGGGTAGGCCGTCATTGTAAATAAGAATCTGTTCTTAACTGACTTGCCTAGTTAAATAAAGGTAAAAGAATATATGTATATGTGTTGCCATGGGGTAGAGAGAACTGTTATAGCTAATCTCATGCTATTCTACACATTTTGCAATAATGCTGAGATTATTATATATTTGTTCCTATAGTTCTAAACATTTTTGTCATGCTTATGACGTGTTTGAATGCTATCTGGGGAGGGGGGCCCGACCTCCAGGGGGCTGCGGGGATTTGTGGAATATCAGTGGAGTTGCTGTAACAGGGTCCGAGGAGAGTTTCTTTGTTGAGAGTGTGTTGCTGTAACAGGGTTCGAGGAGAATTTCTTTGTTGAGAGAGTGTGTTGCTGTAACAGGGTTCGAGGAGAGTTTCTTTGTTGAGAGAGTGTGTTGCTGTAACAGGGTTCGAGGAGAGTTTCTTTGTTGAGAGTGTGTGTTGCTGTAACAGGGTCCGAGGAGAGTTTCTTTGTTGAGAGAGTGTGTTGCTGTAACAGGGTTCGAGGAGAGTTTCTTTGTTGAGAGTGTGTGTTGCTGTAACAGGGTTCGAGGAGAGTTTCTTTGGGGGGGGGATGTCATGATCTGGGAACCACTGGTTCTACTCGCTCCTGTCATCTCCAACACAATCTAGTTGATCTCTGCTAACCACAACAGTATGTATTGGATGTTATTGGTGAACTTGTGCATGACTCTATTGATCAGACCTTTGAGTTAACCTCAGTGTAATATTTAAAATGGCTGTGCAAGTGGGAATCAATGAGATGCAACACACATACATACATACACACACCCACACACACGGAGAGACAGCCTATGGACTGAGCTAAACGGACCATTGATGAAATGTTATGGCCGCTTAATTCTGAAAATGAAAGAGAGAATGGGGTAGAGAGACAGAGGCCGAGAGAGAGGGTTGGGGAGGGAGAAAGACGGGGAGAGAGGGGGGGGGGTGTAACACACACAGTAACACACTGGCCCCTCATTGAGAAGCACTTTACTGTGGGGGGAACTCATAATCCCATCAACCGCTGTAGCTGTAGGTCTAACCTTTTACCTCTGACCTCCCTGTCCAAGCCACAAGAGACAGGAAGCAGGACAGTGTACAACTCAACAGGAGGTTAGATAATGAACAGACCCCCTTGTATCCCTCTAGCTCTATAGTGTACAGCACTTAAATTATTCATCCCCAACACCCACTAATTTCAATGATTCATATTAAAAAACGAGGGTGTGTGAATTATAGATGTTTGGCCTACAATAGCTGTGCTCTGGGTGTGCGTAGTGTGTGGCTGGGCTACTGTACTGTGGGTCAGGGGAACAGGAAGTCTAGCTCTCTGGGTCATGTCTGGCTCCAAAGTTAGACGTAACTCATCTAAAATAATTTGCCTATTTTATTTGAAGTGCTTCATTTTCATCTCCGGTTAGTGCACATTGCAGACACTACTTTACTTTGGAACAGTCAATTAAATTAATTAATCGCCACAAATGAGCGTGTTAAATTTAATTTACTACCCAGCCTTCAGTCTTGTTCAGTGACTTAAAGGGATAGTTTTACATTTTGGCAAGAGTCAGATGAACTCATGAATACCATGTTTGTCTCTGCATGCAATTTGAAGGTAGTTTCTGGAGCCATTGGTTTACTAGTGTTAGCGCATGACTGGAAGTCTAGGGGAGCAGCTGCTAGCTACTCCTGTAGACAGAAACTACACTACATGATCAAAAGTAACATTGCTGCGGGGACTTGCTTCCATTCAACCGCAAGAGCATTAGTGAGGTCGGTCACTGATGTTGGGCAATTAGGCCAGGCTCACAGTCTGCGTTCCAATTCATCCCAAAGGTGTTTAATAGGGTTGAGGTTGGGGCTCTGTGCAGGCAAGTCAAGTTCTTCCACACTGATCTCGACAAACCATTTCTATATGGACCTCGCTTTGTGCATGGGGGCATTGTCATGCTGAAACAGGAAAGGGCCTTCCCAAACTGTTGGCACAAAGTTGGAAGCACAGAATCGTCCAGAATGTAATTGTATGCTGTAGCGTTAAGCTTTCCCTTCACTGGAACTAAGGGGTGTCGTGTCTTTGGCATCATTAAAACTGAAGACTTATTTATCAAACAACTCCCTGTAATTATTATTACGCGATTAAACTGATTAATCATGTAACTGTAATTAACTAGGAAGTCGGGGCACCAAGGAAAATATTCAGATTATAAAGTTATAATTTTCCTAATATAACTTTCAGATATTTGAATATCTGATCACTTAGTCTTCGAATTAATGAATTATTATTTACCTCATGTTAGTCTCATTCCAAACGTCGTAAATTGTTGGTTATCTGCACGAACCCAGTTCACTATGAGTCATCCATACATCAATTGTCTTAAATCATTTATTTACTAACTAAGTAATTCACAGAAATGCATAAACAAACAGTAGATAGTTACAAGGAAATGATAACGGAGTTCCCTAGTGGGATAAACCGGTATCGCGGCTTGGTGGACACAAAGGGAAGTGGGGGTCAACTGAGATGAGACACTACAAAGTTGATAAATATAACAATTGAAATGCTAATCCTTTGCACATGAACGCTCACTCATTCGGAAATAATTGCAATCAATATATATATTTACGCTCAGTGTGTCGTCGGGATCTCTGTTGAAAAGTTAGTTTATGTTGGAGAGTTTGTCCTCTCTCTCTCTCTCTGTCTGTCATGGTTAGAATGGATAGTTCAGAGTGACATTCATTCATGTCGTTATAGAATATATGTTTCAGCGGTTGTCGGTCTTCGCGTTCAATGATACCGAATTCCTAGCTGCAGACTAGTAATTAATATCAAAGACTTGTTCTTATTCTGTCGGTATCGATAGTCTAAGAGTTTAGCCACATGGTGTGGTTAAAATATTCAGCCATCTACTCAAACCTTAGGTTTATGGTCTCCTCTCAAACCTTGGCCCTCTTGTTATCGAGGTAAGCTGGTCTGGTGATAGAAAACCCGGGTGGGGGGTTTATTCGGAAGAGCAGAAAAGGGCCTGTCCCAGGACGCAATACCATAACTGTGCTCATGGGCGGTCCTCTGATTTAGTTAAACTCCAAAGGGAATTGGGTTTTCCTTCGTTAACTTCTCTGATCTACGGATACCGAATACGGGTTCACTTTCCTAAACAACCGCTGAATTGCAGGGCGCCAAATTCAAAAATATTCCTAAAAATATTTATAATCATGCAATCACAAGTGAAATATACCAAAACACAGCTTAGCTTGTTGTTAATCCACCTATGGTGTCATATTTTGAAAATATATTTTACAGCGAAAGAAATCCAAGCTTTTGTGAGTGTAGCTTTCAATGCTACATCAGCTAGCCCCAAATTAGCATGGTCACGAAAGTGTGAAAAGCAATAAAATTAATCGCTTACCTTAGATAATCTTCGGACGTTTCCACTCACGAGACTCCCAGTTACACAACAAATCTTCTTTTTGTTCGATAAATATTACTTTTATCACAAAAAAATGCCATTTGGGTTGCGCGTTATGATGAAAAAAACTACAGCCTCATTCCGGTCCTGAAAGGAAGATGGAAATTTCCAAACGTATCAGATTAAAAAATATGACTAAAAGTATTTATAATCATGCAATCACAAGTGAAATATACCAAAACACAACTTAGATTGTTGTTAATCCACCTATCGTGTCAGATTTTGAAAATATATTTTACAGCGAAAGAAATCCAAGCTTTTGTGAGTGTAGCTTTCAATTCTATAACAGTTTAACCTTATATTAGCTTGGCTAGCTTGGTCACGAAAGTAAGAAAAGCAATCAAATTAATCGCTTACCTTAGATAATCTTCGGGTGTTCACACTCACGAGACTCCCAGTTACACAACAAATGTTATTTTTGTTCGATAAATATTACTTTTATCACAAAAAAAACGCCATTTGGGTTGCGCGTTATGATGAAAAATCAAAAGCCGTGTTCCGTTCGACAAATCCCAAAAAGTATCCGAAATGGTCGTAGAAACATTTCAAATGTTTTTTATAATCAATCCTCAGGTTGTCTTTAACAAACATAATCGATAATATTTCAACCGGACCATAACCTATTCTTTAAGAGAGAAACGGAAAATGGGGAGCCCCTCTCTCGCGCGCAGGAACTATTCGCAGGCCACCTGACTAGTTTTGAAACATCTCGCTCATTTTTCAAAATAAAAGCCTGAAACTATGTCTAAAGCCTGGTCACAGCCTGAGGAAGCCATTGAAAAAATTATCTGGTTGATACCCCTTTAAATGGAGGTTAGACAGGCCAGGAAACAAAGTTTAACAAAATATATATATCACTTCCGGGTTAGATTTTCTCAGGATTTCGCTTGCAGAATAAGTATTCTTATTCTCACAGACAATATTTTGACAGTTTTGGAAACTTTGGAGTGTTTTCTATCCTAATCTGTAAATTATATGCATATTCTACGATCTGGGCCAGAGAAAATTTCAGTTTACGTTGGGTACGTTATTTGAAGAAAAAATTATAATAATCTGACCCCTAGCGCTAAGAGGTTATTAACAGGCACCGCATTGATTATATGCAACGCAGGACAAGCTGTGTCTTTGGCTATGCCGGATTAAGTGATATGACATGCTATTCTATAAAATCCTTTCTCTGTAATTAATATTACCTGATTGAGCTAATCATGTAAATGTAATTAACTAGAAAGTCGGGGCACCACGAAAGAGTGTTTATAGAGCTGTTATCTTCCGAATAAACTCTGAAAGACCTAGTAATATTTTACATCAATAGCAGTCAATATTAATCGTCACCTTATTTCAGTCTCATCTGAAAGTTGTAAATTCTTGGTTATCTTCACGAACCCTGGCTAACAAGTTGAATCAGCAATACAAAATTGGGTTTAATTATTTATTTACTAAATACCTAACCAATCCCACAGAATTAGATATACACAGAATGCAAATTATGTCATACAGAAAACGTCCCTGGTGGACGGAGCCGACATGACGGCTGGTTACACAAATGGAGGGGGTTGGGTTTGAGTGAAAGAGCGGGAAGACTGAGGAACAAAGGGAGAAGCTGTGCTATCGTAAATACAGTATCTTATGCATTCTAAATTACCGCCCATTTGGATAAGGAAAATGCAATAAATATTTACTCTGAGCTGCGCTTCGGTAGGTTGGTCGTAGATGCTGGTTGTGTTGCCCAACGGAGATCTTCCTGTCCTCGGAAGAATGTCTCTGGTGGTAAATTGGATACGTTGTAGTATCGTCGTTGTGTGTTAGACTGGATACGTCGTCCGTCCACGTTTACAGCTGCTGTTGCTAAATCAACGGCTAGGATGTCTCACTTCTTTAGTGAATAAGAGTTCAAAGTTCATACCATTCACAACCAAGCTCACGCTGAGGTTGGCTTAGTTCTGTAGTTGACATTTTAGTCCTTTTTAACGTACGGACCGTTGTCCTATCATCCTCGGAACAGGTTACATTTTCGTCAAGGGCTTATATAGTGGAGGGAGAGAAGGGTGTGTTTCATAGTTTATAACCCATTTCTCTTCACAGGGGCGGGCCACTGATTGAGCAGAGCTCTAATCTTATGAAAACCCAATTCTCTCATTTGGAAGCTAAAATTACATTTAATCTTTTCACAAATAGTTTCATATTCAAACATTTAAATTGCACAACAATTCCATGTGAATCTGATAACTAGAATGTGTCGACTTTCCCAGATACAGTTTATGTCGTCCTGTCATCAGTCATAATGTCTCAGATGACAACCGAACTGACATCATATTCATTAAGTACCAACGCATATTTTCAACTGGTTCTATTACCGAAATATGGTTCCTTTCCCCCCACCGTTTGATGTTCCCCGACTATCTATGTTTAAAAAAGGCTATTCAAGAGTCCTTCAGTAGAGTCAAGAGAGAGAGGGGAGAAAGGTATTTATGGGGGGGTCATAAACCTTACCCACAGGCCAACGTCATGACACTAGTTAACCTTGTAATATCATCAACCATGTGTAGTTAACTAGTGATTATGTGAAGATTGATTGTTTTTTATAAGATAAGTTTAATGCTAGCTAGCAACTTACCTTGGCTCCTTGCTGCACTCGCGTAACAGGTGGTCAGCCTGTGATTGTATCCTACTCTCCTCTTTTCTCAAACTGTGATAACATCTCTGTGAGGAGGGCTGCTGTTGTCTGACTAACAGCTCAAGTCTCACCCACTCTTTGTGTTTGTGTGTGTGTGTGTGTGTGTGTGTGTGTGTGTGTGTGTGTGTGTGTGTGTGTGTGTGTGTGTGTGTGTGTGTGTGTGTGTGGTCACTCTGACAGAAGTGGGTTACTCACAGCTGAGAACAAAGTCTAAAGTTTTTCTTCAGATGAAGAGGAATGTTGAGTCCATAAAGAAACAGCAGCCTATAAGACTGATATAAAGCTCTGACTGACTCTGTAGAAGTTGTTATCGTCATGGACATTCTCTCTAAGGGTATATGTAAGTAATACAGCCAATTATGCGACTCTGGAGATAAAACTTTGAATAACACTTCAGATAAAACTTTAAATGATAAATAAACCAATTGGAACGTTACGTTGCATTCCAGTATCTCCCAACTAGACTGGACCCTATGATTCTAAGTTCCAAAGTTGTGGCTAAACTTTGTTTCCTATTCCTGTGACTAAGGCTTCATTGGGCTGTGGGAGCATCTCAATAGTGTGACCTTTCTCCCTCTGTTCTGTTAACCTGGGTCTTTTTTCTCTGGTACAAAACGTTTCATTCCATCAGGTCCTTCGCTGGCCTGTTGTATAAACAGAAACCCAGTATACTGTACTGTACTGTATATGTGTGGGAGTGAAAATGCACTTACCCTGCATCTCATTCTGTCACTGACCTTGCTTTTGCTCAATAAACGTCTCCTTTCTTACTTTCTCTCTTTCCGTACTCCTCCTCTACTTAAATTGCTGTGCCACACTGTACCGTACTATCATAACAGCTGATTGCCTTTCTAGAATTCTGTCTCTTTCATTTAATTGTCTTTTTTTCATTTAATGATCTTTCTTTTATGTTTTCTGTTCTTCATTCCTATATGTTTATTCTCCTCTTGTAAAGATGTACGCTGAGAGTCAGGAAGCAAGTTCAGGGAGTGAATACATTTCATAAATAAATGAACAAAACAAGAAACACGAACAGCGCACCAACATGAAACAGGAACAATGACGACTGGGGAAGAAACCAAAGGGAGTGACATACTGTATAAAGGGCAGGTAATCAAAGAGGTGATGGAGTCCAGGTGATTGTAACGCTGGTGACAGGTGTGCACCATAAAGAGCAGCCTGGTGACCTAGAGGCCGGAGAGGGAGCACACGTGACACCTCTGCACTCTGCACCTCTGCAGAAAAAACAAAACTTCGGTGTTAATTAAGAATTAACATGGCAACAATCCCTAAGGCTAGGCGGTTGAGAGCGAGAGAGGGAAAATAAGAGAGAGGGGGGGAAACAAGAGAGAGAAAGAGAGAGAGGGGGGTAGAGACAGGAGAGGGACACCAGTATGTATTGTAGTACAGGGTGTAGACAAACAAGCTCCAGTGTCTTAACATGGGGAGTTAATGTGTAATGGAGCTGACTATGTTTGTGCTATTTATTATCATGCCCGCCCATACTTAAAATTCTAGCTAAGAGAAGTGTGGGAACTGCTTTTCTAGCATAAATAGTGGCTGAGAGCTGTCACACAAACACACGCACACACACACAGAGATAAACAGATTGATTTTCTGTTAAATATAATTTTTGCCGAAGTGATACCGAAACGTTGGTAAATACCCATTAAATTGCTGGGAGATTATACATGGAGTGTGCGACTTTCTTTATTTTGATAGTTTATAGTTTATTCGCCGTTAGTCAGCACCTCCACACAAACTATTTTCTGGGTGTGCGCCAGCTCATGTTTTTTTTAAATCAAATATAATTTTTCTAACAGCACTTCTCTTCACTTCTTTAGTCAGGCTACAGAGCATCCATCCCCCTGGCAAGCCTCTAACTGAAAGGAGATATCAGTGTTTGTGTGAATAACCACCTGGATGTCCACTCTCTCTCTCTCTTCCTCCTTCAAACACCCTTCGTTCACTGCTGATTCATATTAGCACACTCTCCAAAGACACACTAATAAATTCTAAGATCTCTGGAGCTGCCAGTGTCTTTGAAATCATCTGAGTTGCAGCCGCAACACAAAGTGAAGTCAAGGGCACCTGTGCTGTCTCACTGCTCTCACTGGTTCTTTCCATATATCTGTCGAGAGATGAGATGTGGTGTTTAGAGTTACAATCCAACACGGTTTTTAGCCGTAAAGTCCCTATTAGTCCCTATGATGAGCCCGTTAGGGCTCCGGAGCGTTTGTCTGATCAGCGAGAAAGAATCAGGCAGTAAATTGTGCCCCATTGGAATGTGCTCAGCATTCTGAACTCTACATTTTCTCTAGCATATGTACTGGAGGTTATTAGAAAACACTCTGCATAAGACCATCTGCTAAACGACTTAACTTAGAACTTAAAATGTATTTATATAACGCTTTGTACGCAATGTTTGGAACCCGCTTAACAAATACACTTTTTATTCATTCTAAGCACTTGTTGTGTCTTACTAATGCCTTCTGAGAAATTATTTTCTCCACGAGGTAAGAAAATCTATTATTGTACTGTGGACTGACAACAACCCGCTTCTTTGTGCATTTACCCATCCTGTAATGCATTGTGGTCCCTTTTTCTGCTTCATTGTGATTGGTGGATGTGGTTATGCGCATGTGTCATTCCCTTGCTTGCATCATGACTTGTTGATGGTTGTGTAACGTGTTGCATCCATATGGAGGGGTTGTAACACGGTGCCTTGTGGCACCCCATTTGCTCATTCTATCACTAAGCCATACTTAAACATGTTTTTGATTTTGCAACATTCTGCAATGTAGCATAAAAGATGCAGTAAGAAATGAAATGTCAGGAGTGTTCTTTGGCTCCAGGTCATGAGATTTAATGTCGTCTATACATTCCATTTATATCTGTTCCATTCCATTGGTGCCTGTAATGTTCTATGTATCTGAAACCTTGCATTTAACTAGAAATGCCTTGATTGAATGTGCCCTCACAATACCCTCACTTTTATCTTACACGATCCCTATCCCTCCCTCTCTCCGTCCAGTTGACCAGAGTATGTTTGAGAACTCCAACGCCTCCAGAGCTCCAGGCCAGGGGCTCCAGGCCTCCAGGTTGACCCATGCCTCGGCCCGTCGCTCCCTGGTCACTGCTAACCCTGCTCTGGGTAGCAGCCCTGCCGAGGCCCCCTCCTCCACCACTGTCGCTGGAGGTCAGCAGAGGCTGAAGAACGCCCTGAACCTGGGAAAGGTGGTGGGGGCAAAGGTCAATGACCTGCTGCGGAGGAAGGAGCCCAGTCTTCTAGGAGACATCGGGGTCACAGAAGTCAACAAGAACGTAGGAGCAGTCTGGAGCAATATGGAGGAGATGACCCTGGGGACTACTGCCAATAGGTAAGGAGGGATACACACAGTACACATTACACATTACACACAGACACTTTTAGACACTGTGCTCTGGAGAATCCCTCCAATATTGGTTTTATTCTGAGTGAAACTGTAGCTAGTTATTTCAAAAAGCAACTTTTCACTCCATATTAAAATCATAACCACGGAGTCAAAGATGTTTAAATGATTCATCAGAGTAAGAGGAGGGTTAGTTAGACTGAAGACAGAGATTAAACCATACACACACACACACACACACGCAGCCTTGGGTCTCCCTCTGTCTAAAGAGAAAGAATGAGCTGTCTGTCTACACACTGTAGCTGATCATTGATCTGTCTGTCTCTTGACTGAACTCGCTGCCGAACTCACATCCTCATCATATAATTGGTAAAACCGTGATGTGTGTTTGGACACTGATGTGTTGAGAAATATGGATTGTGTGTGTGTGCGTGAGTGTGTGAGTGTACATGTGTACGTGTGTGTGTGTGAGTGTACGTGTGTGAGTGTGTGTGTGTGTGTCAGCGACAGTGAGTGGTAAGTCACGTACAGACAGACTAGTCATAAATGACTGGTATTCTTTGCGGTGACTTACTTCTTATTACTATGGCAATGATAAGTCATCACCATGGCAATATGCTCATTTATGGGGGACAGAGAAATATTCCACTGATAATATAAACACACAGTCAACAAACACACACAATCTCACAGCATGAGACAGAGAGAGAGAGAGATGCGAGCAAGTAAGGGGGTGACGGGGAGGGATTGAACAATTGAGTCATTCATTTCAGGTTCAGGCAACGTATTAGGTTTTGTTCATAGCTAAACTGCAGAGCTAAAACGGATGTCTGTGCATCTTCTCTCTCCCCTGTCTACTAAACAGTCACAGAAACACACAAGGATTGACACAGTTCTCTTCTCTTTCCCTCCAGTCATACCTCTCTGGACTCCTTCCCTCGTCTGGACCCCCCTCCCCCCGGTAAGAAGCGTCTTCCTCGTGCCCTGAAGACCACCCAGGACATGATGATCTCATCTGACCCTGTCGTCACCACTCCCCCTGAGACCCCCGATCACTCCCTCCTCTCCTCCCCTGACAAGACCCCCCTCATTAGCAAGGAGCATACCCCACTCCAGGGAAAGAGGGATGGAGAGAATGATGGAGGGAGAGACGGATTCACTGGACTGACTGGCCCTCTGGACAGCGAGAGGAAAGAGGAGGATGAGGTGGTGGAGATGGAGAGAAATGGAAGTAGTAAGATGGATGGAGTGGAAGGGGATGAGACGGAAGAGAGGAGAGAGCCAGAGAAGACCCAGATTCAGCTCCAGCTCTCTGTCCCAGACCTCATCCATAAGGACCACCCGGACCCCCACAGGTCGAAGACGTCTGAGCCCAGGCAGAAGGCACCGGGAGTGGACACGAGGCTGGCCTCCACCCCTCTGAAGGCTCCATACAGGATCAGTCTGAGTGTGAGTGAGGATGGGTTGATGGAGAATGGCTCCCTCTGTATGAGAGGATCAGCAGTTACAGACACAGAGGAGCTTGAACAACACCCCGACCTGCTCTCCTTTGAGTAGAGACACACATAAACACACACACCACATACATACATACACACATACATGGATACATACACACAGACAGTGATGTGGTGAGGACTTGGCAGAGGGAGAGGAGAAGACAGAAATAGTGTGCGAGAAAATAAGAGGGAGAGAGGATGTTTTTGACTAGACCCTAGACTAGGGTTAGGGCACAGAGATATAGATTGAGATGTAGTGTGTTTGTATGTATGTGAGTGGGAGTTGGATATAGTGGTAGAGAAGTGGATTAAGGAAGGGTATGTGTGAGAGGTAGCGAGAACAAGACAGAGACAGGGAAAGAGTATCTATTTTAGGATCATGAAGGGACAGACCAAAGTGGCTTAGAATCTTTTCAAGACAACCAAAACCTCCTGGTCTGCCAAACATTGTTTTATAACCTTGTTTTAAGTCATGTTTTGTAGTGTTAATCTTAGAAGATAATGCTGAAGGAAGATTTATACCCAAGGATTCTAGATATCTAGATTTCAAATAATTAATTTGAAATGTCATAGTACCCTATCATGCTGAGACAGAATGTATTTTTTATGATCTTTTATAATTGTTGCCCCTCAGAAAATGTCAAGCCGTCAGCGCTAAATATGAAAACAAAAGTGAACATGACCAGTAGCATAACACAGTTTTGCGGGGCCACCTCGCAAGATCTTGCGTGGATTGCGGGGGTGTCTGGTACGCCAGTGAACACGACATAAACACTGATTAATATGATTCAACACCACAAGCTCTTTCTCTGTTTTATACGCCCACTGTTGTGTTCCTCATTCTCACCCTTCAAGTGGAGACATGTATTGTGGGAGACGTGCGATTGGGTTTGTTTCGCCTGTGTATGTGTCTGGTTTATGTTTGTTGATCGACAGTCATTGTTTTAGTAGTGCCTCTCACAGTCCTGTTGTTTTATTTCCTTTTTATGTGTCATATTTATTTTGTAATTTGATTTGAAGTAATGGTCATTCTGCAACAAAAAAAGTTTTAAAAAATATATCACAAACACACACACAGGACACATAGTAGGACAGAATGAGGGGAATGTAAGGCAGGTCTCTCACAGAGAAAGGAGGCTTTGTCTGGGGCTGCTATTCTGACTTACAGGCTCCTCACCACTCTACTCATCTACTCCTTCTCTTCCCCTCTCATCCACTCCTTCCTGAGATGAACAAACAGATAGAATCCACTATCACAGCCCTTTTATGCTCCTAGCACAGATTGAGATTAATGAGACTTTACACCAGTGTTTCACAAAACTGACCGTAGATCAGTGTGTCAGGGAAACTACTACTCCAATAGAACAATGCTTAGTTATTCTGGGTGGGGTGTATGTGGATCTGTGCTTTCATCAGTCAGCATACAGAATATTAGTCTGGACCCAGTATTTCTGGAATGTAGTAGCCAGACACTGAGACTGGAGAGAGAGAGAGAGGGAGAGAGGGGGGGGGGGGCTGCAGGCGACAACATGAAGATTCATACCATTGGTAGTATTTACATCCAGATTGTTCTTAGCCTATTGTATCAACCGAGTGTTTTCCAAACCGTGGGTCATGGGACCTGGCTGAAAATGTCTGTGACTAAAAACATGGATTTGTGTGATTGGATGTTGGAAAGGCTATATGTATGTCAATGTGTTTTTAGATAATCTGTTTGATAAGGCAACCTAATCATGATGTAAACTAAAGAAGTAATTTATATATTTTAAATGAATCAATCATCGTTTGTAGAGTCTAGACGGGTGTTGGCATTATATTGTGATTTCTAAATGAGAACACTAAAGAGGACAGTTGCTTATTAAGCTACATTTTACAGCATCAACACATAGCTTATCTGTATCCATACTATGCTGACCACTTAAGTTATATCAGATCTTGAAATGTGAAGGAATATACTGTACATTTGTGGAAATATTTTTACTACACCTTTATAACGTCTCTGTATATGAAAATCTTTTCACATCTTAAGAAATTAATGAAAGTGATTTATTTTGAAATACAATTTAGTCAAAAATCTAGTAGAAAATGTTTCTATTTCGCTAGTTGTAAAGATATTTGATTGAAATGGAATGATATCACATACTGTGCATTTGATTTGTTATGATTGATTTATTCATAATTGTAGTTATTGTTTTAAGTTTTGTATTCTACAAGATGGTCAATATAATTTCACTACTCCGCTGTTGAATGAAGGAAAGCTATAATGAGCAAGGATGATGTGGATGAGAGAGAGAGAGAGAGAGAGAGAGAGAGAGAGAGAGAGAGAGAGAGAGAGAGAGAGAGAGAGAGAGAGAGAGAGAGAGAGAGAGAGAGAGAGAGAGAGAGAGAGAGAGAGAGAGAGAGAGAGAGAGAGGCTTGTGGTGTATTTAGAGACATATGGACAGTTCTGATGAAGACCTTTCACTGGAACAGTTTTTCTATTCATTATTTGTAATACATTTGGGTCACCATGTGTTACAACAAATCTGTGATTTAAATGTTTGTTTTTGATTTATTTAGATTTTATAGTTTTATGATTCTATGTTTTTTAACATTGGGGAAATAGTTACTCTTGCTACTGGAAAATATAAAGTAAAAAAATGAAATATGACTCCTTGTGCCTGTAACTTATTGTCACGCCCTGACCTTAGAGAGCCTTTTTATGTCTCTATTTGGTTTGGTCAGGATGTGATTTGGGGTGGGTATTCAATGTTTTGTTTTTCTATGATTTTGTATTTCTATGTTTTGGCCGGGTATGGTTCTCAATCAGGGACAGCTGTCTATCGTTGTCTCTGATTGGGAACCATTACATTTACATTTAAGTCATTTAGCAGACGCTCTTATCCAGAGCGACTTACAAATTGGTGCATTCACCTTATGATATCCAGACCATACTTGGGTAGCCCTTTTCCCCCCTTTCTTTGTGGGAGGTTAACTTTGTTTGTGGCACATAGCCCTTAAGCTTCACGGTTGTTTTGTATTGTTTATTGTTTTTGTCGGCGTCATTTCTAAACAAAAGGAATATGTACGCTTACCACGCTGCGCTTTGGTCCTCTTCTGTTGACAGTCGTGACACTTATGGACGAAACGGAGAGAACTTAGCGCTCTTCTCTCTTTTCAGAAGCTTTCCTGTCTATTTCGGGCCATACAGATGTGGGATCCTAATTTGATCACTTTTTTTATTGCTGAAAAATGTTGCTGCACAGCAGGAAATACACACTTGTAATGTTTTCGAGGTTTAAAAATGCTTCTAACTTTTGTAATTTCCACTTTAAAATGTCAGCCTTGATTTGCCCTAACATGTCAACCCATACAAGAAATGTCCATTAAAGATTTACTATGCAGAAATCGCTTCACCATTTCCTGGTTGCAAAATTCTAATTTCAGTTTATGTGACAAAACAAGCAAGTATAGTGTAGAGAATTATTGTACCATTTTCAATAACCAAAAATGTATTATTTTCCGCTGTTTGAAGCTGGTCTACCAAAATGAAAGTAAAAGACTTAAAAACTAAACTTAAGAATGGGAAGCATAGAAATAACGCATATTGAACAGATCTACCACTTCCTAGATTGCTTTCAATGAGAATGACAGATCTATAACTCACATTTCTATGTGAATTTGGTAGGTTACCCCAAAAGAATATTGCAACTAATTATAATCCACATAATAATTCACATTTCCTGTTGCTGCAAGAATATTTTCCTGCTGTAGCAAACTGGCTCAGATTAAGATCCTACATCTGTATCCTATTGTATTACTTCTTACTCTCACACATAACCATGGCAACTTGTGTCACATTTAAAAGTGCTACTGTGACTTCCTGTTCTGCTGAATTTAGGATCCTGGAAAGTTTAGAGACGTCCATCAAATATAATTAGATTTTTCTTTGCAATCACCCATATTTATGTTTCCCTTCATACATGCAGAATGACGATTAAGAGCAGAGGCAGAAATTAAATGGCAAATGTGACCGACTGGCTCGATTCGGTCTTGTGTTTTTACATCGGATAAAAGTAAAGACAGAGCTAGAAAATGGTATATCATACACTACAGTTGAGGAGCAATGAGAAAGTAATTCTGCTTTGAAAGTTGATAAACTTGTTACCTCACTTTTGAGAAAATGGCCCTTGAATATTTTGGTTAACCTATTGGAGAGCTCTTCAGCATCGTTCATACCCTCATTGTTGTTATGAAAAAGTATAAACAGAAAACTACAGGCTGCATGACATCAGCAGCCTGGTGGTCCAAAATAGCGTAACTAGTGTATTTTAACACCAATAAACCCACCTGTTTAAAAATGAATTTAGTAAATGTCAATCTAACAAACCAGGCAACTAAAAGCAACTTTCTAAACAATGTTTTGGTTTGTTTATTAGCTTGTTCGCTAGCTAGCTAATGTTAAGTTAGCTGGCTAGCCAGTTCAAGTAATGACCATATCATAAAGCTGACAACGGCTTCGCTTTAGCTCATTTGTCTTCATTATTACAGGAAAATAAACTCACAACAATATCATTATTTACAAGTTAATAGCGAGCCAATTACAGAAAAATAGCTTACGATTGTGAGTGTGACGAAATAAAAGCAGCACTCTACCAGAGCGTTTTAGAACTTTGATACGTTATAGCCTAATTTGACTTTTGTGCAGGTCATGTTCTTCACATTACCGTCTCTGGTAAATATATACTATATAAAATAAAATCAAAGTTTATTTGTCACATGCACAGGATACAGAAGGTGTTGTGAAATGGTTACTTGGATTGTAAAGTCTTTTGTTTATACATCTAGCTAGCTAGCTAAACAATGAACCATAATTCCAACTCATAACGTTAGTACCCTGCATGAATCTGCAAGTAGCTAACCAACCAGGTTCAATGTTAGCTAGCTAACAATAGGCTATAACTAGCAATGCAAATGGCTCTGAGATACTAATAATATTACAACACAGATAATACACGTAACGTTAGCTAGCGAGCCAGCCAGCTAACAGTACGCTTTAACTTTAAATGAAAATGACTTTCTGATCAAATCTGAAAATGTAACTAACTAGGCTATCTTACCCGTATACATGGATGGGCTCTTCTCCCTCTCTGTCACGGATGCCATGGTTGCCCTTAGTTTGAAGATGTAATCCGGAGACAGGTGTTTTACACAACAGCCTTCTGTGTGTTCTGTTTTCGACTCCCTCTGCATATTTACAATCAAACGGCTGAATTTTCTCCATATCCTAAGCTATCATATTCTAATTCCATCGGGCATTCCACTGATTTCAAAACTCAGTCCTCCAGAAAGTGGAGAGCAACACAATTTGCAATTCTACTATGTGATATCTTTCAAAAAAGCAGCATTAGAAAGGATTGCCTACACATACTGACCAGCTCATGTTATAGACAGAAGTATGCTACATGGCAGACCAATCCAAACTCATCTCTTGGTATGTCCAGCCCATCCATTATCTCAGACAATCATGGCTAGCGGGAAGGTTCCTGACATTTTCCGTGGCTAAACCAACTAGGTTCATAATTGAACAATTGTATTTACAGATGGCATACAAATGAATTATTAAGGCACGTGAAAGTTAACATGTTCCTGAAGGCATTTATGCCAAAAAACATTTTGTTAAAAAAAAGGTTACGTTCAAATGCCTCTTCTGTGAAGTAGTGATGCACGACATACGCCTAGTTTCCTGAAATGAGTCACAAATACTTTGTTCAAATCTTAAGATTGATTTCAAGGGAGCAGTCATTTGTCTTTGTCTTTTTATGGCTCTGTCTTTTTAATGCATTTTGCTAGAGGAGATTTATTGGGCTAATATGTGGGTTCCCACATATTGCAAACTGTGGCTTCTTTTCTTGTATACGCTTTCTATGCTGTACTGTTTGGCACATGTTTCCTGTATGCGGAGGAACTGGTGAAAGCTATACTACCAAATCTAATCAGGACCCTGGCTTGAACCTAAATCTCCTGTCCCTGTTCTCTGAAAGTTCTTCTATGGAGAAGCAAAATAAAGAGGCTACAATAAATAATGTATATTGTCAGACCTCATTTGATGTCCATGAATTTGCATACATCCTCTCTTGCACTAAGTGTCATAAATGGCATTTGTGTCATTTTTCTATTGCCTTCAAATGCTGCATACCTTTTCTGATAGGATCCGGTGTTGTATCTCAAAAATGGAATGCAGCACCAGCGTGTGTCTGTGTGCATACGTGCATACATGTGTGAGGGTCTAACATCCTCTGGCAGCCATGTGCGCCCTGTGTAACAACACTGATTAATATGTAAATTAGATTAAGTGATTTATTTACAGTTACTTTATGCAGATCTTGGCACTAGATTCAATCAGATTGACATCTTCATAGCGTTATTTTGGCATTGTCGGAGGTGGAACTGCGTTAGAGCCAGGGGTTGGAACCAGAATTATTTTCCAACCATTTCGTTTTGATTAGAAGCCATTTTATTTTGTTCCATTACACTCTTCCGACCAGCAAAATAAAGTATCCATTCTTCTCTAATTAAACATCTCTCCCTAATTTCGGTATTACGCTTGTAACGTCATCAGTAGGCTACAGTACGAGAAGCAAAGTAGAGGGGCAAGTAGCCTACACACACACGCACACCCACTGGCAAAGATTTCCAGCTGGTAGGCAGATGCTGGAATAAGTTTCCAGTTTCCAAAATAATTTTTGTGGGTCTGAAAAAAATCCCTGGAACGTAAAATAACATTATTAAACTGATTCAAAATACTGTTCTGTTCCAAAACAGTATAGATCACTTTCGTTTTCGGTTCGGGTTCTGTTCTTCAAATAATGTCATTATTTTCCGGTTTTCGGTTATGTTCCCTGAACCGGTTCCAACCATTGGTTAGAGGTGTCAAATCCACAAGTGGCTCATTGCATTGGGTTCCCGAGTGGTGCAGCAGTCTAAGACACTGCATTTCAGCACAAGAGGTGTCACTACAGTCCCTGGTTCAAATCCAGGCTGTATCACATCTGGCTGTGATTGGGAGTCCCATAGGGTGGTGCACAATTGGCTGGGGTAGGCTGTGATTATAAATAAGATTTTGTTCTTAACTGACTTGCCTAGTTAAATAATAGTAAAAAATTGCCTTATCGCGGACAATATACTGGATGCAACTAAACCACACCCGACTATAATCCGACAAATTCTATGTAGCTGCATAGAAGTTAATGCAGCCGAATTAGACTGATAGGCATAAATCTCCCATCCAAATGAACATGAAAACATTGCATTAGCCTAACCTCAATGGTTTGACGTTTAAGAGTCATTATTTCTAACATGGATAGAGCCTACACTTTCTTGCTCCGTTTTGAACTTCTAACCCAGTAGGGAGAAGCTAATAAGGAAGGGAGTGGTTTGTCACACACTAACAGCCACTCACCGATATATCAGCTCATACCGCAGTTACACATCTGCCCTGCGTATGCCGGTCAACGCTGTTTTACACTTGATCTGATTGAATCCAGGCCCGCGTGTGTAAACAGTTAATCAGATCAAGGCATACAGACGTCATTACTAATTGAAACGCTTATTTATTCAAGTGTTTTTCTCTGTAAGGGAATCTAGGTCTTAATGCGTAATACATTTGGTGTAACCATCTCAAAGCCTCTGTGTTCATCTTCTCTTCTTTGTTGACTTTATTGTATTTTATGTCCTTCAAAGGGAATAATGAAGTGAACCAAAGAATAAACCGGTTTACCTAGCTATCCTATCTATCAACCAGACCAAGAGAAGAGGAATAGAACAAATGTGTTTTTTGATCACTTCCTCTGAGAAGGATGAAAGTGAGTTAATGTATTATCTGCTTTTTGATTGTAACACATCCTCTGTAGTGAGAGGGAGGTAATTCTACTGACTGAACTTAATCATCTGTTTTATTGTATATTTAATCTATTCTTTAATTTGAGCCAGCAGCAGGCAGGCAGCCACTGCATTTTTTCTTTATCAATAAATATCACAGTGGTCCTCTTCAAAAAACATTTTTATTTATTTATATTATTTTTTATTTAACCTTTATTTAACCAGGTAGGCAATTTGAGAACAAGTTCTCATTTACAACTGCGACCTGGCCAAGATAAAGCAAAGCAGTTCGACACATATAACAACACAGAGTTACACATGGAGTAAAACAAACATACAGTCAATAATACAGTAGAAACATAAGTCTAAATACAATGTGAGCAAATGAGGTGAGATAATGGAGGTAAAGGCAATAAATAGGCCATGGTGGCGAAGTAAATACAATATAGCAATTAAAACACTGGAATGGTAGATTTGACAGTAGATGAGTGTGCATAGTGGAAATACTGGGGTGCAAAGGAACAAAATAAATAAATAAATACAGTAGGGGAAGAGGTAGTTGTTTGGGCTATTTATAGATGGTCTATGTACAGGTGCAATGATCTGTGAGCTGCTCTGACAGCTGGTGCTTAAAGCTAGTGAGGAAGATAAGTGTTTCCAGTTTCAGAGATTTTTGTAGTTCGTTCCAGTCAGTGGCAGCAGAGAACTGGAAGGAGTGGCGACCAAAGGAGGAATTGGCTTTGGGGGTGACAAGTGAGATATATCTCCTGGAATGCATGCTACGGGTGGGTGTCTACACACACACAGTCATGAATATTCACATGACAGGCTGGCTGTTTACACTCCTTCCTAGCTCTCCTAAAACAGACTGGCAGACTCTGTTTGTTGAGGAGGTAAGGTAAAAGCCCACAGGCCAAAACACAAGAGTAAACACACACTTTTAATAGAGCCAGTGGAAGAGTGGGGAGTCAGTCGGAAGAACTCATTAATCAGAGTGAGTGAATGCATCTCATTTGATTAGAAAGTCTACTAGTCAAAAGTCTAAAGGAGCTTCCACTCCTGGTCTCATACACAAACTACACAGACACAGGCCCAGACAGACAGGTAGACTACACAGGTTAAATGGCACTAGACATAGGTAGAAAAACAGGTGACAAGTTCACCTGAGACACTAGTGAGTATCCTTTCTCTTCTTCTGTCTGTATCTCCCTCTTTCTCTCTCACTCCCTTCCTCTCACTCTGATAGGATAGTCTGAACTCCAATACACACTACACTAGACTACTAAAAGATGTTATGCCTACTGTTGGCCCCAACATTATGTCTATTGTAAATAGTTCCCTGACCTCTGGCTCTGTTCCAGCCTATTTTAAAACTGCTCTGGTCCAACCTCTCCTTAAAAATCTCTTTCTAGACCCCTCCTCACTGAATAATTATAGACCTATGCTAAGCTTCCATTTTTATCCGTTGTTTTCAAGCAATTGTTGGCTTGTTTGAGTATAAACAACTTATTTGAAAAATTCCAGTCGTGCTTCTGCTCACTTCACAGCACGGAAACTGCTTTATTGAAAGACCGTAATGACCTTCTATTGGCTGCCGAAGCAGGTGAATTTTATTTTTTATTTTTATTTAACTAGGCAAGTCAGTTAAGAACAAATTCATATTTACAATGACGGCCTACCAAAAGGCCTCCTGCGGGGACGGGGGCCTGGGATTAAAATAAATAAATAAATACAATATAAATATAGGACAAAACACATATCACAACAAGAGACAACACAACACTACATAAAGAGAGACCTAAGACAACAACATAGCAAGGCAGCAACACATGACAACACAGCATGGTAGCAACACAACATAACAACAACATGGTAGCGACATTATTAGGCAATGCTCTATTCTAGTTATTTTGGATCTCAGTGACGCGCTTGACACTATTGATCATAACATCCTTGTTGACCGGCTGGAGAGGTGGGTGGGAATCTGCAGCGACGCACGCCTGGTTCAGGTCATATCTTTGTGGCAGACATTTCTCAGTGAGCATGGGTGGTTCCATATCGTCCCCAGGGCCTATTCACTATGGCAGGGGTTCTCAAAGTGCCGTCCGCGGAAGTACTATGGGGGTCCGCTGCCAGATCTCAAAATATATCAGTATTTTTAATTCCACAGCATTCCACCAATTATACATTTTTAAACTCAATACTATTCCTATTATTATTATTTTTACATAAATGCACTGTAATTTAAGCTGTAAAGGTCAAATGCAGCCATTTTCATCTCAATATAAAATAATTCCTAGGTAACAATGAATTACCTTACTGTGATTGTTTTAAATGAAAATGGTCAAAAAGATACAAAGATATATTATTAGCAAAAGAGCAATTTCTCAAGCAATAATTGTATTAGGACTGTCTGGGAGTGGTATGAGTGGGGAGGGAAAAAGTAGCTGTTATTGGCAGTGTAACGTTCCGTCACTACCTCGGACGAGGAGGAGCATGGATCGGACCAACACGCAGCGAGGTATGTAGACATAATGAATATTTATTAAAGCAAAAACGAACATACGAAGAACACTTGAATAGAAACAAAACAACAAAACGACGTAGACAGACCTGAACTTGAGAACTTACATAGACATGAAGAACGCACGAACAGGAAAGACTAGCCAAACGAACGAACAAACGAACGAACGAAACAGTCCCGTGTGGTGCAAACAGACACAGACACAGGAACAATCACCCACAAACAAACAGTGAGAACAGCCTACCTTAATATGGTTCTCAATCAGAGGAAACGTCAAACACCTGCCCCTAATTGAGAACCATATCAGGCAACACATTTAACCCAACATAGAAACACATAACATAGACTACCCACCCAGCTCACGTCCTGACCAACTAAACAAAGTTCAAAAACAACGGAAAACAGGTCAGGAACGTGACAGGCAGAGTTTGGAACTTACCAGGCAGGCCAAAACTCCTTCCCACCCAAACAGGCTGACATTTCAAGCGGCCTTTTCAAACAGCTCTTATAATAAAAAGGCATTATCATCATTTTCAGAATTTGTCAGTATTATGCCAACTTCAGTGTGGAAATATACACTGAGTGTATAAAACATTAGGAACATCTCCCTAATATTGAGTTGCACCAACTTTTGCCCTCAGAACAGCCTCAGTTCATCAGGGCATGGACTACAAGGTGTCCAAAGCATTCCACAGGGATGCTGGCCCATTCTTGATACACACGGGAAACTGTTGAGAGTGAAAAACCCAACAGCGCTGCAGTTCCTGACACACTCAACCCGGTGCACCTGGCACCTACTACCATACAATGTTCAAAGGCACTTCAATCTTTTGTCTTGCCCATTCACCCTCTGAATGGCACACATACACAATCCATGTCTTAATTGTTTCAAGGCTTAAAAGTAATTCTTTAACCTGTCTCCTCCCCTTCATATACACTGATTGAAGTGACATCAATAAGGGATCATAGCTTTCACCTGGATTCACCTGGTCAGTCTATGTCATAGAAATGTTTTGTGTTTTGACTGCACTGGGGCTTTAAAACTGAAAAGTTCTCTCCCCCTCATGGCAAAATGTGTAGAATTCCAGGATATTAGCTTTAAAAATGTAAAAACTAAAATATCTCTTCCCCATGACAAAGTGTGTAGAATTGCAGGAAATTATCTTGAAAACTGCAACATTTTCTTTCCAATGCCAAGAGGTGGGCCTTTTTAAATGTTCTTTCCCTGGACCTGGACTTGGTTCATCCAGCCATGCACTGCAGACATCATAGTAAAACTGCTTGTAAACTATTTTTATCTCACTCGAGTTGTATTCTGACTAAGAGGGGGGGTCCCTGATGAATTTGCAATCACAAAAAGGGTCCCCGACCCCAAAAAAGTTTCAGCTGATTCAAATGATCAAACCTTGATGATTAGTTGATTAGTTGAATCAGCTGTGTAGTGCTAGGGCAAAAAACAAAATGTGCACCCTTTGCGGTCCCGAGGACCAAGTTTTGGAACTGATTGGGGAAGAACTTTGGAACTTCCCCAATCAGAACATTCACTTTCACTATGCAAATGACACGCAACTCTATTTACCAATCGGACCCAGTGACCAATCTAGCATAGCTACCCTTCATAAGTGACTTGCTAACATCAAATGTTGGATGTCTGACAATTTTCTCCAGCTCAATGATAGAAAATCTGAGGTTATATCTGGCCCCCACCTTGCTAGAACTCAGAGTACAGCCGGCCACGACCGGGAGACCCATGGGGCGGCGCACAATTGGCCCAGCGTCATCTGGGTTAGGGGAGGGTTTGGCCGGCGGGGATGTCCTTGTCCCATCGCGCTCTATTGACTCATGTGGCGGTCCGGGTGCATGCACGCTGACACGGTCACCAGGTGTACAGTGTTTCCTCCGACACGTTGGTGTGGCTGGCTGGTCATTTGTCCACAAAGGTAAAGCCTAAGGCCAGAAATCTTGGTGTCTTCTTTGAACCTGACCTAAATCTTCGAGCTGCATGTACAAAATGTTGTCCAGTCCTGCTTTTACTGTATACTGTTGCTAAAGTCAAGTCTTTTATTTCAGTTCTGATCTGGAGAAACATACACATGCTTTTATTTCCTCACAACTAGATTATTGTAACTGTTTTGTATACCTGTCTCAGTCAGAAATCACTCCATTTATTTTTTGTTTAACCTTTATTTAACTAGGCAAGTCAGTTAAGAACAAATTCTTATTTACAATGACGGCCTAACCCCGGCCAAACCCTAACCCAAACGACACTGGGCTAATTGTGCACCGCCTATGGGACTCCCAATCACGGCCGGTTGTGATGCAGCCTGGAATCAAACCAGGTCTGTAGTGATGCCTCGAGCACTGTGATGCAGTGCCTTAGACAGCTGCGCCACTCAGGAGCCCTCCATCATCTACCGTTAGTACAGTTAGTTCAAAATGCTGCAGCTCGGCTTTTAACAGGCACAGGACAATGTAACTATATCACACCTATTTTAGCTACACTGGCCACCAGTCACTTTTAGAATAGATTTTAAAATTGTATTAATCACGTTTAAGGCTAGGCTTGGTTTAGTCCCATCCTATATCTTGATCTTTAATCTCCCTGTGAACCAGGATGCAGCCTGAGATCCTCTGGCAGGGCACCGTCGACCATTCCAAAATCTAGTTTGAAAACCAAGGAGACCAGTATTTTCCATTAGGGCCCCTGGACTTTGGAATGGTCTGCCAGAGGAGATCAAGCTTGCAGATTCAGTGACTCTTTTTAAATCTCTGCTGAAGACACACTTTACATTTTTCATTTATCCTTCCTCTGGTTTTTGTTTCTTTGTTAGTACAACCCTTTTATTTTATGATGTAAAGCACTTACTTGTATTGCACTTACTATATATTATTATTACACTGCCAATGGATGTCAGCCTCAGCATGGGGAATAGGCTTTATCAGCCTTATCAATCAGTGTGTGTGTGTGTGTGTGTGTGTGTGTGTGTGTGTGTGTGTGTGTGTGTGTGTGTGTGTGTGTGTGTGTGTGTGTGTGTGTGTGTGTGTGTGTGTGTGTGTGTGTGTGTGTGTGTGTGTGTGTGTGTGTGTGTGTGTGTGTGTGTGTACACACTCCCCCTCTATCCTCCATCCTCTCAGATGTGATGAGGGTGCTGTGCTGATCCTCTCTGGACTAGGTCCCTGCGGGTCCCTCACTCCCCTGCTCTCAGCTTATTTCTCTATCTCCCTCGCTTCCCCTCTCTCCAGGGAACATGCCTGCGACAGACAGTGATTAATTACATCCCTGTCTGACAGGCCCTCTAGGACAGACTATTCCTTGTTCTAGTTCTACCCCTCTTTTCATCAGCAGACCAATGACCAACTCCAGGCTGAGAGCCATGAATCACTGCAGACAGAGGATTTTGTTTGACCCAAAGTTTGACCCTTCAAACTTGTACGAGAGAAAGAGAATATGGGTAAGTCTCTTACTTCCGTCATCCATGCGTTGGTCTGTCCTCCAGGGGCCCAGTGTGGCTGAGCCCAGGTCAGACAAGGCCCTCTTTATGGGGCAGGCTGTAAACAGAGAGCCCATAAATGGGCTGAAAGTCCCACTATTCACAGTAACAGGAAGCAGCAGGACAATGTGTTGGGGGCTGTGGAATGCAGAGTGCTACAGGGGGTCTGCTCTTATAGCTTGACTCCTCACACTGTATTCATTGGGTTTGTTTTTACTTGTTTGAGAGGTCTATCCAAGTTCTAATGTCGTCCTACTATGTATTTTTAATACCTACAATTGGAAATGAACTTGGTCTTGATACAACACTACGTCTTTCATGGGTTCATATGTATTCAAGGCATCATAGTGTTAACCACTTGATCCTGACTGGCTTTGTACTTAACTATGACAAGTTAGCCTGAGCTCCAGGCTTTCCCACTATGGGAGAGAGTTCTCTTCACTTCTATTCCTTTAATAATTCTCCGTCAGCACAGCTCCTTCCACCCCAAAAGAGTTGTGAAAAGCAATTATTTGTTTGCTTCTTGGTAAAAACAGTATGGCAGGGCAATCGATCAGAGTATAACAGAGATCAATAGGCCTGGTTAGATTATTAATTTGTGTGTATATGTGTGGTCTGTTCTACCCAGCAGCGAGACAACTGTGGGGATCAATGGGCTCCCGAGTGGCACAGCGGTCTAAGGCACTGCATCTCATTGCTAGAGGCGTCACTACAGACCCTGGTTAGATTCCAGGCTGTATCACAACCGGTCGTGATTGGGAGTCCCATAGGGTGGCGTACAATTGGCCCAGCGTCGCCCGGATTAGGGTTTGGCCGGGGTAGGCCGTCATTGTTTTATTTAACTTGACAAATTCTTATTTACAAAGTGGCAGAAGTAGTAAAAAAAATCTATTAGTGGTAGCAGTATGTTGTAAAGTATAGCTGTGCTGACCCCTAGTGGCAGTACTATGCTATTACATCATGTGTAGTTTTACTCTATATTGATATAGCTGATCCAGACCATAAAAACAGACATATAGGACTAACATATATTGTGGACACATAGTCAAGTAGCTTTCTTTATTTTGAGACAATACGAACATATATAATCACACCCTTACAAATCACAGGGTTCTTTCTGTGGCAATGCATGGACTCTCACACACGCTTGTTCCATCATACATACATACATACATACATACACTTGTTTTATACTCATAATATGTGCCTTCGATAATCCCGATCACACAGATCAGATAGTGTGAGTGATTCACAGTCAAGTCAGTTTTAGTTTTGTTGGAGACAGTTGTTCTTTGTAACAGGGGGGCTGACAGCTGCTCAATGCAGCAGGCTTTCACAAAACCCAAAGGAGACATGTTGCTCAAAAGACAATCATGATAATTTTTGAGTGGGGAAGGGAAATTATTTATTTAACACATTGATATCAGTGCTGTAGTCTTTGGAGACTCCTTCAATATTGCCTAGCAGACAAAACATTGACAATAAAACGCCTCATTTCAATCCTGTCATCTTTGTTTTTTTTATACCATATGGCAACAGGGGATTGGTCTACATCATTGCTGACTTAGATTTTTCTTTCATTTGATCAGTGCTGTAAAGCAGGGTTGATTCAATTCAGTTCAGGAAATCGCCAATTTGTACAATTTCTGACAACAGCAGTTCTGTAACAGCATAACTCCACTAACTAATAAACTTGAATGAAACATAACAATGCCTATCAACAAACTGGGAGGATGCAGGAAGCCTCCCCACATACAAACCTATAAATTAATATACATGTAAATACACACACTAATCTCTAACCTTAACACCCAGCTAAATGTTACTGCAGCAGCTTGGGTCAACACTGGCTTCTAATGAGAGAGAATGAGCATGATGGAGTACAGTGTCAGCTTAGGAGGCATTGCTCATTTTCAGCCTTGACACACCTCCGGCCCACCCCTTCAGTATCCACAGACTAACACCCCCCCCCCACACGCGCACGCACTCGCAAATACTTCTCATTCAATATCCCCCCCACACACACACACATTAACCCAGTGACCTGCCGCCCTCATCAATTGCCTAATAACCCCAATCCTACACCAGGCCTCACCTTGACCACTCATCTCCACACCATTAAAGCCCTGTATATTTAAACACACCATTAAAGCTCTTTATATAAAGCTTCCTTCCTGTGTCGTTCACGTATGGATGGATGAGGACTAGGGCCGTTCTGTCCAGTCGGCAAAATCTGAGAGTCCTAAAGGAGGGGTTTTATGCATATTAACACGGCTCTGTTCCTCTGCTAGACTGGTCTGTCAGGGTAGGCGGTCAAAGGACAGGGATGGAGGTGGTTTATTGGAACAGGAATAGGGCTGACAGGCGCACACACAAACTCTCTGATTGCCCAGGGTGTCTGCAAACAAAGACACTCCTTCCATCTGTTTCTAAATATATTGGGGTTGGCACGGTCAGGAGGCTGCTCAGTGATATTTCTACAACTGCTCAGAGTAACAACAAATCTTTACAAAGAAAGTTATACAATCATTCTGCTTCCTCTCGAGATGGAGTTGGGCAATAAACAGGATCTATTTTATTCAGTAGCTTATAGTACTACACACTGCCTGCAGGGCTAGCTAGGGAGCTCTTTAGTCGTACCAACACAGTCCCGGGATATGAAACACCTAACTAGATGAGTCTGTACCCTAAAGAATACCTCGGCCCAAAGCAGCGTGAAATGCAGAGCCGTAGCTATACACACACGAGAAAACCAAGGTATGGAAGGTAATTTTTTTAAAGAACAAAACGATTAAATAGGAACTAATTTGGCGTCTCAACTTACTGTTGGGAGTTAGAATAGTAGAATACATATGGTACAATTTATAAACTTGGTTGTGCATCAGCAGTTATCCTGTTGTTGCATGCCACTCACTGAGTCACTCAATTAGCCAATGTCAGTGAAAAAAAATGTGATTGGTAAATTATTCTAGTGCCTCTAGCCAGTTAGGCCCTGACCTCCAGGGGGCCCCCATTGATTTTGTTATTCACTCTCACTCAGATATCATAACATGTCATCGCAAAATGCAGGAGATTAGCTTTTAAAATTGCAAAGATGTCTCCCCCCCCCCCCCATGGCAAAATGTGTAGAAATGCTGGAAATTAGCTGTAAAATACTTTTTTGTAAACAGAACTCTGAACGTATTAAATTATAGTTTTTAATCCCGGTGCTGAGTTAATGTGTAGCGGCTAATTGTATAGCTAATAGGCTATTTATTTGTAGATCGACTGAGGTGAATGACCCTACTATGTTTTTGCTGTCCTCCAAATAGTGTTTAAGAGTTTTTAAAGCTGCAATATGTAACTTTTTGGGCAACCTGACCAAATTCACATAGAAATGTGAGTTATAGATATGTAATTCTCATTGAAAGCAAATCTAAGAAGTGGTAGCGCCTCCTGAGTGGCACAGCAGTCTAAGGTGCGGCTTGGCAGGATCGTGTTTTGGAGGACGCATGGCTCTCAACTGTCGCCTCTCGAGTCCATAGGCGAGTTGTAGCAATGGGACAAGACTAACTACCAATTGGAAATTTTAAATAAATACCTGCACATTGCCTAATTTCAGTTTGTGATACAACAAGCAAACTATTAGAATGCTAGCAACCAGGAAATAGTGGCGTGATTTCTACATGTTGTACCTTTAAAATGCATAGAAATGCAGTAAATGAGCTTCAACTTCCTTCATTTCTTGGATGGAGGGGGGTACTCAGACCCTGGCTACAGCCCTGGTGACTTACTAGCAGCAGAGTTCCCTCTCTCTGTTACTGTTGCTCTCTCATGTACAGTATAGGTACCGGTTTTCCCTGATCAGTATTGTGTCCATAGTCAACATCCAGAGGAATCCTGCTCTGCCACCTGCATTCTAATACTAATATTATATTCTCTGCCATTAGAACATATCATATAAGGCCTAGTATATTGCTACCTATGTGCTAATACCTGACATCGCCTTGCCCACAAATCAATTCCAGCTTTATCAGACACTTTGAAGTACTCATATTAGTACTTCTATATAAGAAGACATAGAAAAGAAACTGACACTGCATTCAGATAGCTGACCCAAAGTGTAAACAAAACACAATGGAGCTACCTGAACATTTGTCCATGAAGAAATGCCATCATGCTCAATGGTTGTGGGGATTAGAAAGGAATCATTGAGATCTATTTTGAATAACACACCTAAGGGACAGTGTGCCAAAACATCAACAAATATACTAAATGGGAACATTATAGTGGTAGACTCTAGATTATAAACACAGAGAATGTACTGTAGCTGAGGCAGTGGATGGATCACCTCACATATTGGTGGTACATCACCCAGAGGTCCTAGAGTCAGTACTTCACATAGGCAGGACGTCGTCAACGATGTCTCAATCAGCATCCACACTTGTCGCATGATGCCAGTTGACTGGAAGTGTGAGTTACAAATGGAGTAAATCGCAGTGTATCAACAATAATGTGCTTTAAATAGTAGTTATTTTTGCTCATGTTAATATGGTCTCTTTTTCAAACAACTTTAAAAAGCATCTGGAAAGGTTGGACAGGCAGGACGGAGCTTTGGAAGATCAGCTACTGTAGGTATAGTATAGGAGAGGAAGACAAGGCCTTTCTCCAGCATGACCGCTAAGGGGTGCTGCAGTATTTATATAGATGGGCAGGATACCACTAGCCCCCTGCCTGAAACCATTCTAGTTTCAATGCCAGCCTACTGATTCAGAAGCCCCTGTGCCCCGCATAAGATTCACAGGGTCATTGGACTGAATAAGAGCAGCAGACAAACAAGGGGGAGAGTCAAAAATGCAGAATAAATACTGCCTCTAACATTTCAGTTCAGTGCATGCAACAATTTGTTGTTAATTTCAACATCAACACACGACATAGAATAATTCAAGACTTTTGTAGCCTATAATCTCACCATAGTCACACCTAAACTAGCTGTTCTCACACATTGATTTGTCATGCAGACTATAAAACTCAGACAGACAGAACTGGAATAGTCGGCTACAACACTGACAACTGTAATGCTCTCCAACTGAAATATTCAACTGTGAAAACCCTATTTCATGGGTTCTGAGCGGACAGTAGGCTTGTTGCTATGTACTGTACAGAGCTAGGGAATGACCCATCCCTTTCATAACGTATCGAAAACTTAACTTCCATTCACATCAGCCCAACCAATCAGGAGTAAACATAGTATATGTGGCAATTTGGACAAAATTGAATAACACTATATATGGTGGAAATTACAAAAAAAGTATATATATTTTTTTATGTACCATAGAAAAGTGCCACAGTTGAATGGTTGGACTTTAGTCTCAGAATGTGATTCTACTGATGTTTGAGTGGTACCTTTGGAATTCAAGTCTCAAAACAAACAACATCTCATAGAAAAATATGTCATAGGAAGGTAACTTTGGATAAGATGAAATTGTGGCTCAGCCTTCAACAAGAGACCCAAGATCAATCAGTAGGAACGGTTTCAATTACTTAAAGATAGCATATTCAAGTAGTTGAGTATGAAAAAAAACATGGGCCCTACTCAAGCTAAACAGCCTGCTGGGTTTATGAGAAACCCATAGGGCACTTGGTACTGTACACTTTGTGCTCTATAAAAAGGTAGGTGGACATAAAGTAATTCTCTTGTTCGGGGTTTGACATCAGCACAGTGTGGAGTGGGACAGTATGGATTTATCCATCTACTGAGAGTCAAGCCATCTCCCTCTGATAAACATATGACCAATCTGGATCAATGTTAAAAGCAGACTCCAGCAGTATACATCCCAATAGGAGGACATGGAAAATTGTGAAAGGACAGATTTGTATAATCCATACTGTAGCTACATACAGTAATTAAAGCTACAGGGCATATTAGGTTAACTCTGGCCCTAGAGGCTGCAGAAAGCAGAGTGGTGATTTGATATACAGTTGAAGTTGGAAGTTTACATACACCTTAGCCAAATACATTTAAACTCAGTTTTTCACAATTCCTGACATTTAATCCTTGTAAAAATTCCTTGTTTTAGGTCAGTTAGGATCACCACTTTATTTTAAGAATGTGAAATATCAGAATAATAGTAAAGAGAATGATTTATTTCAGCTTTTATTTCATCACATTCCCAGTGGGTCAGAGGACATTTCTCCAAAAAGTACGATCTTTGTCCCCATGTGCAGTTGCAAACTGTAGTCTGGCTTTTTTATGGCGGTTTTAGAGCAGTGCCTTCTTCCTTGCTGAGCGGCCTTTCAGGTTATGTCGATATAGGACTCGTTTTACTGTGGATATAGATACTTTTGTACCGGTTTCCTCCAGCATCTTCACAAGGTCCTTTGCTGTTGTTCTGGGATTGACTTGCACTTTTCGCACCAAAGTACATTCATCTCTAGGAGACAGAACGCATCTCCTTCCTGAGCGGTATGGCGGCTGCGTTGTCCCATGGTGTTTATACTTGAATACTATTGTTTGTAAAAATGAACGCGGTATCTTCAGGCATTTGGGAATTGCTCCCAAGGATGAACCAGACTTGTGGAGGTCTACAATTCTTTATCTGAGGTCTTGGCTGATTTCTTTAGATTTTCCCATGATGTCAAGCAGAGGCACTGAGTTTGATGGTAGGCCTTGAAATACATCCACAGGTACACCTCCAATTGACTCAAATTATGTCAATTAGCCAATCAGAAGCTTCTAAAGCCATGACATTTTCTGGAATTTTCCAAGCTGTTTAAAAGGCACAGTCAACTTAGTGCATGTAAACTTCTGACCCAATGGAATTGTGATACAGTGAATTATAAGTGAAATAATCTCTGTAAACAATTGTTGGAAAAATTACTTGTGTCATGCACAAAGTAGATGTCCTAACCAACTTGCCAAAACTATAGTTAGTTAACAAGAAATTTGTGGAGTGGTTGAAAAACTAGTTTTAATGACTCCAACCTAAGTGTATGTAAACTTCCAACTTCAACTGTAAGTATACACATCATGATAGAGACGGACTGAATGGGGCTTAGGCCTGTGCTCTTCAACTAACGGTGTGTGTGTGTTCACTGTGTTCACTGCACGGTCTGGTACAAGTAGCCTCTCTTGTAAGCACTCAGGGGGTAGAATGTGGCAACGACAAACTTCCTGTCAAAGGTCCGTCCCGTCAGCAGTCTCTGGGCCTCTTTGGAGTCGCCTGCGTTAGCATATTCTACAAACACCTGGGGGAAACACACACACAGATTAAGACAAGCCGAGACAGTAAAAATGCAGGTCTACAATATGTACAAATCTCAAATTTGTATGGAAGTATTTAAATGACAACAATAGACCACTGGTTATGGGGCTAGTGTGTGTCTTACCTGTCCTTTGCCTGGGTTCTCCTTGGGAATGAGAAGAGAGACCACAGAGCCGTACTTCTGGCACTCCTCCTTCATGTCCTCCAAGATGTCTGACAACACAACAGCATCATTTTGATCAGTGTAAATCGAAATAGTCACATTTTCAGGGGCATTTTTGCCACAAAAAAATTGTGTCATTTCCATATATATTTTTTTCACAATGTAGCATCTGATCATATGTTTTAAAAGGATACTGCACGATTCTGGCAATTAATATATTTTTCTATTTACCCAGAGGCAGATAAAAATGTTTTTGCTCACAGTATGAAGGAAGTTAGATGTACAGTGCCTTCAGAAAGTATTCACACCAGTTGACTTTTTCCAAATGTTGCTGTGTGACAGCCTCTATTTAAAATGTATTCCATTTTGATTTTGTCTCTGGCCTACACATAATGTCAAAGTGGAATGATATTGTTAGACATTTTTCAAAAGTCATTCAAAATGAAAAGCTGAAATAACCCTTTGAGCATGGTGAAATTATTAATTACACTTTAGATGGTGTATCAATACCCACAGTCACTACAAAGATACAGGTGTCCTTCCTAACTCTGTTGTCGGAGAGGAAGTAAACCGCTCAGGGATTTCACGAGGACAATGGTGACTTTAAAACAGTTAGAGGGTCTTTAATGGCTGTAATAGGAGAACACTGAGGATGGTTCAACAACATTGTAGTTACTCCACAACACTAACCTAAATTACAGAGTGAAAAGGCTAGACAGCCATTTTCAAGTTTTGCCATAGATCTTCAAGGTGATTTACATTCAAACTGTAATTAGGCCACTCAGGAACATTCAAGGTCGTCTTGCCTTACCTTTGAAGAGCTTCTTCTGTTGGCACTCCAAAAGGTCCCAGTTACATTACAAATGGTCCTGTCCCGAAAATGCATCCTTTATGCAATTTTGCACTAAAGTGAAACTGCAAAGAAAAATGGCAAAGAAATTAACTTTATTTCCTGAATACAAAGTGTTATGTTTGGGACAAATCCAACATAACACGTCACGGAGTACCACTCATGTTTTCAAGCATGGAGGTGGCTGCAACATGTTATGGGTATGCTCGTCATTGGCAATGGAGTTTTTTTTAGGATAAAAAGAAACGGAATAGAGTTAAGCACAGGCAGAATCCTAGAGGAAAACCTGGTTCAGTCTGCTTTCCACCAGACACGGGCAGACAAATGTACCTTTCAGCAGGACAATAACCTAAAACACAAGGCCATATTTAAACGAGTTGCTTACCAAGACGACCTTGAATGTTCCTGAGTGGCCCAATTACAGTTTGAACATAAATCACCTTGAAGATCTATGGCAAAACTTGAAAATGGCTGTCTAGCAATGATCAACAACCAACTTGACAGAGCTTGAAGAATAAAATAACTGCAAATATTGTACAATCCAGGTGTGCAAAGCTCTTAGAGACTTACAACTGTAATTGTTGCCAAAGGTGATTCTAACATGCATTGACTCAGGGATATGAATACTTATGTAAATTAGATATTTATGCATTTAATTTTAAATAAATTAGCCAACATTTCTAAAAACATGTTTTCACTTTGTCTTAATGGGGTATTGTATGTAGATGGGTGAGAGAAAAAAATCTATTTCATAAATTTTGAATTTAGGCTGTAACGCAACAAAATGTGTAATAAGTCAAGGGGTATGAATACTTTCTGTAGGCAGTGTAGTTTTGCAAGCCAATGCTAACTAGTGTTAGCTGACTGGAAGTCTACCGGTACACTTGCAAAACTACCTCTAACTTCCTTCATACTGCATGCAGAGACAAACATTTTATCCACAAGTTAACCTGACTCTGGGTAAGTAGAAAAATGTCTTAATTGACAGCATATTGCAGTGTCCCTTTAAAAGCTAGAGTCAGCGACACATGAAGTGGACAGCAGAATTGTGCAGACTTCCGCAACTAAGGGCGCAGACAAACTTCTCAGCTGTTTTGGTCCCACATGTACAGATACTTTGTTACATAGTCTTGCTGCTGCTCGTGGCAACGTCATATCGCTGAGTCTATATATAGCCTCATCATATGGTTTAGTTCACCGATGACTCGTGGCACTGACTTGTGGTTCCACGAGCCCCAGTGTATTTCCATCGCCGATCTTCAAAATTACCAACTGTAGGAGAAATTAGGGCTGTGCCCTACCTTCATACTCCTCCTCATTGTGTAGGTGGCTGTCGTCAATCAGGTTGAGCAGGCGCAGAACAGGAGAGGGCAGCAGAACCAAGTCTTCTATGTGAGGAGCTGTCACACATTTCCTCAATCAATAGGTTTAAGAAGCCTTCTCTGTGGTTTATACAGCTCCACCCAACCTCTCTACTATGATTATAATATTTTTTGTTTTCAGTGAAAACTCTATATGCATATCATAAAGAGGTAGATTACAAGCATAGAGGGAAAAAGAGGGTTGGGAACAGGTGCAGAGAGAGATAAGATTATGCTATAATGCAAGCTATCATATGAGCTGGCTGAGAATGAGGTACAGTGCCTATCATAAGTATCCACCCCCCTTGGATTTCTTCATATTTTATTGGGTTACAAAGTGGGATTAAAATTAATTTGTACTTTTTTGTCAATGATCCACACAAAAAACGAATACATGTCAAAGTCAAAGCCAGGTCGCAGTTGCAAATGAGAACTTGTTCTCAACTAGCCTACCTGGTTAAATAAAGGTGAAATAAAAAAAATTAAACGTGGAAGAAAAATGTTTGTATTTTTATGAAAAACAAAACGATAATATACCTTGATTATATAAGTGTTCACTGCCCTGAGTAAATACATGTTAGAAACACCTTTGGTGGCAGCGATTACAGCTGTGAGTCTTCTTGGGTAAAAATTATTCAAGCCTCTGTCAAGGTTTAGGGGATCATGGCTAGACAGCAAAGTCTTGCCATAGATTGTCAAGCAGACTTAAGTCAAAACTGTAACTTGGCCACTTAGGAAACTTCACTGACTTCTTGGTAACAACTCCATTGTTGATTTGGTCTTATGGTGTATGTAGGTTATTGTCCTGCTGAAAGGTGAAGTCATCTCCCAGTGTATGGTGAATGTAGACTTAAGCAAGTTTTCCTCTAGGATTTCACCTGTGCTTAGCTCCATCCCGTTTATTTTTATCCTGAAAATCTCCCCAGTCTTTTCCAATGTCAAGCATACCCATACCATGATGCAGCCAGCACCATTCTTGAAGATATGGAGGCAGTTACTCAGTGATGTGTTGCATTTTCCCCAATATTACAGCTTTGCATTTAAACCAAAATGTATATTCCTTTGTGTTTTTTTTAACAGTATTACTTTAGTGCCTGGTTGTATACAGGATGCAAATTTATTTTATTCCGTATATTTGTATTCTTTGCACTCTGTCATTGAGGTCATTACAATGTTGTTGATCCATCCTCAGTTCTCCCTTCACTGCCATTGAACTCTGTAGCGGTTTTAAAATCACCAATGGCCTCATGGTGACATCCCTAAGCAGTTTCCTTGTTGTCCTGCTGCTCAGTTCAGAAGGACAACTGTATCTTTGACGTGTCTGGGTGGTTTAAGACATCATCAACAGCATAATTATTAACTTGCCCATGCTTAAAGAGATATTCAATGTCTGATTTGTTTTTGTTAGCCAGCTACTAATCACTGCCCTTCTTTATGAGACTTTCGAAAAGCTCCCGGGTCTTTGTTAATGAATATGTGCTTTAAATGCAATACTTGACTGAGGGACCTTACAAATGTTGTATGTATGGGGACAGAGGAAGGGATAGTAATTCAAAAATTCTGTCAACCGCTATTATTTCATTTATGTGATTTGTTAAGCCAAATTTTACTCCTGAACTAATTTACGCTTGCCTAAACAAATGGGGTGAATACTTCTGAAACGACTATATTTTTATTAAGTTTGTATTAATTTGTAAGCATTTTTAGATTTTTTTTCTCACTTTGACATTATGGAGTATTCTGTGTAGATCAATGACAAAGAAAAACAATTAAATCCATTTCAATTCCAGTTTATAATGCAACAAAATGTCTGCTGTGGACTTTGTATTGGTGTTTCTGACTTACCAAAGGGAATACTGAAGAAAGGGCTAAGCAGGGCCGTCTCGGCTGTGCCTCTGTGCTTGGGGTCATAGTGAAGCATGCTGCAGGTGCACACAAACATTACAAAAATTAATGTCAACGTTAGGAACCCCTCTCTCAGGAAAATCATCACATGCATTTCAATAAGTTTACAATTTTGAAAATGACAACTTATGTTTAAGGGAGCGCAGAGTCAATTTGCTACAATGGATCAAATGTCTGCATTTATGCACAAACTAAAACTAAATGCATATGGATGAATGAATGAATGTTGTTACCTCTTGATCAGGTCTCTGAGGTGATAGACAGGGATAGCAGGACACACCACACTGTTACTGGCAAAGATATGGTCGACTATCGCTGCACTGTTGTCCTGCAGCAGCAAAGAACAGTAGGCAACATAACAGCAGGTTGGACAACACTCCCAAATCTGTCTAATAAATGTATATTACCTAAATGTCTTATCTGTGTACAGTGCATTCAGAAAGATCAGACCCCTTCACTTTTTCCACATTTTGTTACCTTACAGCCTTATTCTAAAATGGATTAAATAATGTTCCTCGTCAATCTACACACAATAACCCATAATGACGAAGCAAAAACAGGTTTAGACATATTACTTTGAGACTTGAAATTGAGCTCAGGTGCATCCTGTTTCCATTGATCATCCTTGAGCTGTTTCTACAACTTGGAGTCCACCTGTGGTAAATTCAATTGATTGGACATGATATGGAAACGCTCACACCAGTCTATATAAGGCCCCACAGTTGACAGTGCATGTCAGAACAAAAACCGAGCCATGAGGCTGAAGGAATTGTCCGTAAAGCTCAAACAGAATAGTGTTGAGGCACAAATTAGGGGAAGGGTACCAAAAAATGTCTAAAGCATTGAAGGTCCCCAACAACAGTGGCCTCCATCATTCTTAAATGGAAGTTTGGAACCACCAGGACTCTTCCTAGAGCTGGCCGCCCAGCCAAACTGAGCAATCGGGGGAGAAGGGCCTTGGTCAGGGAGGTGGCCAAGAACCCGATAGTCACCCTGACAGAGCTCCAGAGTTCCTCTGTGGAGATGGGAGAACCTTCCAGAATGACAAACATCTCCGCAGCACTCCACCTATCAGGCTTTAATGGTAGAGTGGTCAGATGGAAGCCACTCGTCAGTAAAAGGCACATACCAAATCTACGGTGAAGCATGAGTGGCAGCATCATCCTGTGGGGGTGTTTTTCAAGGGCTGGGAGACTAGTCAGGATTGAGAGAAAGATGAACGGAGCAAAGTAGAGAGATCCTTGATGAAAGCGCTCTGGAGCAGGTTCAGGACCTCAGACTGGGGCGAAAGATCACCTTCTAACAGGACAACGACCCTAAGCACACAGCCAAGACAACACAGGAGTGGCTTTGGGACAAGTCTCTAAATGTCTTTGCGTGGCCCAGCCAGAGCCCGGACTTGAACCCGATTGAACATCTCTGGAGAGACCTGAAAATAGCTGTGCATTGAAGCTCCCCATCCAACCTGACAGAGCTTGAGAGATCTGCAGAGAAGAATGGGAGAAACTCCCCAAATACAGGTGTGCCAAGCTTATAGAGTCATACCCAAGACTCGAGGCAGTAATCGCTGCCAAAGGGTCTGAATACTAATGTAAATGTGATATTTCAGTTTTTATTTTTAATAAATGTGCCTGTTTTTGCTTTGTCATTATGGGTTATTGTTTGTAGATTGATGGGGTGAAAAAACTATATAAATCAATTTTAGAATAAGGCTGTAATGTAACAAAATGTGGAAAAAGTGAAGAGGTCTGAATACTTTTTGAAAGCACTGTATGTGAAGAACATATTGATCTATTAGCTACAGGTGGATCAGAGTCCACTGCATTGTATATGACAATGTGGTAAAGAACAGTCATTTAAACAGGTGTGTTTGTGCTGGGGTGGAACAAAAGCCTGCACAGTCAGTATAGTGGCAATACAGGCCCAGAGTCGGAGAGCCGTGCTGTGGACGTACCTTCCACTCGGGTAACCTGACAGTGTCTTTGAGTTTGATGCCGGAGTGCATCTCCAGCAGGATGATACCCAGGCTCCAGAGGTCCACAGTGGCCGAGCAGCCAGAGTTACCCTCCGCCTCGAGCCCCGCCTGGGCCAGCGAGTTCTGAAGCTCAGCCTCCGGGGCACGGTACCCATCCGTCTGGATGTACTTCACATCCTTGGAACACACAAGGAAAGAACGGACACTATTATACGGGCAGAAAACCACACACACCAAAGTTTAGCCCGGTCCATATAATTGTTTCCTAGTTGTATGTCAACTAATTTTATGCATAACTGATCAATGTCCAAAGATGCTAAAACCAACTTGAAAACCCTCCCTTAGAGGTATGCAGCCCACACCAACCCCTGTTCTCAACTCCACTTCACCTGGTTACCCTCCTTGAAGCTGAGTCCAAAGTCGATGAGTTTGAAGCACTCGTCGTCTGCGCTCCAGAGCACATTGCGGGGCTTGAGATCTGCGTGGACGTAGCCCTCTCGGTGGAGGAAGGCCAGGGCCTCCAGGATGTCTCTTGCGCAGTGCTGCACCAGCCACATGGAGTGGCCCTGCTGCTGGGCACCACCACTCTGGAGGCTGCCCACCTGGCCCTGGGTACTGGCCCTAACCAGCAGCTCAGACACACTGACATCCAGCAGCTCTAGCAGCAGGCAGCGTGTGGCCACACCCACATGGCTGTGGTTGGTGAACACCCCATACAGCGTTACTATGGAGACATACAAGAATGAACAGTCAGCATAAGCACAGATTTGATTGGGTGGTGAAGTTGGGGGCTCTGTTTGAATACTCCAAAAATGCATCCCTCCCTTGAGGTTACACTGATGTGATCTGTAAAGCAAGGTTATCACTCTGTTATAAAAACATGGAAGTCTTGTCTGAGTATTCACATATCATGAATGTAAAGTAAGTGTATGGCGATATCGATTTAATAATCAAAACCATATTCTTTTAAAGCCCACTCCGGCAACAATTCCAAAGTCCACTTGTAAACGTGGTGATAATCAATAAATATAGAGAACATTGAATTGTTTTATATAGGGGCAAAGTAAACTCTCCAATATCTTATCTTTCATTTAATTGTTGTAGAACAAGGTTGGGTTATTAGTAGAGAACCACCGATAATCTGTTGAGCCGATATATCGGGTCGATATTGGCTTTTTGTAGTCTGTCGGCCCTTCGCTGATAGTCACTCTACATCGGGGGGGGGGGGCAAAGTACGGACCGCATCTGGCCCACCGGGCACTTCAGTCCAGCCCGCGAGACAAAAAAAAGAAAAATGTGGTATCCAATTGATAGTTACAGTCTTGTCCCATCGCTGCAACTTCCGTACAGAGGTCGAGAGCCGTGCGTCCTCCGAAACACAAACCAGCCAAGCCGCACTGCTTCTTGACAATGCCCGCTTAACCCGTAAGCCAGCCTCACCAATGTGTCAGAGGAAACAACGTACACCTGGTGACCGTGTCAGCGTGCATTCGCCCGGCCCACCACAGGGGTCGCTAGAGCACGATCGGTCAAGGAAATCTCGGCCTGCCAAACCCTCTCCTAACCCGGACGACGTAAGATTGTGCGCCGCCTCATGGGTCTCCCAGTCACAGCCAGCTGTGACAAAGCCAGCTGTGACACAGCCTGGGATCGACCCCGGATCTGTAGGGACGCCTCAACCTTAGACTGCTGCGCCAGCCAGAAGGCCCTGCAAATTGATTTTAACAAACAATAGGTCCCCCAAAAAATGCAGCCCGCTGTTGAATTTCAAAATCCCGATGAACATGCAACATGTTCCGCAAGGAGCCATCTGACTTGTGGTGACAGTCGGATTAAATGGATTGTCGTAATAGGGAAAGGAGGAATCTTCCTGCATGTTTATGAAACGGTGTAGATCAGCGGGTGTGTGCGCACGCTCTAAATTCTCAAACTATGAGCAGGTTTGAGTCATTCAGGCAGAACGTGCATCGTTGTTTCATCTTTTTTCCTACCCTCGCTCTCCTTGTTAGATATTATGCACATTATGACTTGGTAGCTAATGTCATCGCCATTGAGCTAGTTCTCATAGTGGCCATAAACCTCACCAAGAGACATGAGCGATGTGGAGATGTGAAAGGGAGCGGAGTTACAGCCTCGCTCTATCAAGTCATAGCAGTAGGATCAACCCACCCATTTCTTGACAGATAGCTGAACTAGCCAATTGAGTCGTTTCGAATTTCATCCTGGCAGCTGAAAAATAAATACTTTTCCCGATCACAGAAAATTACAACAACAAAAATACTCGTTTCATAAGAATCCGTGATCACAAGTCATCATGTTGGACCCATTTGCATTGAGTCTACGTTCTTTTATGTTCTCAAACTAACATCTGTGCCTATATGATGTCCTTCCATACAGGCATGACATTCTGGAGTGATGCTTCCTTGCAAATGTTGTGGCTCAGTAGGCTAATATAAGTCCCAAATGGAAGGCAAACATAGTTTGTCATCTGTAGCACCAGACTCCACTGATCAGCCAAAACAAGCGCAATAACTCAATGCATGCACATACTCCTATTGAATATGTATTCCCCTGTATTGTGAGTATGCCTATACCATCTTAATTTACCCACTTTATCAAGAGATTTACCATTCAAATTAAATTATTACCTTTATGTTGTTATGTTGGTAAAAACAAATGTATTGTTTGGTTTTAAAATCTATGCATTATGCATACTGAATATCAGCCTAAAATATCAGCTTCCTTGACCCCCAAGAATTGATATTGGCCCTAAAAAAAATCCATATAGGTCGTTCTCTAGTTATTACGATGCGTCAGTCAGGGTCATCATCGTCAGGTGTTGGTTTGACGTGGCTGAGAAGGGCTTTACGACATGCCAATGAAGGCTTTAAAAACCAGCGTTGCCAGAAAAACAGCTTACTATGACAGATCAGAGACAATATTGAGATTTGTGACTTGGTTGTAATGACTGACAGGCAATCAGCTTGATAAAAACACAGATTTCAAGTATGAGGCTAAACCCTTTAAAATACGACTCATAATTTGATTCTCAGATTACCTCATCAATGACCAGGTTCACTAGAAGACGAGCTCTGTAATTCCAGAGATTGTGCACAGTAACATTACAACCATATTACAATACAATAAAAAGGTCCGTACCGATGTTTTTGTGTCCTTGGATGTCTTCCAGCACGGACCTCTCCTTGTGGTACCCGTAATCTCCGCCCTGAGCGTCCGCCAGGAACTCCTTAACGGCGGCCGTACTCGTCCTTCCCGAGCTCACCCGGTATACCGAGGCCGAGACGCCTTGCCCGAGTCGGGCCTGGACGTTCCAAATTTCTCCAAATATTTCAAACAACACCGGCTTCATGGCCTGATCAACGGTTCCGGGAGATCCTGCCATCAATACTGCGCTGCTATCTGGACGGGGTATCTTCCCACTTGGATCTGATGAACTACAGTGAGCCATTGAGATGAGTGAATCAAGGCAAATTAGCTAGCTAGTTAAGTTTTAGACAGTTGTATGCAGCTGCGGGAACATAGCAATCGACCAGCGAGACACCCCGATAAAAATATCGCACGTTTCGACACTAGCCAGCACTGTAAACGTGTCTACTCTCCATTTCTCGAACATTGAACTCAATAAATCAGTTGCGGGTTTCAACTTTAGCTACCAATAGCTGACATGTTAGCTACTTCGCATGTGCTAGCTAATTTAGTTAACTCAAACAGTAATTTAACATGCATGCACACGGTCACCAGATTAACGACCTAAATGCAAGCATTTATTCCGAACACGTTGGTTAATCCAAGTCATTTGCAAAAGCAAAAATGTCTCCCTTCTTGATTTGTATAATGGTATATTTTGTCATTGTTTAGCCGGCCATCTTCCCGGAAGCAGCAGCCGTCATTAAATGGTTAGTGCTATTGGGATTCTTGGGACGTCCCTACCCCCTAACCTTGAGCTCATTTGAGTAGTAACGCGAAAGCAACCGACTGTAGACAAAAGTCGAAGAGTGAAGTCGGACACTGATGTGGTTTTCCAACAGCAAGGCTCAGTGCAACATGGCGGTGTTGACATTGTTTATACAAGTTTGTCTTTGTAATGTAAAAATAAACATGTCTCCAACCCCCATATCACACACTCCCAAACGAAATATACACTCAGCGTACAAAACATTAGGAACACCAGCTCTTTAACGACAGACTGACCAGGTGAAAGTTATGATCCTTATTGATGTCACCTGTTAAATCCACTTCAATCCGTGTAGGTGAAGGGGAGGATATAGTTTAAAGAATAATTTTTAAGCCTTGAGATAATTGAGGCATGGATTGTGCATGTATGCCATTCAGGTGTTGAATGGGCAAGCCAAAATATTTAAGAGTCTTTGAATGGAGTATGGTAGTAGGTGCCAGGCACACCTGTTTGAGTGTATCAAGAACTGCAATGCTGTTGGTGTTTTCATGCTCAACAGTTTCCCACGTATCAAGAACAGTTGACCACCCAAAGGACATCCAGCCAACTTGACACAACTGTTGTAAGCATTGGAATCAACATGGGCCAGCAACCCTGTGGAATGCTTTCAACACCTTGTAGAGTCCATGGCCTGACAAACTGAGGCTGTTCAGAGGGCAAAAGTTGGTGCAACTCAATATTAGGAAGTTATTCCTAATGTTTCGTACACTCAGCGTATGTGTGTACATTGTACTATCAATTGGTGAGAGAGAGCCTCATACCATATTCAATTGTACATATCCACTGTTACATGAATTGCGGCAAAGTTGATTCCTGTTTCAGTCAGGTCTTCCTTCACATTCGCGTGAGTCAAACAAAAACTCCCTAATGATTGGTTGACAATGGAGCCTCCCATAATGCAGGTAGTGGCTGCAGCTTGTAACTGCAGACATGTACAGTCAACTAAATTACCTTTGATCACATGTTTTTTGAAAGTTCATGCAGTTCTCTTGTAGGCGTTACATGAAGAATATGAACTCTGGTCTCCTATAAAAGCAACCAACATCTTAGACGTGGCCTGGCCCACCGTACCTCTTTACCCGTCCAAATGAAATATAGAATTTATTGGACCAAGACACGCGCCGACAGAACGACGCACCCGAGCGAGTGAAACAGCGCCCCTCTGATGCTGTCTGGATAAAGGGAGTATGGCATGTCATGCTTTTTCTGGCCAGACCGCATGAAATTGTTGTATGTTGTGTCAATATTGGTATGCAACTGTGGAAAAGTTTGTTTGCCTTTGGAAAGCCTAGCTTCGGGGCTAGTTAGGGACTGTCAATAAATTACACAATATAAATGAGACAATATTTTCATTTTGCACACCTTTTATTTTTCTAATTTAATGCTTTCAATATTTGTATTAATTTATACAATTTAAAGTTGGTTTGAAATTTTTAAGTCATTGAAATGTGGAGCTATTTAAATTTTAACATATTTTCTAATTTACCAATGGTTCCTGACTAGCCCCATAGGGATATTCAAAGTCAACCCAAATTTACCATGGACATTATGATTGGGTCGCATGCAGCTGCATTGAACGGATTATGGTCACCTTCCCCTGCTCAGACGCTGCATGCATCAACCAATGGTTGTTTCCACATCATCGACTGTGTCACTATCTAACAGGTTGCTATAACATATGTGCCTAGCTGATACATAAAATACCTATCCAGGCATTGTAAGATCTAACAGGCGTCAGCCACACCTGGGCAGAGGAACACGCCCGATTACTTGTGTGCTGCAAGCTGTGGGAAGGTTTGAAACAAACTCAACCTTCATTTACGTTGGTCGTGTTCCCCTGCTCAGACGTTGCATATACAGGTTGGTTGTTTAGCAATAAAACCGACGCATGCGCAACTATGGGGCAAAACAGACTGGGTTGGCTTAGATTGTTGACAACATGTGAACTATATTTAGTCTTCAATGTTTATTGAAAACATAAATACATTTGCACAATGAGCACTTGTCTCAAATGCATCATTATAGTTGTTGGTTAGCTAGCTAGCCATATTACCATAGATGTGACATCAGTCAAACACCTCAAAGCAAGACATAGTATCAAGAACAAGATAAAACTAAACGAGCCACCTCCGATTTCCATCATGGTAGCTTTTGTCATTGTTGATAGCGATCTGGCCATCCAGGATCACAGTAACGCGGAGACTTCTGCCCCATTGAAGTGCGTGCATCGTCTTTGTGACGTTGTCAGCTAAACGTCTATTGGTGCTTTCGAGACAAATTAAATAAAATGTTATTGGTCGCATACACATATTTAGTGTATGCGCATATTTAGCAGATGTTATTGCGGGTGTAGCGGGTGTAGCGAAATGCTTGTGTTCCTAGCTCCAACAGTGCAGTAATATCTAAAAATACACAACAAGACACACTAATCTAGAAAGTAAAATGATAGAATTAAGAAATGTAGAAACAACTGAAATTCAGGTAGGAAAGTCAGAGTTCTCGAAAGATGTCACATTTTTGACTTGGAATTCCGAGTTGGATGACTGTTCAATTCGATTTTCCAGTTGTTTTCCAGTTGTCTTGAACGCTTTGAAGTCAGAGATTTTAGAGTTTCGAGTTCCCCGTTGTTTTGAACGTGGAATATTCACATCGACTGACAAATTGCTATAACATATGATGTGCTTAGCTGATACTTAAAATACCTTTCCAGGCGTTGTAAGATCTGACAGGCGTCAGCAACACCTGGGCAAAGGAATTCGCCAATTGTAACGCTGTCATGACCAGAAGTCTCACAAAACTCAGTTTTGGACAAGACTGACTTTATGACCAAAATTATCCTATTTACACTTTGTGGTCAATTTTGACAGTATAATAAATGTTTCTGACTCATATCGATGCACATAGGGTGTTTTCGAAATAAGAAGTTGGTTTTAACTTTTAAATGTGAACTTCAACCGGGTATCAGAGTTGTTACGTCCCAAGGATCTCATTTAGACTTCTCCGTAATTAAAGTCAAACGTCACGTTTCTACTTCTTCTCGTACCTGATTGGATGGATAGTTGTTATCCCCTACAGATATGGGATCAGTCTACAGTTAAACAATTACATATAATTATAACGACGGCAATTTTTCTCGTTGGATGGTCTCATAACTATTTTACTACCATAGTCTGTTCATGGTTCATCTTTATGGTTAATCTAATCTTTCTGATCTTTCTGAGTTTGCTGACTTTTTCTTCAATACTGTAAAGGCAAAATGTAAGTGAGCTGCAGGGCGTTCCCATTCGACTCGAGTGCCACGTCAAAGCGATGTAGGAGGTGTACTCGAGGGGGCGGGGGCACGGTGGCCAATACAAGAATCTGCTGTTAGACGCTGTCCGGCCAAATTGATTCTTAGACACAGCGTTGAAGGTAAGCTTATATGAACTCAAATTTCTACTATCTTAGCTACATTTACATCGAATAATCTAGTTAGCCCAAAAAATATATAAACCAGGTTTGTAGAATACGAGGTTTCAATTATCATCATTCTTACTACATAGCTTACTGTTTAGGACCACAAATGGTATGATGATGATGGTCATCATTTAGTTAGGTTGCAGGTTGCTAGCTAATATCCGTTTTTATTAGTTAACATAACCGAGGAATTATGGCTCTATATGATAGTGTTAAATGTGTAGTATTACAATAGTTAGCTAACGTAGAAATATCCTGCCTGGAAATAGATTTGGTGCATCAAAGAGGGACTTCTGTATCTATTGCATTTTAGAACACTTCCTATCTCTTGGATTGTCTGACAGGGGAAATGTTCTGTTTAGTGTCAACATAAGTAAACACCACTTGGTGTCCCGAGGATATGGTTCTGGCCTGCTTATTGCAGTAGACTAGGCTTCAAGATAAAGCACATTTACGCCAGTATTGGGGTGGCAAATTGACTGCTCAGTTTCTGTTGATGTAAATCAAAGGGAAAATGGTCAGATGGGCATGTAGTCTAGTTTGTAACAAGTCCCCTACTGGACTGTCCTCATATATATGTACCTAATGAAGTCACCTAGCTAATGATTTGCTTGAAGAAACATGGCAGGCACACCCGTGTCATTATGGTACCACAGAGATCAATGATATACAGTGGGGAGAACAAGTATTTGATACACTGCCGATTTTGCAGGTTTTCCTACTTACAAAGCATGTAGAGGTCTGTAATTTTTATCATAGGTACACTTCAACTGTGAGAGACGGAATCTAAAACAAAAATCCAGAAAATCACATTGTATGATTTTTAAGTAATTAATTTGCATTTTATTGCATGACATAAGTATTTGATCACCTACCAACCAGTAAGAATTCCGGCTCTCACAGACCTGTTAGTTTTTCTTTAAGAAGCCCTCCTGTTCTCCACTCATTACCTGTATTAACTGCACCTGTTTGAACTCGTTACCTGTATAAAAGACACCTGTCCACACACTCAATCAAACAGACTCCAACCTCTCCACAATGGCCAAGACCAGAGAGCTGTGTAAGGACATCAGGGATAAATTGTAGACCTGTACAAGGCTGGGATGGGCTACAGGACAATAGCCAAGCAGCTTGGTGAGAAGGCAACAACTGTTGGCACAATTATTAGAAAATGGAAGAAGTTCAAGATGACGGTCAATCACCCTCGGTCTGGGGCTCCATGCAAGATATCACCTCGTGAGGCATCAATGATCATGAGGAATGTGAGGGATCAGCCCAGAACTACACGGAAGGACCTGGTCAATGACCTGAAGAGAGCTGGGACCACAGTCTCAAAGAAAACCATTAGTAACACACTACGCCGTCATGGATTAAAATCCTGCAGCGCACGCAAGGTCCCCCTGCTCAAGCCAGCGCATGTCCAGGCCCGTCTGAAGTTTGCCAATGACCATCTGGATGATCCAGAGGAGGAATGGGAGAAGGTCATGTGGTCTGATGAGACAAAAATAGAGCTTTTTGCTCTAAACTCCACTCGCCGTGTTTGGAGGAATAGAAGGATGAGTACAACCCCAAGAACACCATCCCAACCGTGAAGCATGGAGGTGGAAACATCATTCTTTGGGGATGCTTTTCTGCAAAGGGGACAGGACGACTGCACCGTATTGAGGGGAGGATGGATGGGGCCATGTATCGCGAGATCTTGACCAACAACCTCCTTCCCTCAGTAAGAGCATTGAAGATGGGTCGTGGCTGGGTCTTCCAGCATGACAACGACCCGAAACACACAGCCAGGGCAACTAAGGAGTGGCTCCGTAAGAAGCATCTCAAGGTCCTGGAGTGGCCTAGCCAGTCTCCAGACCTGAACCCAATAGAAAATCTTTGGAGGGAGCCGAAAGTCCGTATTGCCCAGCGACAGCCCCGAAACCTGAAGGATCTGGAGAAGGTCTGTATGGAGGAGTGGGCCAAAATCCCTGCTGCAGTGTGTGCAAACCTGGTCAAGAACTACAGGAAACGTATGATCTCTGTAATTGCAAACTAAGGTTTCTGTACCAAATATTCAGTTCTGCTTTTCTGATGTATCAAATACTTATGTCATGCAATAAAATGCAAATTAATTACTTAAAAATCATACAATGCGATTTTCTGGATTTTTGTTTTAGATTCCTTCTCTCACAGTTGAAGTGTACCTATGATAAAAATTACAGACCTCTACATGCTTTGTAAGTAGGAAAACCTGCAAAATTGTCAGTGTATCAAATACTTGTTCTCCCCACTGTACGTGTTGCTCATCTGTATGACTAAAATTCAGATAATACATTGTACAATCTTTGTAGTCATAAATATGGCCATTGTTGAACCAGAGAGCTACCAACATCTATGTTTCTATTTAGAACAAGTGTATTGAAATGACGCTGTACAAGTGTTTTTATATCTGATGTGACTCTGAACCTCACAATACGTTTCCATTGTATTGGGTGTGGTAGTTGTCAGAGGAGTTGTGCCCAGTAATTTGGTCAACCATCATGACTGTGTAGGCTAGTTACATATTCCTGACACTCACAACACTTTCCTATTCTGTTCTGGGTGTGGTAGGTAGATTCCCTAGAGGATATTATTTTAGCCCTAACCCAGCAGTGTGATCATTGTCATGGAGAGCACCAGAAGCAGACTGGCCCAGAGGCTAGCTGAAGCCGGCCAGTCTCACCTTGTGCAGTTCTGGGACGAGCTGACCCCCGAGCAGCAAGCTGAGATGACCTCTGACCTAGAAGCTATGGACTTCCAGGAGATCAACAAGTTCTTCCGCAGCGCCATGGAGGTGTCGCGCAGCAGCAAGCAGGAGAAGATGGACGCCCGCATGGAGCCGGTGCCCAGGGAGGTGTTGGGCAGCGTGACCAGGGACAGAGACTGCATCAAGGACTGGGAAGAGAAGGGTGAGTTGGCTGGTACAGGGGTTCTCTTTTTTTTGGGGGGGGGGGTTGTTGGGACAAGACCAGGATCAAGTACTGTATGTCAAATACATGAAAACTCCAATCTTGATTTAGCTTGGAGTTGACACTTTTGTGACTCAGTCATAATGATGCATTGCTTCAGCAAAGCCTGAAGCAGTTTCTATTTAGCTTTATAAACTGGAGCTTATTTCATTCAAGGGATTGAATTCCACCGATTTACAACAACCTCGATTATTTTATATGCTACCAGGAAGTGAAACAGACAGACGGGGAAATCGTATAAGGTTTTATGGTGCGCGATGTGTGTGTGCGCGATGTGTGTGTGCGCGATGTGTGTGTGTGTGTGTGTGTGTGTGTTGGTCTTCTCAGTTACGCAAGGGCATTAACTGAGGTCAAACCTTATGCAACACTCCCAGGTAGTGGGATGATCATTTCTGCAGGGCTACTGAAACTAACCCTTCTAACATGTCTCTGGTAAACCACTTCAAACAGCACAGTGACAAGCCGCAGCATGGAGGATTTACTGGGTTCAGATAATGCCAATCCTGAGGTTAAACAAGACCTGGCAACCGTTACATGACCTGGCAACCCTTAGGGTAAAGGGGGTAAACCATGATGGCTTGTGATGTTGAAATGGCTAAGTGGGGTCCTGGCTTTTATTTCACAAAGCACCGTCAGTGAGTTAGCCATCTAATAACTAGAGATGCACGATATATCGGTAAGCATATCGGAATTGGCCAATATTAGCAAAAACCGCTGATGTGCAAAATCGATGTCAAAGCTGACGTGCATACCTATATAACGTAGGTAGATGATGTAATGACGCCACAAAATACAGTGCTACACAGAACAAAAGCAGAAAAATACTAGGCGCACTTCGAACAAATAAACAAGTTCAAGTTGAGCAGTCATTTGAAAGAGTAAGAACATTTTCAGCGAGACAACTCAAAGGCGAAATCCATTAACGCCAAGATAATCGTTCTCTGTCATGGATGATGTTGGCATTCGCCGACTGGTCGAGCACCTCAAGCCCCGGTACACAATACCAAGTAGGCGCTACGTTTCGGTTGTTACTCTACCAGAGTTACACAATATTGTTGAAACGCACATCCCTGAGCTACTTGCTTTGGGCGTCACTGCTATTAGATTCACGACTGACATTTGGACCAGTGACGTCAGCCCCATGAGAATGCTGAGTCTGACAGCACAGTGAGTCGACGAGGATTTCGTAGTGAGGAAAGCCGTATTGCATGCTCAAGAATGTGCAGGTTCTCATACCGCTGCTGCCATTTTAATTGCATTTGAGAACATGTTTTAAACTTGGAAACATGAACACACTTCTAGCTCCATTCGAACAACTAACTTGAGAAATAAGCTAATCAACTGCATCTGCAGCAGACGTGAAAGCCGACATGGCATTAACGCCTGCTCAACAAAACTGCAGACTCAGACCGTGGGGTTAAAACTTGCAAAACTACTCTACAAGAGGCTGTGAACAAGCGATTCGGTGGCATTCTCTCTGAGCCTCTACTGTCGCCACCATGCTCGATGCTAGGTACAAGGACTGCTACTTTGATGCAGACAAGAAACAGGGTTTACGTGAAATGTTAGACAGCTGGACAAGATGGAAATGGACACAGTGATAGTGCACACCGAGGAAGAGAGGCCACGGACAGACAGAGTTGAAACTTCACTGCTTGACATGTATGATGAAATCCAGGTTGAGACTAAACAAATGAACAATGAAACAGCACAGCAACTAAGTGAAATATATAGGTTTTGATTATGTTTTACTGGTAATGGGGACATGCATAAATGCCAACAAAATAACTTTGTTTCAACTATTTAACTGTACTAGAATGCTTTAAAGGCCGCTAAAATTGTAAATATCAGTATCATTTTTTTGGCAAGGAAAATATCGGTATCGGCCAAAAATGTATCGGTGCATCCCTAACGACACTTATAACGCTTAACACTGATTCATAATAAAAGCTGAGATATGGGTTTATTGAGAACATCAATTCAGTCACACCATTCCCTTGTCCAGTTTCTCATTCTTCATGATCTAGGAAATATGGCGTTGTTTGAGAAATTTAACTGGCGTAGTCTTGTGAAATAGACTACTTCCTTGGAGTAAAACCTCTGAATGTTCATCAGGCCTGACCTATAGCCGGGGATGTCCAGCCTGAGGGATGAAGGAGAAAAGCGGGAGCTTCTGGTTCTGCTTGGGACGTAAATGGGGTGCTGCTCACTGTGCCCTCACTCATGAGGTCATCCAGCTTTGCGTCAGTTCTTAAGTGTGTGTGTGTGTCAGGGCAGCCATCATCTACAGCAGCAAGCTGAGGATACATACACCCCAGGGTGCGTATGAATCAGGATAGCCAAAGCCTACAATAGCACCTCCCAGTCAACTCTCAATGGCTTAGGACCCTTGTGTGTGTATGTGGTGTGTGTGTATTTGTGGGCTAATCACTGACTCACATAGCAACAGTTTATTGTAAGATAAAGTAGAGCTGTATAATAAGGGTGTTGTTGACCTGGTATGTTTAGATAGTTCAATTACAGTCAGTCAAACTCAGAATAACCCATAGAGATTATCTTGCTGTTTCACCTGCAATGATTATCAGAACTCCTTGCCAAGGTAGATTATACTTTAGCCATAAAAAGTCCATAGTGTTCTTGAGTTTTGGCAACCATCACAAGTATGTTTAGTTTGAGTTATATTGCTTGAATAAGCTATAGGCCTATTGTTTGTACCATATTTCATAGTTCTACAGTTGCCATGGTTCCCTAGCAGGAGCCTAAGCAGAGGGCTCCTGTACATTTTTGTGAATGTTTTTAATTTATGGCATTTTTTAAAACTTATTAATTGTTCATTCATAAAAAAACATATGTAAGGGATAAATGGTGACATTCTGTACATTACCTTATGCCTTTTCGGAGTTTATTTTTCCATGGTAATGTACAGAATGTAGGCATTTATCCCGCTTATACCACAATTGCCAAATAAAACAATATGAAAGCACACATTTACCGGTATAAATACTTTTTTTTGTAAATCTATACATTTTTATAAGCAAATTCCTACTTATCTTTCGATTGCTAGAGACGCTAACCAGTCGTTCATTCTTTGTTCCGTTGCCATACTCGCTGGTAAAGTTCTTATCCCTTGCTTGCTACGGCTAACACAATCACGATAGCCAGAATAACAGAAAAGTTGCTGTTTTTTATTGATATTCATTTGGATACATCCATAACAATGAGCTGATAATGCCCAATTTTTGCCTGGCATAGCTAGAAAAGTTTGCCTTCTCATCAGGGCACTCGAAACTGTTCATTACGAAGAGCTTGCATTGCCAGAAGCTAAATAGTAAATTTGTTACGAACAAACCTGAATAAAAAAAATATCAGTTGCTGAAAACAGCTCGTCAAACTTTGGGAGGAATTGACGCCATAGCGCCACTTGCGTCATGACTGCAACAGTAGGAACCAGAGAAATTCATGTTCATCACTCACTACATTGCTAGCTAGCTAAGGTTTTATTTACATTTTATTTTTTTACTTTTTCTTGTTAATCCTGTGTTTACAATGTATCCAATTTCCGTTTGTGTGGTTGTTGGTTTAGCTTTCAGTAACTTTGTAGCAAGTACGGTCTGCATGTGTAGGTTCTTATTGCGTCATTATTGCAAGGTGTCTATATATATATATATATATATCACTGTCCCACATTCCGTGTTGTGTCGTGCATATGAACAGCCCTTAGTCGCGCTATATTGGACATACACCACACCCCCTTGGGCCTTACTGCTTAATTATACCATGAAATTGTTGAATACACTTTTCTGATTGGCTTGAAGGGCATTCTAGAGCGTGCATTAGTTCCGTATAACGCACTGTGTATTTGCACGGTAGAATTCAATGGCTATAGTTCATTCTTACATGTTCTATGTCCAAGCTGCTTTTGAAAGAAAAAGTCGAATTGAGAACCGTTATTCAATTGTTGAGTTCGATTTTCCAAATGGCAAGCTAGGACTTTTTTGGGGTTAGCTAAACTAGCAAGTCTGTTTGGTTACCAAGGCACCTACTGTAGCACGCTATCTAGTTCACTGAGGTAGCAAGTTTATGTTGAATACATTTCTATTGGCAATTGAACACATTTCTAGTAACAAATGAGGCAAAGATTTTTATAACTAAACCAAGATAGGCTATGGTCTGTCGTTTCCAGTGGGAACAGATGAGTCACAGTGGGCTGAACAAGCAAGGAGGTGGGTAGAGCCAAGCACGCGCTAGTGAGATCCTATTGGCCCGTTCTAGCATACATCTGCATATTTACGTTAGGGAATATTTACACTGTGTATTGCGCGTGTGAAATAACTCAATTAGACTTTGCACTCCTTCTAAACAACGCAATTTTTTTAATTATTTGGTGAAGGCTAAAGTCTATAAAACTTAGTCCACTCTGTTCATAACAGATTCTAGTTTTGGGAACAGAAAACTCTGACATCAAATTTTCATCGATGAGAAAATTTGCTCAATGTAGGCCAAAATCCATCTTCTAACCACTGCCTGCCAGTGGGCTTCATCTCACTACCATATTTGCTAGTGAGTGGAAATGTCAAGCGGATGCTGCATATTTATATATCCAGTGAAATATCTGTCTCATTGTTCTGTGGTAGAGGTGTGCAGTGATGTGGGGAGGGCATAATTACAAGGCTGCTCTTGAATTATTATTGAAATGTGGAGTGGTTTCTTGCACCGTGTAACTGCCGTAGCATCATCCAAGTGGGTGCTTAATTTTGTTTGTCGTGAAGGAGTAGCTAGCTAGCTACAGTTGAAGTCAGAAGTTTACATACACTTAGGTTGGAGTCATTAAAACTAGTTTTTCAACGACTCCACAAATTTCTTGTTAACAAACTAGTTTTTGGCAAGTCGGTTAGGACATCTACTTTGTGCATGACACATCATTTTTCCAACAATTGTTTACAGACAGATTATTTCACTTATAATTCACTATCACAATTCCAGTGGGTCAGAAGTTTACATACACTAAGTTGACTGTGCTTTTAAACAGCTTGGAAAATTCCAGAAAATGATGTCATGGCTTTAGAAGCTTCTAATAGGCTAATTGACATCATTTGAGTCAATTGGAGATGTACCTGTGGATGTATTTCAAGGCCTACCTTCAAACTCAGTGACTCTTTGCTTGACATCATAGGAAAATCAAATGAAATCAGCCAAGGTCTACAAAAAAGGTAGACCTCCACAAGTCTGGTTTAACCTTGGGAGCAATTTCCAAATGCCTGAAGGTACCACGTTCATCTGCACAAACAATAGTACGCAAGTATAAACACCATGGGACCACGCAGCTGTCATACCGCTCAGGAAGGAGATGAGTTTTCTCCTAGAGATGAACGTACATTGGTGCGAAAAGTGCAAATCAATCTCAGAACAACAGCAAAGGACCTTGTGAAGATGCTGGAGGAAACAGGTACAAAGTATCTATATCCACAGTAAAACGAGTACTATATCGACATAACCTGAAAGGCCGCTCAGCAAGGAAGAAGCCACTGCTCCAAAAGCCAGACTACGGTTTGCAACTGCACATGGGGACAAAGATCATACTTTTTGGAGAAATGTCCTCTGGTCTGATGAAACAAAAATAGAACTGTTTGGCCATAATGACCATCGTTATGTTTGGAGGAAAAAGGGGGAGGCTTGCAAGCTGAAGTACACCATCCCAACTGTGAAGCACAGCGGTAGCAGCATCATGAGGATGGTTGTTGGGGTGCTTTGGTGCAGGAGGGACTGGTGCACTTCACAAAATAGATGGCATCATGAGGATGGAAAATTATGTGGATATATTGAAGCAACATCTCAAGACATCAGTCAGGAAGTTAAAGCTTGGTCGCAAATGGGTCTTCCAAATTGACAATGACCCCAAGCATACTTCCAAAATTGTGGCAAAATGGCTAAAGGACAACAAAGTCAAGCTATTGGAGTGGTCATCACAAAGCCCTGACCTCAATCCTATAGAGAATTTGTGGGCAGAGCTGAAAAAGTGTGTGCGGGCAAGGAGGCCTACTAACCTGACTCCGTTACACCAGCTCTGTCAAGAGGAATGGGCCAAAATTCACCCAACTTATTGTGGGAAGCTTGTGGAAGGCTACCCAGAACGTTTGACCCAAGTTAAACAATTTAAAGGCAATGCTACCAAATACTAATTGAGTGGATGTAAACTTCTGACCCACTGGGAATGTGATGAAATAAATAATAGCTGAAATAAATCATTATCTCTACTATTATTCTGACATTTCACATTCTTAAAATAAAGTGGTGATCCTAACTGACCTAAGACAGGGAATTTTTACTAGGATTAAATGTCAGGAATTGTGAAAAACTGAGTTTAAATGTATTTGGCTAATGTGTATGTAAACTTCCGACTTCAACTGTACCTACTACAAGGTACATGGACTGCAGTGGCTTAGCTCAAACTTAAACTGACTGAGTTCTACTATGGAAAAGACAGACGGTGGGAGACCTTTGAGACAGCGCTTCCTGCCTGCCTCTGGACTTTCTCTCCCAGCTTGACCACCTCTCTCAGATCAACATTCAAGCCATGAACTTTGTAATAACTGTCCATCTCATGTGGTTTTTCTAAAAAAAAAAAAGTCCTTTGAAGCGCTTTGAGATTCTGTGAAATGTGAATTTATTATTATCTGTACATGTTGTAAAATAAATGATAGTTTTGTACATTAACTGTTGTTCAATTGTCTCTCCCAGGTCTGCGGTGTATCTCCCAGAGCAGGGTGGCTGTTCTCCTGTTAGCGGGCGGCCAGGGGACCAGGCTGGGGGTGTCCTACCCTAAAGGCATGTACGACGTGGGCCTGCCCTCCCACAAGACCCTGTTCCATATCCAGGCAGAGAGGATACTGAGGCTGCAACAGCTGGCAGAACAGAGACATGGAGCCAAGTGCTACATCCCCTGGTGAGAGTGGGACGGGCAGATAAGGGCATAATGATACACTATGGGGGATATACTGTATAGAACATACAGCACCCCAGCAAACTGACCACAAAGCACTGTTTCTCAATCCATTCCTGAGGAGCTCATTTTTGTTTTAGCCCCATTTGTGAAATCACAAACAAGCCATACAATGTTGTTATTGTATCAAAAATACGTTGTTTTTTTTATGTTCCCTTTCTGTTCTCCAGTTTCATCGGTCTGATTATTTACTAGACTTAGATAAGGAGCCTTCAGAAAGTATTCACACCCCTTGTCTTTTTCCACATTTTGTTGTTACACAGTGGGATTAAATTGATTTAATTGTAATTTTTTTGTCAACTGTGTACACAAAATACTCTGTCAAAGTGGACGGAAATTTCTAACATTTGTAAAATACTCATTTATCTTGATTAGCTAAGTATTCAACCCCCTGATTCAATACATGTTAGAATTCCCTTCGGCAGTGATTACAACTCTGAGTCTTTCTGGGTAAGTCTCTAAGAGCTTTCCACACCTGGATTGTGCAACATTTGCTCATTTATTATTTTCAAAATTCTTCAAGCTCTGTCAAATTGGTGGTGGATCATTGCTAGACAACCATTCTCAGGTCTTGCCATAGATTTTTAAGCAGATTTAAGTCAAAACTGTAAGTTGGCCAATTCCAGTGGTAAGCAACTCCAGTGTAGATTTGGCTTTAGGTTATTGTCCTGCTTAAAGGTGCATTTGGTGGAAAGCAGACTGGACCAGGTATTTAGTGAGGATTTTGCCTGCGTTTAGCTCCCCCCAAAACTTTTTTGCAGTATTTAGTGGTTTGCTGCAAACAGGATGCCTGTTTTGGAATAATTTTATTCTGTACAGGCTTTCCTCATTTCACTCTGTCGATTAGGTTAGTATTGCGGAGTAACTACAATGTTGTTGATCCATCCTCAGTTCTCTCTTATCACAGCCATTCAACTCTGTAACTGTTTTAAAAGTCACCATTGGCTTCATTGTGAAATCCCTGAGCGGTTTCCTTCCTCTCCTGCAACTGAGTTAAGAAGAACACCTGTATCTTTGTAGTGACTGGGTGTATTGATACACCATCCCAAGTGTAATTAATAACTTCACCATGCTCAAAGGGATATTGAATGTTTGGTTATTTTTCTTTTTTTACCCATCTACCAATAGGTGCCCTTTGCGAGGCATTGGAAAACCTCCCTGGTCTTTGTGGTTGAATTTGTGTTTGAAATTCACTGCTCGACTGTATGTGTGAGGTACAGAGATGAGGCAGTCATTCAAAAATCATGTTAAACACTTATTGCAAACAGTGAGTCAATGCAATTTATTATGTGACTTGTTAAGCACATTTTTTTTCTTCTCCTGAACTTATTTAGGCTTGCCATAACAAAGGGGTTGAATACCTATTGACCTAAGACGTTCCATCTTTACATTTTTTTATTAATTTGTAAACATTTCGAAGACCATAATTCCACTTTGACATTATGGGGTATTGTGTGTGTGTGTAGGCCAGTGACTGAAAATCTAAATTGAATCAATTTTAAATTCAGGCTGTAACAACAAAATGTGGAAAAAGATAAGGGGTATGAATACTTTCTGAAGGCGCTCACCTGTATCTATCAAGGAAGTGGTTTGATCCCGGAAAGGAGCAGGATTATAATTCCCTGTGGAGTAGATGAAGGAAGTCATTAAGACGATTCGGGAGTGGGTTGACGGAAGGAGACGTCTTGCTGGCGTCCAGGGTTGAGCTGGGCTCTGTCTGTAATTAAGGTCAGGGTTCAGGACTAAGAGCTCACCATGAGATGCCAGGTGACATTCATTCCAGTCATAAGGAAGTACTTCTGGTTTTGTCTAGTCATGGGTGATCAGGGTCGTTTAAGATGAGGCCTTTTTTCTCTCTCTTTTCTCATCAGCATGGCATTATTTCTATTACAGCATATTGGATGACTGTCATTCATATTGCATTCATCCAGTTCAATGTAACATTGATAAGATTAGGCTACTACATAATACTCTAATTTTCCTTATACCGGTCATGACGTTTCTACAACCTAGCCTATGAATGAAAGTTACCAACGTATGTGCACACAGTTCGAGAAATGTTTTTGAGGTGAGACAGTGGCACATGCAATCCCGCCTTACACGCTCTTGCCTGCATCTAGTTGATATAGGGTGTAATCATTAGTCCAACAGTTGAAAATGAGAGTTTCTATTGGACAAATTCAGCTATGTTTATCCCCGTTTTATTCCGTTTGCTTCCGTTTTAAAAAACTTTTTTCAACCGAATTGGCAGAATGAATACATACCTGATCATGCTTAAACACAGTTTACTATCATAGCAGCCACATTGTATTCCTTCTCGCGCTCTCCTCCTCTCACCTTTTCCCTTCGTTTGTGTACTTCAATGCACAATACATCAGCTGTATGTGACCAGGTGAAAAACCTTTCCAAGGCAAACCATATCATAACCGTTACACACAGCCTACATCATTGTCACCATATTAGCTAAAGTAATGTTATAGTCATCATAGCTAATAGAACTAACGCGTTAGTAAACCTGCTAAAATCATGCGATAACGTTTGTGTCAAGGTAAGTTTTTGGTCATTAAGCAGTTTATACCGGTGGGCCCCGGTTGCACTAAATTATTAAAACCAAAATCTTACCTTGAATTGGAGAAGTTCCAGTGTTGTGTTGGATAGTCATAGCCAGCTTGCTAACATGGCATCCATCTTTTTGAGTAGGCTAAACTAGCTAGCTGCATTTGCTAGCTAAATAAGTGAAATTGAAAGTTTAAAAGAATCTCTTGCTTCTCCATTTTGGAATAAATATTTTTTCAAAACTGTTCAACTATTGTTTTTCGCTCTCTGAGTCAACTACTCACCACATTTTATGCACTGTAGTGCTAGCTAGCTGTAGCTTATGCTTTCAGTACTAGATTTATTCTCTGATGCTTTGATTGGTTGGACAACATGTCAGTTCATGCTGCAAGAGCTCTGATAGGTTGGAGGACATCCTCCGGAAGTTGTCATAATTACTGTGTAAGTCTATGGAATGGGGGTGAGAACAATGAGCCTCCTAGGTTTTGTATTGAATTCAATTTACCCAGTGGAGGACGGAAGCTAGCTGTCGATCTTCATGGCAAAATAGTTTGTTTTAATAAATTATTTGGTGACGTGATTTATATTTAGTATAGTTTTATCGAAAAAGGATAACTTTAACTAACATTTTTTTAAATGAAACTCACTGAGGAGGATGAACATCAACTGTTGTTCATTAGTGCTGAGGGATTAGTGCTTTTTGGGTTCGGTTTTGGTTGAGTTTTAGAAGAAAAAAAACAATAATAAATGCATTGTGGGTTCAATGCTGTAACACGGAATAAAACAATTGATGGTGAGTGACTGCTCATTACTGTCACTTATTAGGCTATAACCATCTTATTTACTTTACTTAAATAAAATATTCAATCAAGTTGTCGGGTAGAGATGCCTAAGCAACCGCTCTCTATCCCCCTCGTGTCTCTCTATCGCTCTTCCTCTCCATGTCTGTCGAACTGCCCCACAGGTTTGCCCCAAGAACCAATGAGAGCAGGCAGCTGTAGGGCGCAATGGATTCTGGTCATTGTAGTTAATTAGCACGTTGTCTGCGCTTAATTGGTTATTTAAAAACAAAAAATAAACGGACATTTCAGTTAATGTTCATAGAAATAAAATGAATTAATGGGTTGCATCTCCATCACTAGGTCACGTCGTTGCCATGTTCGGGGGCTAAGGACTGCTCGGTCTAAATTACACTATAGGGGCTTGGGTATACGATGACATTAGTGAAGTAGAGACATTTAGTAAGAATAAGCTTTCCCATCATGTCAAATTTACTTTTATTCAAATGGCAATTATGTCATTAGCTAGCAAAGTTTGTACAAAATAGCTAGCAATGCTAACGTTAGCTAGCTCAAATCTGGAGGCCTCCCCTTAATCTTAGCTAGCTAAAGTTAACCACATTGCCACCATGTATTTTTAGCTTTAGTCAGATCAGAGCATTCAGATGTTAAAATTCATCTGGATGAAAATGTTAGCCTAATCTGGCAATGTGGATTATGAATAATTTATTGCCAAAGTTATTTTATGGGACTTCTTATGAGTCACTGATACAGTGAAAAGTCAAACTTTTGATAAAAAAAGCAATTGAAGCACTGTCTTGAGAGTTGTATTAGTCTTGAATCAAACCCAATGTATCACCCCATTCTCCCTGTGCATAATGACCAGTGAATGAATGAATCATGAACTGAATTGTGCCTCCTGATTTCCCCCTAGGTACATCATGACGAGCGGCCGGACCATGGAGTCAACTAAAACGTTTTTTTCGCGCCACAGCTACTTTGGGTTGTGCAAAGACAACGTGATTTTCTTCCAGCAGGGCATGCTGCCTGCCATGGACTACAATGGCAAGATCATCCTGGAGAGCAAAAACAAGCTGGCCATGGCCCCAGGTACATAACCTAACGTGTGTCGGTGCGTGTATGTCTGTGTATTTTAGATGATAACAGGGGTCTCGTGTGTGTGTGTGTGTTTCAGATGGTAACGGGGGTCTTTACAGAGCTCTGGGTACCCAGGGGATCGTGGAGGACATGGATCGGAGGGGGGTCAAGTTCATCCATGTCTACTGTGTGGACAACATCCTGGTTAAAGTAGCAGACCCTGCCTTTGTTGGATTCTGTGTCCAGAAAGGAGGAGACTGTGGGGCTAAGGTTAGTAGCCCTCCGTCTCTTTCTCACTGGAAGTTTTTGTTCTTTCTTTCTCTCTCTAGCTGTCTCTCTCTGCCCTCTTCTGTGTCTCTCTCTCAACTGGGGGCCAAAGGTGACTCACCAAATGTGATCCAATACTCTTAAATTACTTCCTTCCTTTTCTCTCTATCCTAAATTGGTTTCCTCTCCTGTTCCCCGCTCCCTCTAAGCCAATGTGCACAAAGGCTTTGAACTGAAAGCAATATGGTTGGTCACTTTTGAATAAGAAGGAAGAATTAAAAATTAATTTAGATAAATCCTTGATTTCCTGGTTGTTCATCTCCTTTTATACAATACCAGACCAGGAAGTAGTCTTGGTTCTATGTGTTCAGTGAAGGTGTGTTTTGACTGTGTTTCGGTAAGAGAGTGTGATTGAGGGGATCCTATTAAACTGGCCCGGGTAGGCGGAGTTTGCAACGAGTAAAAACGAATTGCATTTGTTTTGGAAACGGGCTGCCTCCTGGGTGTGAGCCGGGCGCCCCTCTGGCCGATGGTGAAGTAGACTCAAACAAAAGGGACTTAGGTTAAGCACGTGGAGTGATGAGTAAGATTCTGTGCTTTCACATGCCAAAGTGATTGCTTGTGATTAAAACGCTTTGCCTGCCTTCCCAATGAAAACTAGTTAGATATTCAAACGTATATTTTATGGAAAATAAATGTTGAATGTTTCTGTACGATGCATCATGCTACCTTGTTGACAATATTACAGAGCAGCTCAGATTACTGTACCATTTGAGCGGGATGCTCCTCCCTCAGTCTTTTGCATGGTCACATGATGGACCATAGCCCAGTGCAACCTGGGCCAGTTTAACCCCTTATTGAAACAGTGAAAACTGCCCTGGCACGACTTCCTCTATAAAGACCTGCACTTCTAATTCACCACTAGGTTGGGGTGTAGTCTGCTATCATTCAGGAGTTCAGTAGCAGAGCGCTGAGGTCTGAACAGTGGAGTTTTTAGCCAGACAATGTAAGGAACTATATGATAGACTATTCCATTTAAAACACATCCAGGGATGCGCATTCATTGCTAATTCAAGTATTTATCTCTAGTTTGATGGCTGAGATTATATAGGACACATAAACTAAAATCTATACTGAACAAAAATATATAAGCGCAACAATTAAAAATGTTACTGAGTTACAGTTCATATAAGGATACCAGTCAATTTAAATAAATTCATTAGGCCCAAGTCTAGGGATTTCAAATGACTGGGCAGGTGTGCAGCCATGTGTGGCCCTGAAGGGCATAGGCCCACCCACTTGACAGCCAGGCCCACCCACTGGGAAGCCAAGCCCAGCCAATCAGAATTTGTTTTCCCCCACAAATGGGCTTTATTACAGACAAAAATACTCCTCTTCACCACCCCACCCCCCTGCAGATGATCCCGCAGGTGAAGAAGCAGGATGTGGAGGTCCCGGGCTGGCGTGGTTACACGTGGTCTGCAGTTGTGAGGCCTGTTGGACGTACTGCCAAATTCTCTAGAGTGACATTGGAGGCAGCTTATGGTAGAGAAATTGACATTAAATTCTCTGGTAACAGCTCTGGTGAACATTCCTGCAGTCAGCATGCCAATTACACACTCTCTCAACTTTAGAAGTATGTGGCATTGTGTTGGGTGACAAAACTACACGTTATAAAATGGCCTTTTACTGTCCCAAGCACAAGGTGCACCTGTATAATGATCATGCTTTTTAATGAGCTTCTTGATATGCCATACCTTTCAGGTGGATGGATTATCTTGGCAAAGCAGAAATGCTCACTAACAGGGATGTAAAACAATTTGTGTACAATTTCAGATAAGCTTTTTGTGTGTATGGAACATTTCTGAGATTTCTATTTCAGCTCATGGAGCATGGGACCAACACTTTACATGTTGTGTTTTATATTTTTGTTCAGTGTAAATAACTGCTGCAACTATATGAAGTGAGTGGCCTGGTTTTACTACCTCATTATGGACAGTGAGGGAACCACATAGCCCTCCAACACAGACAAGGCTTGGCCCACTCAGCCTATAGTATCACAAGCCTCTTAGGTGCGTTCAACAAAGGAACTAGTTCACGAACGTTCGTTAACATATTCCATTTGTTTTGTGTTAGCTGCGAACATTGGCTAACAGTCTGAGAAGCTAGTGTGCAGCGAAAACAGGTGTCTATTTCGGATCTAAACTGCCTCTAAAAATAATAGTGGCCATGTACTGTAAACTTTCTACTATTTTTAGGTGAAGTGAATGGGAATACCTAGTCAGTTGCCAGCACAACTGAATGCATTCAACTGAAATGTGTCTTCCGCATTTAACCCAACCCCTCAATCATTTAGTAGAATGAATTTAGTAGGAATACTTAAGTCATTCCCAGTTTGAATATTGTTGCTACAGTAATCCTTACAAAAAGTAGGTATTTGATGTTTCACCGTAACATTTTGGAATGTTCAACTGAAATTGTTACTCTGGCAACGTGTTCGCCGCAAACAGAAGCCTTGTTGAACTCGCCTCTGATATATGATCTGTTTTTTCTAGACAATGAGTTTGGGCACAGTGTACTATTTTTGATAGGGAAGAAAACTTTACAGGGAACAGTGGTTAAATACGAAACTTAACTGGGTTTTTTTTCTCAGGAAAGCAACAGTTTTTACTACTTGTTTAACTAGCGTGGCAGTGCAACTATTAAACAATTTTTCTTTTTATAGTTTTTTATTTATTTGACCTTAATGTTGGGGAGATCTGGCTCAAATTCAGCAGTACAGCATCCCCACCATGCGTGCGCGAAACACACACACCGTGAGGCCAGTTCATGAGTAATGTGAAGAGAATAGAAGTAGTAAGACTCAGACTTGGGTGATTCGTGGGAATTACGAGCAGAGATGGGGCCCTAGCTGTTCTATCATCCATTTCCTCCTGATGGCAGCTTTGTGATGTATAACATCCTCTCATCACTGTCTCAGGACAGGAACACGCGCACAAACACTCAGCAATATTGTAGCTGGCTGGTCCCAGTTTGACACTAGAAGCTGCTATTACTCTTCATTAGTGTGCTTTCTTACATTAGTGGACAGTCCTCCCTCACCCTCTGTATTCCCCCTAAACTCCTTCCTATCTCCTTTAGTTAGTTATTACTGACAGGCCTGCTCCTGTTGGAACAAACAGTTAGCAGTTAACACACACACACCAATGCTCTGCAAGACCTTCAGCAGATTGTTCAGTTGACATTTTAGGCTTTAGTTCTGCATTATTGGCTTGGGTTCTTCTCAGTCACTTGATAGACCATGAGATTGTCCCTAAAAATAAATGTAATGCACTACATGGCCAAAGGTATGTGGACAACTGCTCATCAAACATCTCATTCCAAAGTTGTGAGCATTTCATATGGATTTGGTCCCCCCTTTGCTGCTATAACCGCCTCCACTCTTCTGGGAAGGCTTTCCACTAGATGTTGGAACATTTGCTGTGGTGACTGGCTTCCATTCAGCCACGAGCATTAGTGAAGTGGAGTACTGATGTTGGGCGATTAGGCCTGGCTCGCAGTCGGCATTCCAATTAATCCCAAATGTGTTTGATAGGGTTGAGGTCAGTGCTCTGTGCAGGCCAGTCAAGGTCTTCCACACCGATGTCGACAAACCATTTCTGTATTGACCTCGCTTTGTGCGTGGGGTCATTGTCATGCTGAAACAGTAAAGGACCTTCCCCAAACTGTTGCCACAAAGCACAGAATCGTCTAGAATGTCATGGTATGCCGTTGCGTTAAGATTTTCCCTCACTGGGACTAAGAGACCTAGCCCGAACCATGAAAAACAGCCCCCGACCATTATTCCTTCTCCACCAAACTTTACAGTTGGCACTATACATTGGGGTAGGTAGCGTTCTCCTGGTATCCGCCAAACCCAGATTTGTTCGTCAGACTGCCAGGTGGTGAAGCTTGATTCATCACTCCAGTGATCGCGTTTCCACCGCTCCATAGTCCAATGGCGGCGAGCTTCACACCTCTCCATCCGATGCTTGGCATTGCACATGGTGATCTTAGGCTTTTGTGCGGCTCCTCGGCCATGGAAACCGATTTCATGAAGCTCCCAACGAACAGTTCTTGCGCGGACGTTGCTTCCGGAGGCAGTTTGGAACTCGGTAGTGAGTGTTGCAATCGAGGACAGACTATTTTTACACACTTCAGCACTCGGCAGTCCTATTCTGTGCGCTTGTGTGGCCTACCACTTCGCGGCTGAGCCGAGAACTGCTCCTAGAAGTTTCCTCTTCACAATAACAGCACTTAGAGTTGACCGGGGCAGATTTAGCAGGGCAGAAATTTGTCGAACTGAGTTGTTGAAAAGGTGGTGTTCTATGACTGACACTTTGAAATACATTGAGCTCTTCATTAAGGCCATTCTACTGCCTTGTTTGTCTATGGAGATTGCATGGCTGTTTTCTCGATTTTATACACCTGTCAACAACGGCTGTGGCGCTGAAATAGCCTAATCCACTAATTTGAAGGGGTGTACACTTATGTTCCTCTAATTTTTTGGGGTACTGAGCAAATTTCAGGTTCGCTGAGCGCAAACTTGAAAGTTGTGAAAATTCTGTGCAACTTCCAGCGTGCGTTTACTGTGAACACTGAGGCTGTACCTGCTTTAAGTTAAGTTTTAACTGTGGCCAAGTAGGCTACTGTGGCTATTTAATCATAATATAAGCCTACCAGAGTGGCCTACCATCAAAAACAAGGGAGAAAATGCATCCCATAACATTTTAACATGGAAATGGCTGTTTTGTAGTTCAGCTTACAATTGCGGCCAAAGTGTGGTGTTTGTGTAGGCCTACATTACATGAGACTTTTGAAAAAAACATGCAGGGCTTGACATTAACCTGTGTATCCCCTTGTCCTTCAGTCAAGGAGGTGACTGAAAATGTTCTGTGTTGTTTGATTCAAGAAAACACTTTACAAAGTTAAATGCATTATTATTCCCATACTATTATTACAGAGAATCAGACAAATTATGCTACCCTCTGCCTAGTGGCTACTTAGCTTATTCAAGCCTGTCTCAAAATATAAAATTATCCCTTTAAGACTAACATTTTTTTTTACCTGACGTGCTTTTCAAAGATTTCTGGAAATGTACATGTTTTGTGCTCTTGTAGGAAGAAATCACTCCCCTATTGCTGACGACTCACTAACTAGCAAAGGATATTAACAGAATGTGCACACATGGTTGTTTCATGCAGCTCTCGCTTTGATCTTAAAACAAGCGCATCTACTCAAGACCGCTCATGCTGTAAACACAGTCCAGTTCAAAGTAAATGGCACAGATCCATATATGGCAATGGTCTATTTGCATATAAACCTACTGAAGCTCTTATTGGTTATGCCGCACCGGTCTGTGTGGAGTACGGGCTGAGGCATGCGTGTCAATGCAATAGAAACCTACTCTGATGTGTTCTGCAGACAACTAAGTCTTGTGTAGTTTGTTTTGCATACTAATAAGTCTTGGAGAGTTAGTTTTGTGTTCGTATGTTGCTTTGAAAGTGGCTAATATTGCATTGATTCTATCACAATTGCCACAGTAAAGGGAAACGTTGATAGTGTTAACTAACAGGGAAAACTCTGAACTTCACTCAACTTTCTAATCTCGTGCTTCTCCGTGGGCGGATACGGTATTTCTGCACGGCAGTCTCGCCCCGTGCACCACACAGTTTAGAGGGAGCATTGATGTCCACATACTTTTGTGTGTATATATATATATATATATATAGTGTATTTAACTCCAAGTTGAGAGCTGTAGTAAACCCATTCCTGTTGTGTGTCAGATTAAGAGCTGTGGTGTGGAGGTTCTGATAGGATCAGAGGAATGCAGGGACCCACCCTCGTATCATTAACTGACAAACATTACAGTTGATGTGGATTCTTGCCCCAAGACTAACCCCCTCATCAAGCCCAGCTCTGTCATTTTGACTACCAACCAGATGGGCTGAGGGCTGGATTTCTGATTCAGACCAAAATGTAGAGTCAAATGCTATTTTTAAGAATCCCATCCATATCTACATTTCTGAGACGTTTTGACCCAGGTAAAATCCCTTCCTGTGGCATCACTTCCAGGTTGTGGAGAAGACCAATCCAACGGAGGCGGTGGGCGTGGTCTGTAAGGTCGACGGACGTTACCAGGTGGTAGAATACAGCGAGATCACCTTGGCTACGGCTGAGAAGCGCAGCGCGGACGGACGGCTGATGTTCAATGCAGGAAACGTTGCCAATCACTTCTTCACCCTAGCCTTCCTCAGGGACATCGTCCAGTGAGTCTCAACACACACAAACATTTATGCAAACACACACACACAGCCACACACACCTCCATACAGTAAGTGAGTAATTACATGGTGAATGTGTATCCCTCATTAAGCAGGTATTTGAGGTCATTACCTGCCTAGTGGAAGCCTCAACCTGAGAGCTTAGTAGTGGCCTTGGACATAGCTGGTTTCTAATGAGCAGTGTCTGTCAGCTGATATATCCCTGGAAACATCGCAGTGACTTTAATGAATACCCAGAATCTAAGGTGAAGTAAATGAAAGGAGCCAAAGCTGAAATTTAGTTTGGACTTTTTTTTTCCCTCTTCACTTTTAACAGTTAAAACCAAGTGTGTGTTTCAAAATTCCTGATCTCACTCTCTCTCTGCATCCACCTCGCTCTCTCTCTGCATCCACCTCGCTCTCTCTCTGCATCCACCTCGCTCTCTCTCTGCATCCACCTCGCTCTCTCTCTGCATCCCCCCTTTCAGTTCAATTCAAATGGGCTTGATTTGACATGGGAAACATATGTTTCCATTGCCAAAGCAAGTGAAATAATCATTAAACAAAAGTAGGGCTGTCCTTGACAAAAAAAAATCTTAGTTGACCAGGAGTCGTCTGTTCTTTTGACCAATTAATAACATATTTTTTATTGACACATTTGATGTGTTTTAATCAAATCAACCATATTCACTGAGCTTGCCTGATGCTTTAAGCACACTGTTTGATTAAATAATTAAGACACACAAATGATTAGAGGGAGTCCGACAGCAATTGATTTAATTGTGCCATAATAATAGTAATAACAGTAAGGAGATCAAGAAAAAGGAGCATTATTATAATTATATTTTTTTCTGACAATTTGGAGCAGTGTAAACAACACTACATAAATGATACCAGGGAGGCTGTTCTGAGGGACAAAAAGTGTAAACCATTCATAACAGCAAAGAAAAGATTAAAAACAGCTGAATTTGTGAAAATGTTTACTTGACATGTTGTTGTGAGGCTTGATGCTCATGGAATGAGTAGGCTATTAAACAAACACTCAAACAGGCAACAGAAGCAGGATCTGTCTTATTTCTGTAGATATTGATTTATAAAGCCACGCACATTTAACAGTTAGGCTATTGATTATAGACCTAATTAAGTTGTGATTTCCTCTCTCCTCACTTTTCGTAGAAAAGGCAATGGCAGTTTTCTCTTCTCCACATTCTGCTTCTGCCTCCGCTGCATTGTTCTCAACACCAATGTACTGGTTAACTTTGCTATTATGCACATAGCAACATTGTCTAGGAAAAGGCGCCAATTCAACAATGCACTGATGTGTTTCAGAACCGCGGACAGCTATCACTATCCAACACGGGAGAAAGCGCGTTTGTTTTACCATTGTTCTTATGTAATATAACCATATACAATTTCAGTAGCACATGTCTTAGAGTGATGAACTGTACCATCCCCAGGGCCTCCACAATGGATTAGTCCACTCAAACAGATGCGAATCAGACAGGTGTCTTGTACACCACGATATTTGTATTTAATTTTTTTGCTACTGCTCAACTAAAGAAATCTTGGTTGACCAACAGCCTATCGACCAAACAATCGACGATGGCCTTTTACTGTCCCCAGCACAAGCTGCACCTGTGGAATGATCATGCTTTTTAATCAGCTTCTTGATATGCCACCTGTCAGATGGATGGATTATCTTGGCAAAGGAGAAATGCTCACTAACAGGAAGTAAACACATTTGTGCACAAGTTGAGAGAGATGTTTTTTTGTGCGTATGGAACATTTCTGGGATGTTTTATTTCAGCTCATGAAACATGGGACTAACACTTTTGCATTTATGTTTTTGTTCAGTCTAGGATTTCTATTTCTTTTTGCAATTTAGCAGCTATGAAACAAAACAGCAGAAATACTTTGAAAACAGCTACTGCAGCATTTTTCTAACCCTAACTCACACATGTGCTCATACTTGACTTTTTACTATTTTTATTCAATGTTATGCTCGTACTGTAGAGCCCTGCAACTTGACCAACCGCCAACGTGGCTGGGGATATAGACATTCTTACCTGCCAATACCTAAATCTACCCGCATTTGGCAGGTGTTAATTGTATGCCCTGGATATGGGAGTTTATCAATTTTGGATTTGTTTTCAAATTCTTTGTGGGTGTGTAAAATATATGGGTCTCTAATATGGTCATACATTTGGCAGGAGATTAGCAAGTGCAGATCAGTTTCCACCTCATTTTGTGGACAGTGGGCACCTCCTGTCTTCTCTTGAGAGCCAGGTCTGCCTCTCTCATTAGCAAGGCTATGCTCACCGAGTCTGTACAGTCAAGGATTTTCTTAATTTTGGGTCAGTCACAGTGGTCAGCCACTGTGTACTCTCTGTGGGGTCTTTGTTGTTCTCGCTCTCTCTCGCTCTCTGTATCCCCATCTTTCTCTTACCCACTTTCTCTCTCTCCTCCCCTGTACTGGATGGCCGTGGTTTTGCAAGCTCGATCCAACTTTGCTATTTTGTGATTATTTTGTTCTACTTTATTTGCAGGGAATGTATCTGCTATAATTTCTTACAACCGACAATAACTTTTGAACATCAGATCGGCAGTTACTTACCTCAATTCTGACTTCTATTCATCTGGCCTGGGCTCTTTCTGTAATTCCGACAAGGATCAGCTGACTTTAGAGGCAGGAGTGGGGGGGTTCCTGGCGAGATTAAGGTCAAGGGAGAACCAGCCACCTCTTCCCTCCATTCTACTGGCCAATTGATAATAAGATGGATGATCTCCGATTGTGGATTTGCTACCAACGGGACTCTCAACTGCAATTTTCTCTGCTTTTCTGAAACATGGTTCTTGGACAAGATGGATTCTCCATTCACCGTGCGGACAGGACAGTTGAGTCATGAAAATTGAGGAATTGGGGGTTGGCCTCTTCAACAACAACTGGAGTGCTGACCCGACCGTGGTGGAAGTGTTGACCCATTGTTCACCCGTTCAAGAGCTAACCACCTCCGTCATCGGCTTCATTAGGAAATGCATCAGCAACGTTGTCCCCACAGTGAAGGTTTTCTGCTTCCCCAATCAAAAGCCCTGGATTAACATGGAGGTTGGCGCTAAACTAAAGGATGGAGCTACCGCAAACACGGCTATCGCAGACATCCCTGAGACTATGGCTGAGGACAGGAACAAGTATAAGAACTCCCGCTATGACCTTCTCAGACTCATCAAACGAGCAAAAGGGAAATATAGGAATAAGGTGAAGTCATATTACACAGGCTCCGCCATGTGTCAGGGGCTACAGTCCATTACGGATTACAAAGGAAGATCCAGCGTGATGCCGCTCTACCGAACGAGCACAATGCATTTAACGCTTTGATAATAACATCATGCCGCGTGTCAGGGCCGCCACCGACTCAGAAAATTGGGTGATCTCGCTCTCTGAGGCCGACGTGAGTAAAGTCTTTATTCAGGTCAACACCTGCAAGGCCCGATGGTATTCTAAGGTGCGTTCTCAGAGCATGAGCAGAACAGCTGGCCGGCATATTCACAGTAATTTTTTACCTCAGTCTGTAATCCCCACATGTTTTAAGATGACCACCATCATTCCTGTTTCCAAGAACTCTAAGGGTTCATGCCACAATGACTACCACCCTGTAGCACTCACATCTGTAATCATGAACTGCTTTGAGAGGCTGGTTAATGGCACACATCAACTCCATCATCCCAGACACCTAGACCCACTCCAATTTGCGTGCCACCCCAGCAGAGCCATAAGCGGCGCAATCTCAATTGCACTCCACACTGCCCTCAACCACCTAGATAAGGAGAATACCTATGTGAGAATGCTGTTCATTGACTACAGCTCAGTGTTCAACACCATTGTCCCTCCAAGCTAGTCACCAAGCTTAGGACCCTGGGACTGGGGGCCCCACAAGGGTGTGTGCTTAGTCCCCTCCTCCCTTTTTGCCCACGACTGCATGGCCGCGCACAAATCCAACACCATCAAGTTTGCAGACAACACGACTCTGGTAGGCCTGATCACCGGCGATGATGACCTGGCAGTGTGGGGCCGGAACAACAACCTCTCCCTCAACATCAGTAAGACCAAGGAGCTGATCGTGGACTACAGGAAAGGGGGTGGGGGGAGTTGTGAGTACGCCCCCATTCACATCAACGAGGTTGCAGTGGAGCAAGTTGAGAGCTTCAATATCTGTGTCCAAATCACAAAGAACTTAATGGTACACACACACACACACACACACACACAAAGTCGGGAAGAAGATGCTACCACATCTCTTCCCCCTCACCAGGTTGTTTGGTCTCAAATCCTCAAAGTTCTACAGCTGTACCATTGAGAGCATCTTGACTGGCTGCATTACTGCTTGGTATGCCAATTTTAATATATATTTTTTTATTTTACCTTTATTTAACTAGGCAAGTCAATTAAGAATTAATTATTATTTTCAATGACGGCCTAGGAACAGTGGGTTAACTGCCTTGTTCAGGTGAAGAACGACAGATTTTTACCTTGTCAGCTCAGGGATTTCGATCTTGCAACCTTTCGGTTACTAGTCCAACGCTCTAACCACTAGGCTACCTGCTGCGATCGAGGGTAGTGCAATGGCACTGCCCCCGATCGCATGGTGCTACAGAGGGTGGTTCAGACAGCCCAGTACATTAGTGGGATTCAGCTCCTTGCCATCCGAGATCTATTTATTTTTTACATTTAACCTTTGTTTAACTAGGCAAACTCAGGCGACGCTTGGCCAATTGTGCGCCGCCCTATGGGACTCCCAATCACGGCCGGTTGTGATACAGCCTGGATTCAAACCAGGGAGTCTCTAGTGACGCCTCAAGCACTGAGATGCAGTGTCTTAGACCGCTGTGCCACTCGGCAGCCCAGGCGGTGTGAAAGGAAGTCCCGGAAATTGTTAGACTCCAGCCACCCTAGCCATAGACTGTTCTCTCTGCTTCCACACAGCAAGCGGTACTGGTGCATCAAGTCTGATACAAACAGGCTCCTGAACAGCTTCTATCCCTATGCCATAAGACTGCTAAATAGCTAACAAAATGGCTCCATGGACAATCTGAGTTGACCCATGTATTTTATTCTTATTTTTGCACTGTCTCTATGCACACTCACAAGGCCCTACACACTTATGCACACTGACACTCACTCACGCACATAATATGCACATACATTTATTCACCTCCCTCTGCAACTGAATCCTGGACTTCCTGACGGCAACAACACGTCTGCCATGCTGATCCTTAACACTCGGGCGCCTCGGGTGTACTTAGTCCCCTCTTGTATTCCCTGTTCACCCACGACTGCGTGGCCAAACACGACTCCAACACCATCATTAAGTTTGCTGACGACACAACAGTGGTAGGCCTGATCACCGACAACGATGAGACGGCCTATAGGGAGGAGGTCAGAGAACTGGCAGTGTGGTGCCAGGACAACAATCTCTCCCTCAATGTGAGCAAGACTAAGGAGCTGATCGTGGACTACAGGAAAAGGCGGGCCGAACAGGCCCCGATTAACATCGACGGGGCTGTAGTGGAGCGGGTCAAGATTTTCAAGTTCCTTGGTGTCCACATCACCAATGATCTATCATGGTCCAAACACACCAAGACAGTTGTGAAGAGGGCACGACAAAACCTTTTCCCCCTCAGGAGACTGAAAAGATTTGGCATGGGTCCCCAGATCCTCAAAAAGTTATACAGCTGCACCATCGAGAGTATCCTGACCGGTTGCATCACCGCCTGTATGGCAACTGCTCGGCATCTGACCGTAAGGTGCTACAGAGGGTAGTGCGAACGGCCCAGTACATCACTGGGGCCAAGCTTCCTGCCATCCAGAACCTATATAATAGGCGGTGTCAGAGGAAAGCCCATAAAATCGTCAGACTCCAGTCACCCAAATCATAAACTGTTTTTCTCTGCTACCGGAGCGTCACATCTAGGACCAAAAGGCTCCTCAACAGCTTCCACCCCCAAGCCATAAGACTGCTGAAAAATTCATAAAATCGCCACCGGACAATTTACATTGACCCCCCCCCCCCCCCCTTTTGTACACTGCTGCTACTCGCTGTTTGTTTGTTACCTATGCATAGACACTTCGTTCCCAACTACATGTACCAATTACCTCAACTAGCCTGTACCTCCGCACACTGACTCGGTACCGGTGCCCCTTGTATATAGAATTGTTATTCTTATTGTGTTACTTTTTATTATTAATTTTTATTTTAGTCTACTTGGTAAATATTTTCTTCTTCTTGAACTGCACTGTTGGTTAAGGGCTTGTAAGTAAGCATTTCACGGTAAAGTCTACACTTGTTGTATTCGGCCAATGTGACAAAGTTTGATTTGACTCTACACACACGCACACCCATACAATCATCATATACGCTGCTGCTACTCTGTTTATCATATATCCTGATGCCTAGTCACCTTACCCCTATACATACAGCGCCTTCAGAAAGTATTTACACCCCTTTTTCCATATGCTGAATTTCCAGTGGATTAATTTGAGATGAGTTTGTCACTGGTCTGCAAACAATACTCCATAATGTCAGTGTAATTATGTTTTTCAATTTTTTTTAACAAATTAATTAAGAATGAAAGCTGAATTGTCTTGAATCAATAAGTATTCAACCCCTTTTGTTATGGCAAGCCTAAATAAGTTCAGGAGTAAAAGTTTGCTTAACAAGTCACAAATTGCATGGCCTCTCTCTGTGTGCAATAATAGTGTTTAACATGATTTTTTTTAATGACTACCTCATGTACCCCACACATACAATTATCTGTAAGAGAATTTTAGAGAATTTCAACACAGATTCAACCACAAAGACCAGGGAGATTTTCCAATGCCTTGCAATTAAGGGCACTTATTGGTAGATGAGTAAAAACATTCAATATCCCTTTTGAGCATGGTGAAGTTATTAATTACACTTGGGATGGTGTATCAATACACCCAGTCACTACAAAGATACAGGTGTCCTTCCTAACTAAGTTGCAGGAGAGGAAGGAAACTGCTCAGGGATTTCACAATGAGGCCAATGGTGACTTTTAAAACAGAGTTGAATGGCTGTGATAAGAGAGAACTAAGGATGGATCAACAACATTGTAGTTACTCCGCAATACTAACCTACTTGACAGAGTGAATAGAAGGGAGCCCATACAGAATAAAAATATTCCAAAACATGCATCACGGCACTAAAGTAATACTGCAAAAAACAGGGGTAAAGCAATTACATTTTTGTCCTTAATATGAAGTGTTATGTTTTGTGCAAATCCAATACAACACAATACCACTCTCCATATTTTCAAGCATGTTATGGGTATGCTTGTAATCATTAAGGACTGGGGAGTTTTTCAGGATAACAAATAAATGGCGTGGAGCTAAGCACAGGCAAAATTCTAGAGGAAAACCTGGATTATTCTGCCCTCCACCAGACACTGGGAGATAAATTCACTTTTCAACAGGACAATAACCTAAAACACAAGGCCAGATCTACAATGGAGTTGCTTACCAAGAAGACCGTGAATGTTCCTGAGTGGCCAACCTACAGTTTTGACTTAAATCGTCTTTAAAATCTATGGCAAGACTTGAAAATGGTTGTGTATTAATGATCAACAACCAATTTGAAAGAGCTTTAAGAATTTTGAAAAGAATGGCTAAATATTGTACAATCCAGGTATCCAAAGCTATTAGTGACTTACCCAGAAAGTCTAACGGCTGTAATCGCTGCCAAAGGTGATTCTAACATGTATTGACTCAGGGGTGTGAATACTTATGTAAATTTGATATTTCTGTATTTCATTCTCAATAAATTTGCCAAAATTTCAAAAAACCTGTTTTCACTTTGTCGTTATGGGGTGTGTAGATGGGTAAAAATGTAATCCATTTCATATTCAGGCTTTAACATGACAAAATGTGGAATAAGTCAAGGGGTATGAATACTTTCTGAAGGCACTATAATCTACCTTTTATCAATCCAGTATCCCTGCACATTGTAAATATGGTACAGGAACTGACCTTTAATATATGTGTGTGTGCGCTTGTTCTTTTATATCTCATGTTTTTTTGTATTACATTGTTATTAATTACTGCACTGTTGGAGTTAGAGCTCGCAAAAAAAGCCATTACTTGTGCATGTGACATTGAAACTTGAAACTCTCTCTCAGGATGTTCGAGCCTCAGCTGCAGCATCACGTGGCCCAGAAGAAAATCTCGTATGTGGACACGCAGGGACGGCTAATCAAACCCGACAAACCCAACGGGATTAAAATGGAAAAATTTGTCTTTGACATATTCCAGTTTGCCAAGTAAGTGCAGTGATTTTCCAGCTGGCTTTAGCATGTGTGGAGCTGGCTGCATTTCCCCTTAACCTGCGGAGAGGAAAGGGGGAGACATAGCCAGGCATCCGTTAGTAAGACCCAGGTCCTGACACCCAGATCTCTGGAGCCCCAGCTTCCATCCCCCATCTCCTTGGCAGGTTCCAGGACCTCAGACACCTAGCCCAAACCCCAGCTCCATAGCCACTGCCCCAGAGCCAGCCCAGCCCTCCTCCTCCTGCTGCTGGGGCCTGTAAGATATAGGTTTTACGAGCTGCTCCAGTCTCTCTCTCTCAGCGGTTGATTCATGACATCACCTCTGTGTCATGTTGCTGCTTTTAGAACTTTACATGGAGTCAAAGGATTCCTCATTGCAATGAGGACGCAATTCTATGTGGCTCTATTTTAGAACTCTGCCATTCTCAGGTTGTTTTGATAAAGATGATAAATATGTTTTGTTGTTCTGGGGGTGGGTTACCTTGGAAACGGTAGCACTAAAGATGCATTTTCACACTGTTTTGTGTGTCTCAGGGCCTTTGTGGTGTATGAGGTTCTTCGTGAAGACGAGTTCTCTGCCCTGAAGAACGCCGACAGCCAGGACGGTAAAGACACGCCCACCACTGTGAAACACGCCCTCATGTCCCTGCATCACCGCTGGGTCCTCAATGCTGCAGGACACTTTATAGATGAGAACGGGACACGTGTGCCTGCTATACCCAGGTGAGAGACAAACACACACACACCAAACACACTCACAGTGAGTATACATTCTATTTATCTCTCCACCTGTTGTCACGTTCATCACCATATAGTCTCCCTGTCACACCTTTTCCACAATCCCACTTTTTCTCACAGCATCCCTCTCACGGTTCCCCTTAACCCTGTGTGTCCTGTGTAATGTTTTAATGTTTCCAGAGATGGACCTGCAGGATGTGGCACAGCTGATGTCAACCAGAAGTAACTATTCTCTGTGCTACTGACTGAGTTACTGCATGGTGATGGGGCTTTGGCTTTCACACAGTTGCTCACTGTAACCCACTGTCACACACACACCTGGGCTGTGTCTCAATTCTGTATACTGGCTTCCTCTGTCTCCTGTCCTACTTTCACCTGATCAGTTTATTATCAGTGTGGGTGAAGGGAAGGAGAGGAAGGGACTATGATGTTGAGATGCAGCCTGGGGTTTAGCTGTGCTAGGGCCCAGGTCAAAAGTCATGGAGGTCACAGGGTACCTGACCTGCCCACTGACTTGGTTACTGTCCAATAGTCTTCATATGCATCCTTCCTTCCTTTCTTTATTTAGCCAATCAATGGTCTGCATGTGATTAGGTCAGTGTAGGCCAGTTTATCATCCTGTTGGTTTCACCAATCAAACCATACTAGAGCAGTGATTATCTCAAGGAAGGAGGGAGGGATGGAAGGAAGGAAGGAAGGATGCATAAGATATTGGTGCAGGGCCTAGTGCTAACGGGGACAGTAGCTACTAACCCACGGAATGTGGAGCATGCTGGGTAATGGGCACTGGGCATGCTTTGCAATTGATTTTGAGTGGCCATTTCAGATCGGATGTTGGCCAGTTACCTGTGATTGTGACGGCAACACTAAATACATTTAAATCATTGTTCAAAGATTATGATTTAAATGAAAGTAGTGTATTCAACAGCATTTAAAAAAATATTTATTACATTCATAAATGTTAATAAATGCTACTTAGTGGTGTCATTAAATTGCAATAAGGTGTAATGGCTCTTTCTGTATGATATATGCTCTCTCCCAATCAATATAGACTTCATTCACTTCCACTTCAAACTACCTACTTAGTCTTCCTGGACCTAGATGAAGCCTACTCCTGGACTAAATAGAATCTCTGAAAGTGCTTTTTAGCCCAGGAATAGGGTTCATCTGGGTCCAGGAAAAAGGTCTAGGAGTCTCTCGGATGTGAACGCTTTAATGCTTTGCTCCAAACATCGAATCATCTAAGAACAGCTGGAGGAGAGAATCACACATCCAGCTGCCTCTTCTCTTTTCTTACTCCATACACAAGAGAAAAGCACTCAACCTTTCCTCCTCTTCTTTTCCCCACAGTCTGAAGGATGGAACAGACCTGCCAATCAAATGTGAGATCTCCCCACTGGTGTCCTATGGAGGAGAGGTAAGGGACTTAACAGTAGGGACCTGTTCAAATATAAATAAATATTAAAAAGTGATTCCTGTTATAGTTAGTTAATTCAGTTAAAATATAAATAAATATTAAAAAGTGATTCTTTGTTATAGTTACTTAATTCAGTTTTACCAGTGTTGATGATATAATAGCCTGATGTCACTTCCTGTTGTGTTGCAGGGTTTGGAGGAGCTGGTGAGTGGGCGAGAGTTCCGCCCTACCCTGGTCATCGATGAAAGTGGAGCCCACGAACTGGTGAAGAATGGCTTGTGAGGGATGGAAAATGGAGAGAGAGCGAGTGAGCAAAAACCAGAGATGAGCCAAAGACCTATTCCACTCCTTCCCCCACTCCCTCTCCTCCTCCCTACAACTGGAAGAAACTGTGACGTTTGTTTCCGTGCAATAATGCTGCGTTCATTTGCTTTCCTAAATAATTGAAACACAATGCATTTCCGACATCCAAAAACGAGCTTCTTAATTGGAATTTTAAGTGGGAAACCCGTACTATAACTCAGGAGATCCAACCCCCAGTTGAAATGTTTTCCAAATTTTTGTTTTTTCTGAGGAGCATGTGGCCGCAGCACAGGATGAAGGACAGAAGCCTTGCGGGGCTGGATGAAGCAGTCTGAAGATCAAGCTATTTATTTTGCTTAAGTCCAATATTTTTATCTGTCTTGTAGATGGAAATTACCACCTATGCATTTTACCAAGTGATTTGTACATACAGATACAAATAGAGATGGGTACAGCAATTGTAGTCAGATGAACCTAATATAAATGATTGATTTATTGTTAACATGTAATGTTTGTTCATGGAAAGAGTTTTTTGATGATAACTGGGTTGCATAGCACACTACTGCTAGTCTTCTGCCTGATTGGCTTCCAAATGACGCTGTTGACATAAGAATTGTTTTCCATTTTCTTTATTAAAGAAATATCCAATTTGAAGAGGTATGAGTCTTCTTTGATTAAATCTAAGGTTAGCGTGGTGTGTGTGCACCTGTGTGTCTGCGCACCCTGTGTGTGTAGATTTGATTTTGCATTAGAAGTCCTGGTGTGTTGAATCAGAGTTTCCAGGAAGCAGCACATGGTTTATGTTTTAAGATGGGCCATAGTGAGCATGCTACACTTACTGCTGCAGCCACTCAAACATGACCATGTGCATCGATAGAGTTTTAGCACACTGGACTGTCCTTAACTGAACTACTGTAGAGCGTGCTTTCCTCACTAAGCCACACCATGCTTTTCCATCATGAAGGAAGGGGTGCATTTAAAGGGGAATTCCACCCCCTTATCATTATTTGATACGTTGATCCTTACCTTCTTAATCCTCATTATCCCTTTTATTTCCTGAGTCTGGTGTTTTAGTCCACATCAGCTATGGAACACTGGCGGTGATGATGTCATCAGGTGGTGACTGTCCTTACTCATCACTAAGGTGAGCTCATTCTGTGGTCCGAGTGTTATCAACGTATAAAAGTGCTTCATGAATTGTATAACAATTGTAAGTATCTGTGTGTACTTGCAGTGTGTACTCACTGACCTACACACAGTACCCCAAAATAAAAATGAAAAGCTGAAATGTCTTGAGTCAATAAGTATTCAAGCCCTTTGTTATTGCAAGTCTAAATAAATGAATGAGTAAAAGTTTGCTTAAGTCTCATGTTGCATTTACTCACTCTGTGCAATAATAGCGTTTTTGACTACCTCATCTATGTACCCCACACATATAATTATCTGTAAGGTCCCTCAGTCAAGCAGTGAATTTCAACATAGATTGAACCACAAAGACCAGGGAGATTTTCCTATGCCTCGCAAAGAAGGGCACCTATTGGTAAATCGGTCAAAAATGTTTTTGTAAAAAGCAGACCTTAAATATCCCTTTGATTATGGTGAAGTTATTAATTACACTTTGGATAGTGTATCAATACACCCAGTCACTACAAAGATACAGGTGTCCTTTCTAACTCAGTTGCAGGAGAGGAAGGAAACTGCTCAGGGATTTCACAATGAGGCCAATGGTGACTTTAAAACAGTTACATAGTTTAATGGCTGTGATAAGAGAGAACTGAGGATAGATCAACAACATTGTAGTTACTCCGCAATACTAATCTAGTTGACAGAGTGAAAAGAAGAAAGCCTGTACAGAAGGAAGGAAGCCTGTGCATCCTGTTTGCAACAAGGCACTAAATTAATACTGCAAAAAAATTGACAAAGCAATTCACTTTTTGTCCTGAATACAAAGTGTTATGTTTTGGGCAAATCCAATAAAACACATTACTAAGTACCACTCTCCATATTTTCAAGCATAGTGGTGGCTTCTTTGTGTTATGGGTATGCTTGTAATCGTTCAGCACTAGAACAAAATCTACACTGGAGTTGCTTACCAAGAAGACAGTGAATGTTCCTGAGTGGCCAAGTTACAGTTTTGACTGAAAATCTACGGCAAGACCTTAAAATGGTTGTCTAGCCATGATCAACAACCAATTTGACAGAGCTTGAAGGATTTTGAATTGAATAATGGTCAAATGTTGCACAATCCAGGGTTGAAAAGCTCTTAGAGACAATCCCAGAAAGACACAGCTCTAATTGCTGCCAAAGGTCCTTCAACAAAGTATTGACTCAGGGGTGTGAATACTTATGTAAACGAGATATTTCTGTTTTTAATTTTCAATAAATTTGCAAACATTTCCAAAAACATGTTTTCACTTTGTCATTATGAGGTATTGTGTGTAGATTGGTGAGAAAACATATTTAAGCCATTTTGAATTCAGGCTTTAACACAACAAAATGTGGAATTATTCAAGGGGTATGAACCATTTCTGAAGGCACTGTATTTGTCAACAGTATCAAATGTAATTTCTTCCACACCAAGAATATGCAACGTTGAATTTACGTTTTTTTGTGCTTTCTGAATTTTTGCTGCCGTGAATTAAAGTGGTTTCATCGCTCCCTCAGGCTGTCAAAATAACTTTCTCCTGAAGGAGAAAAAAGCATTCTGATTGGGTACTGGGCTCTGACTTAATTGAAACCTTATTTGTAGCATGTGAAATTCTGGGACTTTGGCATGCCCCTAAGAATTCTCAGAATGTGATTCCCCCCTCTTTCTCTGCCTCCGCTCCAAACTCCGTTTTATTATTTTTTCTATTTTCAAGGGTGTCTTGCATCAGCCCAGTGTGTTTGAGAGGGAACTGAGCGGAGCGAGGAAGAAAAGATCGAAAAGGCTTGGATTCTGACAGAACTGGGGACACGGACACTCACTGGAATACTCCACCGCTTCCTCTGAACAAATGGTTTGAAAGGACAAAACTCTTTAAAAGTACGTTTCAATCCTCCTTTTTCTCCAAAATAACATTTTTTTAAAAATGTGTTCCAAGGGTTAAGGGTGAAGGGTTCCACTGGAAGCTATAGTGATGCTTTTGCTTTCTGTAGAATTGTGTCACTACCTCACACTAGTCTAGGTGTCTCAGCGTGTTTATAGTCTAGTTTTGAACCCAATATCCCCGTTTTTCTTGAGTGAGAGAGAGCTACTGTTTGCATGGCAGACTAGAATAGAGGATAGCAGAGAGATGAGATGCAGCCTATCTCAGATCCACACTTCACTGTGAAAAGCACCGCTGCAATCCAGCTGCTATACACAGAGGCCTTTACACTCATACTGTATCATAATGTGTCTAGTTTGTTTTAAAACGACATCTCTTTAAAAATGTTGACTGCAAAAATATGTTGTGCTTCCCCATTGATAGAGGGATATTGAAAGTCTTGTTTTATTGTCTGGAGAAGCAGCAGTGGAACTAATGCAGAAATAGCTTGAGGCTTTTTCAATTTCGTGCATCGAGTTCAAACCCCAGAGATAATTTGTTGTGCTTTGTTTTTCTGGCCATTTGTTTACTGTGTTTTGGAAAAGTTGAGCAACTGTAGACCACTTGAGTTCCTGGCCCTGATACGTTATTTTGGCTTGGTATTATCATACATACCATGCATCTTTGTGTGTCTATCCTTGTCCTCTTGTGTCATGCAGGCAGTATATAGGTATTACGTAGGTGGTATGTGGGTGACAGATCCAATCCAAACAGATGCTATATTCAGCCATTTTGATGTGGGGACGTAACACAATCACTTAGCAGGCACTTTTATTCCAAATAAATATCAATATATACATAGTCATGACTCATACAGGATGTAATAGTCACTGGTCTGGTGTTGCCGACACCTTACTCCAGCCGGGCTGAGCCATCTGAGCCAGGTTAGTGGAAATGACCACAGTCATAAAGGACAGTTGTTCTGGGGAGGTCAAGGTGGTGAGGCATGTGGTGTGACCCCTTTAGCCATTCCTGGCAGGGTGTGAGTGGGTATGTGAGCGTGTGTGTTGAGCCAGGTTCATGACCTCACTGATGGTAATAGCCAGTCCTGACATCTCTCTTCCAGCTCTCAACATGTGCTTTAAGTTATCAGAGGAATAGACATATCATTTCAATTAGCAACTCCTCCCTCGCTCTCTTTATCTCTCCATCCCTGCCTCCCTCTCTCCCTCCTTCCCCCTGGGGCCTCAGAGTCTGTCCAGATACAGAGGTAGAGATGTAATGACACACTACTGAACCAGCAGGGTCCGGGTGTAATTTCAACTCCTTTCAAAACACAGCAGAGGCACCCAGTGCTTACATGGACTTGCCTGCCTGCCGTAGGTCCATGTCTGACTGAGCCCATACAGATCAGGCCCCTCGTTGGCAGCATATTCCATAGTATACATTTTTGATGTACTCTTATGGGTCGCACTTTATTTGGATAGTTTGGATATGCCATAGAATACTTTTTCTATGGATTATTGTGGGTCACACATTATTTGGATAGTCCGGAAAGTCCATCTGTAGGTGCTCTACTCTCAAACTATCTGTTGATAACAAACTGCTTGCTAAAGTTAGGGTTAGGCTTAAAGGGTGTTTTCACATATTTTCCTCTTTAAAATAACTGATCTGTCCTCTTTAAACTCGGGGTTAAAAAAAGCAAATGTACTCAGAACATGAGAACATATGAAAGCTGGTGGTTCCTTTTAACATGAGTCTTCAATATTCCCAGGTAAGAAGTTTTAGGTTGTAGTTATTATAGGACTATTTCTCTCTATGCCATTTGTATTTCATATACCTTTTAGTTTAGTTTATTAATTTGACCATTTTAAAAAAAACAAGCAGACATAAAACTTAAAAGCCATACATGCACATTAATAAAATCATCGAGGATAACACACAATAAAGTCTGGGACTTATTTCCATTGTGGTCCTCTTGAGACAAGATGGCTAGACAAGATCGAACACAGTATGGCAGTGAAATAATAAAACAAAAACATAGAAGAAGAACATCTATCTCATCATTCCAGTTACATCATAGGGGTTATTCATATGGGCATTGGATGTTCTAATAGGTACTTTAATATTGCCAGCCTAATCTCGGGAGTTGATAGGCTTGAAGTCATAAACAGCGCAATGCTTGAAGCACAGCGAGGAGCTGCTGGCAAAATGCACGAAAGTGCTGTTTGAATGAATGCTTACGAGCCTGCTGCTGCCTACCAGACTGCTCTATCAAATCATAGACTTAATTATAATATAATAACACACAGAAATACAAGCCTTTAATATGGTCGAATCCGGAAACTATAATTTCGAAAACAAAACGTTTATTCTTTCAGTGAAATACGGAACCGTTCCGTATTTTATCTAACGGGTGGCATTCATAAGTCTAAATATTGCTGTTACATTGCACAACCTTCAATGTTATGTCATAATGGATAAGAGCGTCTGCTAAATGACTTAAATGTAAATGTAAATGTAATTATGTAAAATTCTGGCAAATTAATTACGGTCTTTGTTAGCAAGAAATGGTCTTCACACAGTTCGCAACGAGCCAGGCGGCCCGAACTGCTGCATATACCCTGACACTGCTTGCACAGAACGCAAGAGAAGTGACACAATTTTCCCTAGTTAAAAGAAATTCATGTTAGCAGGCAATATTAACTAAATATGCAGGTTTAAAAATATATACTTGTGTATTGATTTTAAGAAAGGCATTGATGTTTATGGTTAGGTACACATTGTTGCAACGACAGTGCTTTTTTTGCGAATGCGCTTGTTAAATCACCCGTTTGGCGAAGTTGGCTGTGATTCAATGACAAATTTTACAGGCACCGCATCCATTATATGCAACTCAGGACAAGCTAGATAAACTAGTAATATCATCAACCATGTGTAGTTAACTAGTGATTATGTTAAGATTGATTGTTTTTTATAAGATAAGTTTAATGCTAGCTAGCACCTTACCTTGGCTCCTTGCTGCACTCACATAACAGGTAGTCAGCCTGCCACGAAGTCTCCTCGTGGAGTGCAATGTCATCGGCCATAATCTGTGTCCAAAAATGCAGATTGACGATTGTTATGAAAACTTGAAATCGGCCCTAATTAATCAGCCATTCAGATTAATCGGTCGACCTCTAGTCCGGAGTTCCTTTTGAGTGTTCACGCTGCACAAAAAAATTAAGCAAACCGCACTGAGTTCACTAAAATTGGCCGAAGGGGGCTATGTGTGAAAACACCCTTTGAATAAGGTTTTGGGTTAGGGCTAGGGTATATGTAAACTAACCTAGCAGGGGTAAAAGAAACAACTGAAACTATACTGAGCATAAATATAAATGCAACATGCAACAATTTCAAAGATTTGACTGAGTTAGAGTTCATAGAAGGAAAACAGTTAATTTCAATAAATTCATTAGGCCCTAATCTATGGATTTCGCAGGTGGGTGGGCCTGGGAGGGAATAGGCCCACCCACTTGGGAGCCAGGCCAACCCACTGGGGAGTTTATATTTTTGTTCAGTATAGATCACCTACATACTGGTCTTAAAAATCGTCCGGGTTAGGGAGGGTTTGGCAGGTAGGGATATCCTTGTCTCATCACACACTAGCGACTCTTGTGGTGGGCCCGGTGCAGTGCACGCTGACACGGTAGCCAGGTGTACGGTGTTTCCTACGACACATTGGTGCGGCTGGCTTCCGGGTTGGATGGGCATTGTGTCAAGAAGCAGTGCAGCTTGGTTTGGTTGTGTTTCGGAGGATGCATGGCTATCGACCTTCGCCTCTCCCGAGTCCGTACGGGAGTTGCAGCGATGAGACAAGACTGTAACTACTACCAATTGGATACCACAAAATTGGGGAGAAAAAAATGTGTCCGGCATGCGCCTACAGGTCAACAAAAATCATGTGATCAAAGGCCATGACATTTTGACTGCAGTCAACTGCAAGTCTCTGCAGTTGCTCTTCACCAACCTTATCCTGCCGCCATCGCCTGCATTGTTGGAGGTGATTTTGTTTGACCCATGCAAACGTGACCCAAGATGTGACTGAAAAAGGAACCAACATTCCCCAATTCGTGTATACATGGATATGAGCAAATTAATGTGATGTTTGAGGCTCTCATACCCATTTATTGTACAATGTACACACCTATATTTTCACTTCATGAGTGTATATTTCGTTTGGGAGTGTGTGATATGGGGGTTGGAGACATGTTTATTTTGACATTACAAAGACAAACTTGTATAAACAATGTCAACACCGCCATGTTGCACTGAACCTTGCTGTTGGAAAACCACATCAGTGTCCGACTCTTGGCTGTCGCAGATGCACCACACCCGACTTCACTCCTCGACTTTCGTCTACAGTCGGTTTGTTTTCACCTTACCACTCAAACGAGCCCCTTGTTAAGCAGAAGTAGTGTCACAGGCTCTATTTCCATTTCCCCTGAAAACCGGAACATCCGGTTGTTAGGGACTCGGCGGAGGATAGGGTAAGGCTTAAGGTTAGGGTTAGAGCTAGGGTTGGGATTACTAGATAGTTGGTTAAAATGTTACTGGTAGTATGTAGTGCGTTTACAGATGGACTATACAAATAAAGTGTTATATTTAAAGACAGGGTGAACTACTGGTTAGTATGCACAGTCACACTCAGTCTTGTCCCACTCTAAGTACCAGTGTACATAAATATCACAACCACCCAAACGTCTAAACTGGTTCGTGATCAATGCTTAGCAAACTAGGCTGAAGTTGTTTGTCTCTTGCTGGTTCAGTTTTGAGGTCCACATGATGAGAACATAGTGAAGAAAGAGATGAATAAAACATAATGACTTTGCTTTGAGTGGGAATATGCCTTGAGTGGATGGAGAGAGAGGAAAGAGAAAAACAGAGGGAAGACCGATGAGACGGAGCTGGTCTCTTAACGCCTCACACAGATGGATGGATTGGCAAGAACCTGAAAACAACAGGAAAACGTTAGAGAAATATCTCAGCTCTCTCTTTCTCGTGACTACTACTTTAGAATGGAACATGTTGTTGAGTATCATGAATAAGCAGTACGATATTCAAGGCAACATAATGATCCAAACTGTCTCTGAGTGTACTGGAGTGTCTTGGGAGAGATGTCTTGACAGCTTGAAACCACTCAGACGTAGCGTAGTAATAGAACAGTACTTATGGTGGTGTTTTTAGAAGTAGAAGTGGAGCTGTAACACATTATTTGGATAGTCCCAAGGAGATGTTTGTAGATGTTCGGTAGACGTTCAATAACTGTCAACAACATTTCAACTAACTCCACTAGCCCTAACATGAACCCTTATCCTAACCTTAAACTTAACCCTTACACGAACTGTAAACTTAACCTTTACGTTACCCCTAATTCTAAACCAGTTGCTTATCAACGGATAGTTTGTTTGTATAGTATGACCATCTGTGGATCATCTGTATGGGACGATCCAAATAAAGTGTGACAATGGAGATATTTGTAGTAGCAGTAGTAGTGTTACATTTGCAAGCAGTAGTTGGGTAATTTATTGAAGCAGCAGTAGTTGGGTAATTTATTGAAGCAGCTGTAGTTGGGTAATTTATTGAAGCAGCAGTAGTTGGGTAATTTATTGAAGCAGCAGTAGTTGGGTAAGTTATTGAAGCAGCAGTAGTTGGGTAATTTATTGAAGCAGCAGTAGTTAGGTAATTTATTGAAGCAGCAGTAGTTGGGTAAGTTATTGAAGCAGCAGTAGTTGGGTAATTTATTGAAGCAGCAGTAGTTGGGTAATTTATTGAAGCAGCAGTAGTTGGGTAATTTATTGAAGTAGCAGTAGTTGGGTAATTTATTGAAGCAGCAGTAGTTGGGTAATTTATTGAAGTAGCAGTAGTTGGGTAATTTATAGAAGTAGCAGTAGTTGGGTAATTTATTGAAGCAGCAGTAGTTGGGTAATTTATTGAAGCAGCAGTAGTTGGGTAATTTATTGAAGCAGCAGTAGTTGGGTAATTTATTGAAGCAGCAGTAGTTGGGTAATTTATTGAAGCAGCAGTAGTTGGGTAATTTATTGAAGCAGCAGTAGTTGGGTAATTTATTGAAGCAGCAGTAGTTGGGTAATTTATTGAAGCAGCAGTAGTTGGGTAATTTATTGAAGCAGCAGTAGTTGGGTAATTTATTGAAGCAGCAGTAGTTGGGTAATTTATTGAAGTAGCAGTAGTTGGGTAATTTATTGAAGTAGCAGTAGTTGGGTAATTTATTGAAGCAGCAGTAGTTGGGTAATTTATTGAAGTAGCAGTAGTTGGGTAATTTATTGAAGCAGCAGTAGTTGGGTAATTTATTGAAGCAGCAGTAGTTGGGTAATTTATTGAAGCAGCAGTAGTTGGGTAATTTATTGAAGCAGCAGTAGTTGGGTAATTTATTGAAGCAGCAGTAGTTGGGTAATTTATTGAAGCAGCAGTAGTTGGGTAATTTATTGAAGCAGCAGTAGTTGGGTAATTTATTGAAGCAGCAGTAGTTGGGTAAGTTATTGAAGCAGCAGTAGTTGGGTAATTTATAGAAGTAGCAGTAGTTGGGTAAGTTATTGAAGCAGCAGTAGTTGGGTAATTTATTGAAGTAGCAGTAGTTGGGTAATTTATTGAAGCAGCAGTAGTTGGGTAATTTATTGAAGCAGCAGTAGTTGGGTAATTTATTGAAGTAGCAGTAGTTGGGTAATTTATAGAAGTAGCAGTAGTTGGGTAATTTATTGAAGCAGCTGTAGTTGGGTAATTTATTGAAGCAGCAGTAGTTGGGTAATTTATTGAAGCAGCAGTAGTTGGGTAATTTATTGAAGCAGCAGTAGTTAGGTAATTTATTGAAGCAGCAGTAGTTGGGTAAGTTATTGAAGCAGCAGTAGTTGGGTAATTTATTGAAGCAGCAGTAGTTGGGTAATTTATTGAAGCAGCAGTAGTTGGGTAATTTATTGAAGCAGCAGTAGTTGGGTAATTTATTGAAGCAGCAGTAGTTGGGTAATTTATTGAAGTAGCAGTAGTTGGGTAATTTATAGAAGTAGCAGTAGTTGGGTAATTTATTGAAGCAGCAGTAGTTGGGTAATTTATTGAAGCAGCAGTAGTTGGGTAATTTATTGAAGCAGCAGTAGTTGGGTAATTTATTGAAGCAGCAGTAGTTGGGTAATTTATTGAAGCAGCAGTAGTTGGGTAATTTATTGAAGCAGCAGTAGTTGGGTAATTTATTGAAGCAGCAGTAGTTGGGTAATTTATTGAAGTAGCAGTAGTTGGGTAATTTATTGAAGTAGCAGTAGTTGGGTAATTTATTGAAGCAGCAGTAGTTGGGTAATTTATTGAAGTAGCAGTAGTTGGGTAATTTATTGAAGCAGCAGTAGTTGGGTAATTTATTGAAGCAGCAGTAGTTGGGTAATTTATTGAAGCAGCAGTAGTTGGGTAATTTATTGAAGCAGCAGTAGTTGGGTAATTTATTGAAGCAGCAGTAGTTGGGTAATTTATTGAAGCAGCAGTAGTTGGGTAATTTATTGAAGCAGCAGTAGTTGGGTAATTTATTGAAGCAGCAGTAGTTGGGTAATTTATTGAAGCAGCAGTAGTTGGGTAAGTTATTGAAGCAGCAGTAGTTATACTTTTAAGTGGTAATATTGACATGAACAGATTTAGTTGAGTAGTAAAGAATTGAGATGGATGGGGAAAGTGTCTGGGGCTCTGAGAGGATTTAAGCACCATGGTCCAGCAGACTGACTGCTGCTGTTATGGGGGGAAATGGAAAATAACTTCTTGGACCTGACTGTTGAATTTCCACAGGGCTTCATTTAACTCTGAAAACTCCATCCAATACTGAGGGTTCAGTGAAAAACCTCTCCTTTTTCTCCTCTCTCTCTTTCTCTCTTTCTTCCTTTGTCTTTCTCTCTCTACTTTCTCTCTTTTCCTCTTTACTCTCTCTGACTCTTCCCCTCAGTCTCTCTCTCTCTCTCTCTCTCTCTCTTCTCTCTTCTCTCTTCTCTCTTCTCTCTCTCTCAGATCTCGTTAAGCCCAGCTGGGTATCATTAACGCTGAATACAGTCCAGATAGTCTTACCAGCCAGACAGTCAGGGAGAGGGTCACTAGTATCAGAGCTGGGAGTGACACCAATTGAGAGTGTGTAGTGTTTGAGTGTGTGTCACACAGAACCCTACAATTGTGTTGTTGATTTGGACTTCATCCTTACATTATCATCCTAGGTAGCACATATGGACCGGCCATCATTGTATATTATCTTCCCTTCTCCCCCTCCCTGCCATGTGTCACACATTAGCATTACACATAAATGCACATAATGGGGTCTTGTGTTCTCCAGTGTTTCCTCTCCCTCCCACCTCTCGTGTGTGTGGCGTGCATGCGTGGCGCGCTTGTGTCACAGTCTGAAACTTTACAGACCATTTTTTTACATGCCTCCACCTGGCTCTGGTTTTGGATAAAAAAAACAACTACATTTGATTAGGATTTCATGCATTCCCATCCAAATGAAATCTCTGCTATGGCATGTTATGTTATGGGCTTAAGGGGAAACTAGAGAGGCTGTAATCAGAAGCTGATGTGGCTGGTCATGGTAGCTTGTCTAGCGTATGGCTGCATACACACACATACACAGCTCCAGCTAATGAACGCATGGCCAATAAAATGCTCTCTGCATTGTTTTACTTTCTGTTAATTTGCCCCGCCTGTCTGCCCAGGTTGCATTGCTCTTGTTGTGCAGGAATGTACCAGTCATAGCTTGTACTTTCATACCCTTGAATTAATCAAATGTTTAGATTTTTTATGTTTTCCAGAGAAGAATAGTTTGTGGATATAATTGTATGTTTGCATGTGCGTGTGTGCAGTGTACACGCATGTTTGTGCTTGTGTGGCCAGTGTGTGTGTGTGTCAAATCAAATGTTATTGGTCACATACACATGTTTAGCAGATGTTATTGCGCGTGTAGCATAATGCTCTGACAGTGCAGTAATATCTAACAAGTCAAAAATAACAATTACACAACATATACCCAATACACACAAATCTAGTAAAGGAATGGAATTAAGACTATAAAAATATATGGACATGCAATGTCAGAGTGGCATAGAATAAGATACAGTAGAATAGTATAGGATACAGTATATACATATGAGATGGGTACTGCAAGATATGTAAACATTATTAAAGTGACTAGTGTTCCATTTATTAAAGTGGCCAGTGATTTCAAGTCTATTTATATAGGGCAGCAGCCTCTAAGGTGCAGGGTTGCGTAACTTGGGGGAAGCCGGCTAGTGATGGCTATTTAACAGTTTGATGGCCTTGAGATAGAAACAGTTTTTCAGTCTCCCTTTCCCAGCTTTGATGCACCTGTACTGACCTCGCCTTCTGGATGATAGCGGGGTGAACAGGCAGTGGCTCGGGTGGTTGTTGTCCTTGATGATCTTTTTGGCCTTCCTGTGACGTCGGGTGCTGTTGGTGTCCTGGAGAGCAGGTAGTTTGCCGGTGATGGTGGTGTGTGTGTGTGTGTCACCCTCTTAGCCCACTAATCACTACCAGATCTCAACACTGACTGAAGTTGGGAGTAAATTATAGCTTTCAGATAATCTCTCTGCTTTTTCTCTTCTCTGTCTAACAGTCTGTTTCAGAGGCAGATATCTTTCAGTCAAGCTCTATGGTGTATTAATGTACAGGGAAAGATGTAAAGATCTCAGCTCCGATATGCACAATCATGACACTTCCTGAAGCCACATCATAGGATAGGTTAGGAAAGGTTCGATTCTGTATTAAAAAAAATTGGTTTACACAACCTGAATACAAGAGGAAGAGGAGGGGGCGGAAGGAGAAACAATTAGGGGTCACAGTTTATATTATTTTGTATTTATTAATTCAGCCTTCTCCTCGTTCATGTGTAACTAGGAACATTCAGGACCTCACATCCTAGTGGTTGACTGTGTTTCAAAGCAGGCTGTGTATAGTGGCAGGTAGTGTGTTTCAGAGCAGGTTATGGGTAAGTTGTAGGGATGCCCCTTTAATCAAGGCTGACTGGTGATTTCAGGCTGCTATCATTGGTCTGTACAGCTTTACTTCACTGTAATTGGCCACTATAAAAGATAACTACCCTGCCTGGCGCACTACACAGTCGGGCTGAGGGAAGGTAGACCCTACACACACAGGCAAGCATGCGCGCGCGCGCGCACACACACACATACACACACACACGCAGAGACAGAATTACACACATTGCAGACTTTACTCAATGGTCTCAGGTTGTGCAATAGAGCCCAGTTGGTTCCACAGTAAATCAAACCTCTCCATTCCTCTTCCTTTACTGTCATTAAGCTCTCCTCCATGCACAGAATACTGTACATAGACTTACTTTTACAAGTATATTCAACAGTTGTTCCTACACCATCAAATGATCTTAGTTGCATAACCATTTTTCACTCTGCTTCCATTTTGCTGTCGTCCTTTGCCATTATTGAGCTGATCACCCCATGAAAAGTCTGGAGCAAATGTTATTCACATCGCAGTTCACTTTTACTCTGAGCCTGGGCTTGTTCCACAGCCACTCTCATCTCTCCCCTTCTCCTTTCTCCAGTCATTCTCTCTACCCTTCTCCTCTCTCCACTACTCCTCTCGCTCATGGCATAGCATGTGAGTGCTGCTGACAGTAGAGCCAGGCAGGACAGGTCAGAGGGCCAGGGCAGAGGGCCAGGGCAGAGGGCCCATGGCAGGGCAGGGAACTATGACAATGTACCAGGGCGTGGCAGGGGCAGGACAGGGGACCAAGGCAGGGGACTAGAGCAGGGGACCAGAGCAGGGCACCTCTGTGTGTTGACTCTACCGGTTCTCCCACGGTGCAAGGACCATCAGCCCTCTGTTTGACCGTGAGAGGACGAGGGAAGGAGAGGAAGTCTTTCCAGGAGAAGATGATTTGTTTCTGCACATCCAAAACCCCTGTGCAAACAGCATAAAACCCACATCCCCTCTCTTTTCAGTCCCACCTTGTGTGTGCAAGGTTTGATCAGTAGTAGCAGACCGTTTCAGTTCACAGACAGTGCTCACGTCTTGGTATGTGTCTGTCTCCACACAGTCAACATAAAGGTTTCTGTCCAGTGCATGATATCTGTAGCTGAATAAAGATTTCCCAATTCCAGCCCCACAAAGCCCAGTCTGTGGTTTTCTGACAGGAGTATCTGTCCTTGGCCACTTCCTGTTCTGAGCCTGGGGGAACCAATAGTTTTGGAGAACATTCTTTTTCCCAGCACCAGAAGCAACATTCTGGTCTTCATATTCAGGAACAGCAGACTAAGTTGCTGTTCTGTACAACTTCAACCCACTAACTTCACTTTTTTTACCTTCATTTAACTAGGCAAGTCAGTTAAGAACAAATTATTATTTTCAATGACGGCCTTGGAACAGTGGGTTAACTGCCTTGTTCAGGGGCAGAACAACAGATTTTTATCTTGTCAGCTCGGGGATTTGAACTTGCAACCTTTCGGTTACTAGCCCAACGCTCTAACCACTAGCTACCCTGCCGCCCCACTTTACATGAACATACATTTGGAGTTAAATTAAAGCAAGAGGGAGTGACAGAGCATGATGATAGTGAGAACATTTCTGATCCAATCTTCAAAATAAAACATTAATTAAAAGTAAAAACATTCATGAAAGCTTTTAAGCACAGTAATATGTCTGTCCCATAGGTTTTACCACTGTGAACCTGTGAGAAGTTAAGTCAATATTTCTGACTGGTCGGGTTCTGGTGGCAGGGGAGTGGTGGGGTAGTAGGAGGGTAGGGTTAGGTCCGGTGGGAGGAAGGGGAACCTGATGATGGTGGGAAAAGGGGGTGGGTGGGTGGCTGGGGGAGGCTGAGGACTTCCAGTACTGGGGAGTGGTTGGGACTGGTGGGACAGCAGACCACCTGTAACCATGCTAGCCCAGGACCTCTCCTAGCTGTCCCACCAGTCCCAACCACTCCCCAGTACTGGAAGTTCTCAGCCTCCCCCTTTGCCCTTTGCCCTTTCTCACTGTCTTCCTGGCAGGTAGGATGAGGTAAAGCTGGGAAGAGGTGGATGGGAGGTTAAGCTGTATGGGGATGTGGGATTGAGGGTTCCTGTGGTGTTTCACAGCCATTTTTATTTTACACACATTGTTATGTCCAAACCTTAAACAACGTACCAAATTGTACCATTGTGTATTTTCTTCTGCTAATTCCCATGATTGTTTGAAATATATATTTTTAACAGGAATACTTATGCAGTGCTTTGACCAGCTGTGTGTGTGTGTGTGAGGGAGGGTCAGTCAGTCAGACTTCTCAGTCACATCAGTAGGAATTATCCACCAGCCTACACACACAGTCCACACACACACACACACTGCCACGTCTCACCTCCCTTTAATTATCCAGATGTGTCACTTCAACAAAGAGTCCATTGAAGGGGAATACGTCCATATTTTATACAGGGAGAGTAGACTCTTCTGTGGTAGAAAAATATACAAGGAAAAACTTTAGTTTATGAGTCTTTCCTTTTGACAGTTACATAATGTATTGCTCTGGGAGCACAAGACAGGGCACTGTGTTCAGATAGAACTATACTGAACAAAAATACACACGCAACATGTAAAGTGTTGGTCCAATATTTCATGAGCTGAAATAAAAGATCCCAGAAATGTTCCATATGCACAAAAAACTTATTTCCCTCAAATGTTGTGCATGAAAGTGTTTATATCCCTGTTAGTGAGCATTTCTACTTTGCCAAGATAATCCATCCACCTGACAGGTGTGATTTACCAAGAAGCTGATTTAGACCTCATGATCATTACACAGGTGCAGCTTGTACTGGGGACAATAAAAGGCCATTCTAAAATGTGCAGTTTGTCACACAACACAATGGCACAGATGTCGCAAGTTTTGACGGAGTATGCAATTGGCATGCTGAGTGCAGGAATGTCCACCAGAGCTGGTGACAGAGAATTGAATGTTAATTCCTCTACCATAAGCCACCTCCAACGTTGTTTTAGAGAATTTGGCCTCACAACCGCAGACCACCTGTAACCATGCAAGCACAGGACCTCCACATCTGGCTTCTTCAACTGCAGTATTGTCTGAGACCAGCCACCTGGACAGCTGATGAAACTGAGGAGTATTTCTGTCTGCAATTAAGCCTTTTTGTGGGGAAAAACTCTTTCTGATCCTGGGCCTGGCTCCCCAGTGGGTGGGCCCTATGCCTTCCCTGGCCCAACCATGGCTGCACTCCTGTCTAGTCATGTGAAATCCATAGATTAGGGCCTAATAAATGTACTTCAATTGAGTAATTTCCTTATGAACTGTAACACAGTAAAATCATTAAAAAAATTGCATGTTGTGTTGACATTTTTTTCAATATAGTTAAGAGGTCAATAAATATTGTCTTTTTTTCTCTTCAACGGTTAAACCATTTTAGACAATTATTATATCTGTACTTATTATTTAGGATCCCGTTTGGATTTTATTTGGCAGTTTTGAGTTCATAAAAAAGAAAACTGTGGTCTCTCAATTTATTTTCATCTTTCTCTGTCTCACTCTTTCTCTCTGATAACCCCATCAGTGATTTGACCTCCACACCTCAGACTCTCCAGGTATCAGATATGGCCCTTGTGAGTGCTTTGTTTGACTTCTCTCCCACCGGTTCAAGCCTGCTTGATTTCCTTTGTGGCCGCCGTGAAAGCATTGAGAAGTGCTTTGCTGTCTGACATTCGTTTGTTATTCTAAAGATGACTTTGATCTGAGTTTTCTGTTGACTGTTTGACTTTGTCAGACAGACATGCTCTGAGACGCCCAGCTTCATCTGTTATTAATGCATATATGGTAGGGTGGACCATAAGGTTGAACTCCCCTTCAGGATTTAGTACAGAAATAGAATCAAGCATTTAGTTTGCCCCTGTCTCATGATGTCAGTTTTTTTGACAGCAGTAATGAGGGACAGACCGCATTGGACCAAAGCACAACCGTTCACTTGCTTTGTTAAATATCAATCCCCAGCCTCTAACCCTATACCCTATCCTCTACCCATGACTTCTATTCCCTGCATGCTCCAGTTTAGTGCACACTGTCAAGCCCATTGCATGTATCAGAAGTCAACTGTATAACTTAGGGTGCATATGTGCACACTATCCACAGTATGGTACATACAACTCCAACCAGAGCCCAGTGAGTAATATAGGCTTTGAGAGCTGGTTTTGGGGAGGCCCTACTTAGTAAGTCTAGGTTGATTCCTGCAGGAGCTATAGGAGTGTATGAAACCCATTCCTGGGTAAAATTAGCCCTATAGTCGGCCCCGGCAGCCCCATAGAGCAGGCTGTGTACTAACACACACACACACACACACACACACACACACACACACACACACACACACACACACACACACACACACACACACAAACACACGACAGTAGACCCCTAGCAGCAAGCCCACTTGAGCAGGCTGTGTGAGGGGGAATGTGAGGGACAGTGTATGGCAAGACACAGGTCCTGTCTGTCCACTCTGCCCCACTCCGGCCCCTCACCTTAGGCCTAGGAGGGGCCCTAACTCCCCCTGTGCCTCCTCCTGTACATCGTTCTGTCCTAATACCTCCGCCTCTCTTCCTGTCTCCCCTGTTCCTCCCCTGAATTTACCTCCAGATCAGAAGATCCAACAAATCTCTCTGCTGTCTATAGGGCCTAGTATAGTATAGCTGCAGAATGATAGTTAGTTGGACCCTGAAGAGCTGGGGGGTGAATAGTCTGATCCTCTCAACCTCATTTTAGTCAGGAAGTATTTTAATCAGTGAGGTGAGAGGTCGGGCTTATGCACCTGTCATCTCTGACCTGTAGACATACTGTACCTGTGCTCTCTTCTTTTTTTCTTCCCTCTCCCCCTCCCTCTCTCCCTCCCTCTCTCCAGTACTGACAGCCTGTCAGTGAGAGGTGAGTGTAACTGAACAGCAGCTCAACTATTGGACTGTAGAAACACTACTCTCAATAGTTTTCTGCATCAGAATAAAACATTGTCAAGAGCAGTTACTCACTGATCATTACTGGAAGCTTGATCTCAGCTCCTAACATGTCAGCAAACTTTTACAGACATTGCAAAAACATTTACCGAAAATGGCAATTTGGACTTGATAACTATCGTAACTTTTCACATGAAAAAGGAATTTGAGTTTAAAACGATACTGGTGAGTGGATAAGTGTTCCATGCTGCTATGAAATGAGAATGAGCAGAAGTTTTCCATAATGGTGAATGTGAGACAGCCCATAACCCTGTGTCCTGTGTGTCAGAGCCTGCTCTGATGTTACCATAGCAAAGCCTTGTTATGAGACAACAGCCCTACGCTCCTTGCAGATACCTACCTGGATGGAGAATACAGCTCTTACTAAGAGAGAGAGAGAGAGAGTAAGGGGCAGTGGTGTAAAGTAACTAAGTAAAAGGACTTTGAAGTACTACTTAATTAGTTTTTCTGCGTATCTGTACTTTACTATTTGTATTTTTGACAACTTTTACTCCACTACATTCCTAAAGAAAATATGTACTTTTTACTCGCATCCATTTTCCCTGATACCCAAAAGTACTTGTTAAATTTGGAATGCTCAAGCAGAACAGCAATATGGTCAAATTCACACACATCAATATAATGTGTTGTCATTACATTTACATTTACATTTAAGTCATTTAGCAGACGCTCTTATCCAGAGCGACTTACAAATTGGTGCATTCACCTTATGACATCCAGTGGAACAGCCACTTTACAATAGTGCATCTAAATCTTTTAAGGGGGGGGGGGGGGTGAGAAGGATTACTTTATCCTATCCTAGGTATTCCTTAAATTACCACTGCCTCTGAACTGACGGACTTACTAAACACAAATAATGTGTCTGTAAATTATGTCTGAGTGTTGGTGTGCCCTTGGCAGTCGGTAAATTTAAAAAACAATTAAATCGTGCCATCTGGTTGGCTTTATTTAAGGAATTTGAAGTATGACAGTTGAGTACTTTTTCCACCACTGTACTTACACTACCGGTCAAAAGTTTTAGAACACCTACTCATTCAAGGGTTTTTATTTTTACTATTTTCTACATTGTAGAATAATAGTGAAGACATCAAAACTGTGAAATAACACATATGGCATATGTGTAGTAACAAAAAGTGTTAAACAAATGTAAATATATTTTATATTTGAGATTCTTCAAAGTAGCCACCCTTTGTCTTGATGACAGCTTTGGACACTCTTGGCATTCTCTCAACCAGCTTCGTGAGTGGGGGGAGTCACCTGGAATGCATTTCAATTAACAGGTGTGCCTTCTTAAAAGTTAATTTGTGGAATTTCTTTCATTCTTAATTAGTTTGAGCCAATCAGTTGTGTTGTTGCAAGGTAGGGGTGGTATAAAGAAGATAGCTCTATTTGGTAAAAGACCAAGTCTATATAATGGCAAGAACAGCTCAAATAAGCAAAGAGAAACGACAGTCCATCATTACTTTAAGACATGAAGGGTCTGTCATTACGGAAAATTTCAAGAACTTTGAACGTTTCTTCTTGTGCAATCACAAAAACCATCAAGCGCTATGATGAAACTGGCTCTCATGAGAACTGCAACAGGAATGGAAGACCCAGAGTTACCTTTACTGTAGAGGATACGTTCATTCGAGTTAGCTGCCTCAGAAATTGCAGCCCAAATAAATGCTTCACAGAGTTCAAGAAACAGACACATCTCAACATCAACTGTTCAGGGGAGACTGTGTGAATCAGGCCTTCATGGTCTAAATGCTGAAAAGAAATCACTACTAAAGGGCACCAATAATAAGAAGAGACTTGCTTGTGCCAAGAAACTCGAGCAATGGACATTAGACCAGTGAAGATGTGTCCTTTTGGTACCAACCGCTGTGTCTTTGTGAGACACAGTGTTGGTGAACGGATGATCTCTGAATGTGTATTTCCCACTGTAAATCATGGAAGAGGAGGTGTTATGGTGTGGGGGTGCTTTGCTGGTGACACTGTCAGTGATTTATTTAGAATTCAAGGCACACTTAACCAGTATGGCTACCACAGCATTCTGCAGCGATACGCCATCCCATCTGGTTTGCGCTTAGTGGGACTATATAATTTGTTTTTCAACAGGACAATGACCCAACACACCTCAAGGATGTGTAAGGGCTATTTTACCAAGAAGGAAAGTGATGGAGTGCTGCATCAGATGACCTGGCCTCCACAATCCCCTGACCTCAACCAAATTGAGATGGTTTGTGATGAGTTGGACCGCAGAGTGAAGGAAAAGCAGCCAACAAGTGCTCAGCATATGTGGGAACTCCTTCAAGACTGTTGGAAAAGCATTCCAGGTGAAGCTGGTTGAGAGAATGCCAAGTGTGCAAAGCTGTCATCAAGGCAAAGTGTGGCTACTTTGAAGAATCTCAAATATAAAATATATTTTGATTTGTTTAACACTTCTTGTTACTACATGATTCCATATGTGTTATTTCATAGTTTTGATGTCTTCACTATTATTCTACAATGTATAAAATAGTAAAAATAAAGAAAAACCTTTGAATGAGTAGGTGTTCTAAACCTCTGTGCAGGCCAGTCAAGTTCTTCCATACTGGTCTCGACCATCCATTTCTGTATGGACCTCACTTTGTGTACGGGGGCATTGTCATGCTGAAACAGGAAAGGGCTTTCCCCAAACTGTTGCCACAAAGTTGGAAGCACAGAATCGTCTAGAATGTCATTGTATGCTGTAGCGTTAAGATTTATTTTCAATGGAACTAAGAGGCCTAGCCCGAACCATGAAAGACAGCCTCAGACCATTATTCCCCCTCTACCAAACTTTACAGTTGGCACTATGCATTCGGGCAGGTAGCGTTCTCCTGGCATCCGCCAAACCCAGATTTGTCCGTCGGACTGCCAGATGGTGAAGCGTGATTCATCACTCCAGAGAACGCGTTTCCACTGCTCCAGAGTCCAATGGTGGTGAGCTTTACACCACACCAGCCGACGCTTGGCATTGCGCATTTTTATCCTAGACTTGTGTACGGCTGCTCGGCCATGGAAACCCATTTCATGAAACTCCTGACGAACAGTTCTTGTGCTGACGTTGCTCCCAGAAGCAGTTTGGAACTCAGTAGTGAGTGTTACAACCGATGACAGACCATTTTTACGCGCTTCAGCACTTGTCGGTCTCGTTCAGTGAGCTTGTGTGGCCTACCACTTTGCGGCCAAGCCGTTATTGCTCCTAGATGTTTCCACTTCACAATAACAGCACTTATGGTTGACCGGGGCAGCTCGAGCAGGGCAGGTGGGATCCTATGACAGTGCCGTGTTGAAAGTCACTTTTACCACCACTGGAAAGTTGTAGAAAGGTTTGTGTGTGTGTGCGCGCATGTTAAAGCTCTGTTACACAATCACATGCAGATCAGTGTTAACCTCAAGGAAGGGAAGATAGGACATATTTTAAGAGTATTTCAACAGAACAGGGCCTTGGTAAATGGAACATTTGTTTGTTTTTTTCATGCTAACTCTATGTCCACTTTTACATGAGAGCTGTTCTCTCTGGCCACATGGTAAATACCTCTCTGACTCTCCCTCCCCAACACATGACACAAGCCACCAGCTGTTTGTGTTTCATTAACTGTTTAAGCCCAGCATTAGCACCTATATATTTACCCTTATAAGGAGGCCAGTGTCTTAGTGTGATATGGCTGTAATCTAATACAACAGGAAATGAAGCACTTCTGAAGGAGAAACTAACTCGATGATGTTTGTTGATGGTGAATGCACAATGAGGCCATTCAGAGGTCAATGGGTTTTGGTGAAGGGGAGCTGTTGAGAGAGTTTGTACAGTTTTACAGCGGTTTGGTTCTCTGATTAGCTGATTACAATAACATGATTACAGTGATGTGTGTATTTGTGAAAGGAAGGATGGTTTAGAAATCGTATACCGAATGTCTGACGACTTGCATGAAAGCAGGATTCCTTATATTCTGGAATTTAAGATATCATAAATGTCTATTGGTTTCTAGGAACTGTATAGAAATGAAGAAGTCATTCTGTAATGTCGGGTGTCATCAGAGTTCCATCTTGGCAGTGGTATTGTGCAGCAGATCTGAATATGTGTCCCACAGCCAGAATACAACTCTGTTATATTGTATGAAACTCCAGGTTTTAACACTGATATCTGGCAGTGGCCTGGTTATTGTGAGGTTCCTAGGTGGTGTAAGTGTGGTCTCTGGGTGTAGAGGTATGTGAGTGTGTGGAGGATGGTGAGTATGTGTAAATGTTTACTGCAGAGGGCACTTAGAGGTTTAGTGGAGGGGTGAGTGTGTGTGGAGGATGGTGAATGTGTGTAAATGTTTACTGCAGAGGGCACAGAGAAGTTTAGTGTGTGTGTGGTCATGTTTAACTATACTTGTGGAGACCAGAAGTCCCAACAAGTATAGTAAACAAACAAAAAATGTCTAACTGGGGACATTTTGTTAGTCCCCACAAGTTAAAATGATATTTCTAGGGGGTTTAGGGTTAAGGTTAAAATTTGTGTTAGCGGTAGGAGCCTGGGTTACGTTTAGGATAAGGTTTGGAGTAAGGGAAGTAGGAAAAATTGGATTTTGAATGGGACTGAATTGAGTGTCCCCACAAGGTGAATTATACAAGACTGTCTGTGTGTGGGTGTGTGTGCCTGCGTGCGTGCGTGTGGTTGTGAGGAGTACTGTGCTGCTTGACCCTGACATGTTGATCTAACAGCCACTCCTACGCAGCCTCGCACCGCCAAGAGAAAGTTGTTTGGCCAGGGATGAACAGACGGAAATGTCCTACACACGTGCCCCTTTGGCCTAGGATGAAGACCAGGGAACCTCCCCTTTGGCTTTCTGATCTCTCCAGCTTAACTCTATACAGTCCATAGTAGAGGTCGACCGATTATGATTTTTCAATGCCGATACCGATTATTGGAGGACAAAAAAAGCCGATATCGATTAATCGGCCGATTTATTTTTAATTTGTTTTTAATATATATATATATATATATCATACACACACACACATTTTTGTAATAATGACAATTGCAACAATACTGAATGAACAATGAACACTTTTATTTTAACTTAATATAATACATAAATACACACACGCACACAGCTCTGAAGTGACAATGATACTGAAGAGTCTGCTTAGGAGACAAATACTCTCAACTGTTTGAATAAAAATAGAGTTTAAGTTACCTGTGATGAATGTTGAAAACAAAAACTTTAATTTCTATATGCAGGAAATCCTATTTTAATAATGGGCATGGTAAGAATTGACAACCAAAGTGCGAGTCATAATTCCCATGACACCTAGCAAAATCTGAAAAGCGGTTCCTTCATTTATTCCATAGGATACATTTAGATTCACTTAAAATAAGGTCTGTGTTTCGTGTAGGCTTACATCACCGTGCCAATTTTATAACTGTGTAGATATCCATAGGACAAGGTAACTCTGATCAATATTGGCTAAATATAAGCGAAGATTTTTTTTTAAATTGTAGAGTGGATTTATGAAAATATGTTGACAAACGTTACCTTATCCTAGTGAGATTTACACGGGTATCAAAGCGTCAAGGCGGTTTAAGCCTGCACGAAACACAGACCTTATTTGAAGTAGATCAAGACATTCTCTATGGAAGACCTGAACGGTAAAATAACGAAGGAACCCCTTTCAAATTCAGCCGCAAGTTATTACAGGAATTATAACGCGTCGACTATTTCTCTCTAAACCATATACCTTTGACTAATCCGGAAACTATCACCTCGAAAACAAAACGTTTATTCCGTTCCGTATTTTATCTAACGGGTGGCATCCATGAGTCTAAATATTCCTGTTACATTGCACAACCTTCAATGTTGTCATAATTACGTAAAGTTCTGGCAAATTAGTTCGCAAAGAGCCAGGCGGCCCAAACTGTTGCATATACCCTGACTCTGCGTGCAATGAACGCAAGAGAAATGACACAATTTCACCTGGTTAATATTGCCTGCTAACCTGGATTTCTTTTAGCTAAATATGCAGGTTTAAAAATATATACTTGTGTATTGATTTTAAGAAAGGCATTGATGTTTATGGTTAAGTACACATTGGAGCAATGACAGTCAATGATTGATTGTTTTTTATAAGATAAGTTTAATGCTAGCTAGCAACTTACCTTAGCTTACTGCATTCGCTAACAGGCAGGCTCCTCGTGGAGTGCAATGTAATCAGTGCAAGAATGTATCCCCCGAGCTGACAAGGTTAAAAATCTGTCGTTCTGCCTCGTTTCATTGAAAATAAGAATGTGTTCTTAACTGACTTGCCTAGTTAAATAAAGATTAAATAAAAGTGTAAAAAAAAAAAATCTAATCGGCGCCCAAAAATACCGATTTCCGATTGTTAAGAAAACTTGAAATCGGCCCCGATTAATCGGCCATTCCGATTAATCGGTCGACCTCTAGTCCATAGTACACTCTTCACCCCTCTGCCTTTCTCTTCAAAACAACACTGCCACTTTACCTAAGGTTCCGAAACTCTGAATTTACATGGTAGTTGCATAGGTGCAGTGTATTGACATTGCATTTCCACATTGTTACATGGTACTTCCAACTGTTGCTGTCCAAAGATTACAATCTTGTTAGAGAAATGTTCACTTTTATATAAACAGAGATAGAACAACCACTAATGATTCTGCTCCAGTCGTTCTCCTTCTTTAAATGGTGTTTGTTACATAAGAAGCTATTAACACAGTGAGATCGCCACATCCTTAGACTGTATGTAATTATGTAACAATCAGTTAGAATGACAGTAAAGCATTTACATGTGCAACCCCGACTCTCTCCCCCCACACCTTTTACTGGATCATTATTAGTGGTAGGTCAGACAACCACATGAGACTAGAGTAAATCACTGAGTGGACATCGACATTTCCTCTAAGGTAAGAGGAGATTAGACCATTGGCTGTTTGGGTCTGTTGAAGAGAGGAGGCGTGCTGGACCTCTCTCTCTCTCTCTCTCTCTCTCTCTCTCTCTCTCTCTCTCTCTCTCTCTCTCTCTCTCTCTCTCTGTCTCTGTCTCTGTCTCTCTCTCTCTGTCCCTCGATCTGTCTCTCTCTCTCTGTCTCTCTCTGTCCCTCGATCTGTCCCTCGATCTGTCCCTCGATCTCTCTCTGTCTCTCTGTCCCTCGATCTGTCTCTCTTTCTTTCTGTCTCTCTGTCTCTCTCTCTCTCTCTGTCTCTCTCTCTCTCTGTGTCCCTCTTTCTTTCTGCCTCTGTCTCTCTCTCTCTCTGTCTCTCTCTGTCTCTCTCTGTCTCTGTCTCTCTCTGTCTCTGTCCCTCGATCTGTCTCTGTCTCTGTCTCTCTCTCTCTCTCTGTCCCTCTTTCTGCCTCTGTCTCTCGCTCTCTCTCTCTGTATCTCTCGCTGTCTCTCTCTCGCTGTCTCTGTCTGTCTCTGTCCCTCTATCTGTCTTTCTCTGTCTCTCTCTGTCTCCCTCTCTGAAATGCTGCCTTAATTTATTCCTGCCTCCTTCTGTCTGAAGTCCTCTCTAACACACACACACACACACACACACACACACACACACACACACACACACACACACACACACACACACACACACACACACACACACACACACACACACACACACACACACACACACACACACACAAACACAGCCAGGGGATGGAGAACTACTGAATAATGTTACACACACACACACACACACACAGCCAGGGGATGGAGAACTACTAAGGAATGTTACACACACAGCCAGGGGATGGAGAACTACGAAATAATGTTAAAGTATTTACATTTAGATGTATGGATATAGTTTTATGTACAGTTTTATTACTCAGCGCTGGCTACTGTAATGTTGAATTATCCCCGCCATTTTAATATGCTTTCACTCTTCACTCGTGGTAAGATAATGAATGAATGGAAATTCCACTTTCAGACAGCAATTATTGTCTTTATTGAGCAAATGAAAACCATTCCTCCAGTAAAAGATGCAGCTTTCCCTTGAACCTCTCAGATGATCTGGTTCCCTGGAGGAAAGACATGAAACTGCACCAACTGCCTGAATATACCACATGGATCCGAATACAGACCCTAAAACTTCTGTTTCATTTCACCACAGTCCAAATACTTCAACTTGTATGACATATTCTGACTGTTGTTTTCTCATTGATTTCAGGTTTGAAGACCCTCTGTGTGTGAAAGTGTGTGTGTGTGTGTTTGGGATGAAGTGCCTGTGGGGGGGACACTTTCCGCTGATCATCCTGCTCTACTTGTTAGGAGACGTCACCTCGCAGGTTAACCCAGGTGAGTGTTGGCATGGGAACGGTATGGGGAACGTTGTGTGTGTGTGAGCATGTGTGTGTACGTTTCCATTTGGTGGCCTTAACTGCTACTGCTGTCTCTTTGATGTGAGTGGGACTGTTCTGTTGTCCATGGGTCTCTCCACTGTTCTGTTGTCCATGGGTCTCCACTGTTCTGTTGTCCATGGGTCTCTCCACTGTTCTGTTGTCCATGGGTCTCCACTGTTCTGTTGTCCATGGGTCTCTCCACTGTTCTGTTGTCCATGGGTCTCCACTGTTCTGTTGTCCATGGGTCTCCACTGTTCTGTTGTCCATGGGTCTCTCCACTGTTCTGTTGTCCATGGGTCTCCACTGTTCTGTTGTCCATGGGTCTCCACTGTTCTGTTGTCCATGGGTCTCTTCACTGTTCTGTTGTCCATGGGTCTCCACTGTTCTGTTGTCCATGGGTCTCTTCACTGTTCTGTTGTCCATGGGTCTCTCCACTGTTCTGTTGTCCATGGGTCTCCACTGTTCTGTTGTCCATGGGTCTCTTCACTGTTTTGTTGTCCATGGGTCTCTCCACTGTTCTGTTGTCCATGGGTCTCTCCACTGTTCTGTTGTCCATGGGTCTCCACTGTTCTGTTGTCCATGGGTCTCTCCACTGTTCTGTTGTCCATGGGTCTCCACTGTTCTGTTGTCCATGGGTCTCTTCACTGTTCTGTTGTCCATGGGTCTCTCCACTGTTCTGTTGTCCATGGGTCTCTCCACTGTTCTGTTGTCCATGGGTCTCCACTGTTCTGTTGTCCATGGGTCTCTTCACTGTTCTGTTGTCCATGGGTCTCCACTGTTCTGTTGTCCATGGGTTTCCACTGTTCTGTTGTCCATGGGTCTCCACTGTTCTGTTGTCCATGGGTCTCTCCACTGTTCTGTTGTCCATGGGTCTCTCCACTGTTCTGATGTCCATGGGTCTCCACTGTTCTGTTGTCCATGGGTCTCCACTGTTCTGTTGTCCATGGGTCTCTCCACTGTTCTGTTGTCCATGGGTCTCTCCACTGTTCTGTTGTCCATGGGTCTCCACTGTTCTGTTGTCCATGGGTCTCCACTGTTCTGTTGTCCATGGGTCTCCACTGTTCTGTTGTCCATGGGTCTCTTCACTGTTCTGTTGTCCATGGGTCTCCACTGTTCTGTTGTCCATGGGTCTCTCCACTGTTCTGTTGTCCATGGGTCTCCACTGTTCTGTTGTCCATGGGTCTCTCCACTGTTCTGTTGTCCATGGGTCTCTCCACTGTTCTGTTCCCACTCTAGGGGTGGTTCACTGAGGGAAAGTGTGATGTCAATGAGACGACCAATTATATTTTACAAGGAAACCCAGTGCCAAATTTGGTGTGCAGAGATGGAGCACTAACACCATGGCAACAGCAAGCAAATCAGTCTTGAGAAATGCAACGACCTTGGACTGTAGTATGTGTCACAACATTATGGACTGTAGTATGTGTCACAACGTTATGGACTGTAGTATGTGTCACAACATTATGGACTGTAGTATGTGTCACAACGTTATGGACTGTAGTATGTGTCACAACATTATGGACTGTAGTATGTGTCACAACATTATTGACTGTAGTATGTGTCACAACATTATGGACTGTAGTATGTGTCACAACATTATGGACTGTAGTATGTGTCACAACATTATGGACTGTAGTATGTGTCACAACGTTATGGACTGTAGTATGTGTCACAACGTTATGGACTGTAGTATGTGTCACAACGTTATGGACTGTAGTATGTGTCACAACATTATGGACTGTAGTATGTGTCACAACGCTATGGACTGTAGTATGTGTCACAAAATTATGGACTGTAGTATGTGTCACAACGTTATGGACTGTAGTATGTGTCACAACATTATGGACTGTAGTATGTGTCACAACATTATGGACTGTAGTATGTGTCACAACGTTATGGACTGTAGTATGTGTCACAACATTATGGACTGTAGTATGTGTCACAACGTTATGGACTGTAGTATGTGTCACAACGTTATGGACTGTAGTATGTGTCACAACGTTATGGACTGTAGTATGTGTCACAACATTATGGACTGTAGTATGTGTCACAACGTTATGGACTGTAGTATGTGTCACAACGTTATGGACTGTAGTATGTGTCACAACGTTATGGACTGTAGTATGTGTCACAACATTATGGACTGTAGTATGTGTCACAACATTATGGACTGTAGTATGTGTCACAACGTTATGGACTGTAGTATGTGTCACAACATTATGGACTGTAGTATGTGTCACAACATTATGGACTGTAGTATGTGTCACAACATTATGGACTGTAGTATGTGTCACAACGTTATGGACTGTAGTATGTGTCACAACGTTATGGACTGTAGTATGTGTCACAACGTTATGGACTGTAGTATGAGTCACAACAGTATGGACTGTAGTATGTGTCACAACATTATGGACTGTAGTATGTGTCACAACATTATGGACTGTAGTATGTGTCACAACATTATGGACTGTAGTATGTGTCACAACGTTATGGACTGTAGTATGTGTCACAACGGTATGGACTGTAGTATGTGTCACAACATTATGGACTGTAGTATGTGTCACAACGTTATGGACTGTAGTATGAGTCACAACGTTATGGACTGTAGTACGTGTCACAACATTATGGACTGTAGTACGTGTCACAACATTATGGACTGTAGTATGTGTCACAACGTTATGGACTGTAGTATGAGTCACAACATTATGGACTGTAGTATGTGTCACAACATTATGGACTGTAGTATGTGTCACAACGTTATGGACTGTAGTATGTGTCACAACATTATGGACTGTAGTATGTGTCACAACATTATGGACTGTAGTATGTGTCACAACATTATGGACTGTAGTATGTGTCACAACAGTATGGACTGTAGTATGTGTCACAACAGTATGGACTGTAGTATGTGTCACAACATTATGGACTGTAGTATGTGTCACAACATTATGGACTGTAGTATGTGTCACAACATTATGGACTGTAGTATGTGTCACAACATTATGGACTGTAGTATGTGTCACAACATTATGGACTGTAGTATGAGTCACAACAGTATGGACTGTAGTATGTGTCACAACATTATGGACTGTAGTATGTGTCACAACGTTATGGACTGTAGTATGTGTCACAACAGTATGGACTGTAGTATGTGTCACAACATTATGGACTGTAGTGTGTGTCACAACATTATGGACTGTAGTATGTGTCACAACATTATGGACTGTAGTATGTGTCACAACATTATGGACTGTAGTATGTGTCACAACATTATGGACTGTAGTATGTGTCACAACGTTATGGACTGTAGTATGTGTCACAACAGTATGGACTGTAGTATGTGTCACAACGTTATGGACTGTAGTATGTGTCACAACATTATGGACTGTAGTATGTGTCACAACATTATGGACTGTAGTATGAGTCACAACAGTATGGACTGTAGTATGTGTCACAACATTATGGACTGTAGTATGAGTCACAACATTATGGACTGTAGTATGTGTCACAACATTATGGACTGCAGTATGTGTCACAACATTATGGACTGTAGTATGAGTCACAACAGTATGGACTGTAGTATGTGTCACAACATTATGGACTGTAGTATGTGTCACAACATTATGGACTGTAGTATGAGTCACAACAGTATGGACTGTAGTATGTGTCACAACATTATGGACTGTAGTATGAGTCACAACATTATGGACTGTAGTATGTGTCACAACATTATGGACTGTAGTATGTGTCACAACATTATGGACTGTAGTATGTGTCACAACATTATGGACTGTAGTATGTGTCAAAACAGTATGGACTGTAGTATGTGTCACAACATTATGGACTGTAGTATGTGTCACAACGTTATGGACTGTAGTATGTGTCACAACATTATGGACTGTAGTATGTGTCACAACATTATGGACTGTAGTATGTGTCACAACATTATGGACTGTAGTATGAGTCACAACATTATGGACTGTAGTATGTGTCACAACATTATGGACTGTAGTATGTGTCACAACGTTATGGACTGTAGTATGTGTCACAACATTATGGACTGTAGTATGTGTCACAACATTATGGACTGTAGTATGTGTCACAACATTATGGACTGTAGTATGTGTCACAACGTTATGGACTGTAGTATGTGTCACAACATTATGGACTGTAGTATGTGTCACAACATTATGGACTGTAGTATGTGTCACAACATTATTGACTGTAGTATGTGTCACAACAGTATGGACTGTAGTATGTGTCACAACATTATGGACTGTAGTATGTGTCACAACATTATGGACTGTAGTATGTGTCACAACGTTATGGACTGTAGTATGTGTCACAACGTTATGGACTGTAGTATGTGTCACAACATTATGGACTGTAGTATGTGTCACAACGTTATGGACTGTAGTATGTGTCACAACATTATGGACTGTAGTATGTGTCACAACGTTATGGACTGTAGTATGTGTCACAACGTTATGGACTGTAGTATGAGTCACAACAGTATGGACTGTAGTATGTGTCACAACATTATGGACTGTAGTACGTGTCAGAACATTATGGACTGTAGTACGTGTCACAACATTATGGACTGTAGTACGTGTCACAACAGTATGGACTGTAGTATGTGTCACAACGTTATGGACTGTAGTATGTGTCACAACATTATGGACTGTAGTATGTGTCACAACATTATGGACTGTAGTATGTGTCACAACATTATGGACTGTAGTATGTGTCACAACATTATGGACTGTAGTATGTGTCACAACATTATGGACTGTAGTATGTGTCACAACGTTATGGACTGTAGTATGTGTCACAACATTATGGACTGTAGTATGTGTCACAACATTATGGACTGTAGTATGTGTCACAACGTTATGGACTGTAGTATGTGTCACAACATTATGGACTGTAGTGTGTGTCACAACATTATGGACTGTAGTATGTGTCACAACATTATGGACTGTAGTATGTGTCACAACATTATGGACTGTAGTATGTGTCACAACATTATGGACTGTAGTATGTGTCACAACATTATGGACTGTAGTATGTGTCACAACATTATGGACTGTAGTATGTGTCACAACATTATGGACTGTAGTATGTGTCACAACGTTATGGACTGTAGTATGTGTCACAACATTATGGACTGTAGTATGTGTCACAACATTATGGACTGTAGTATGTGTCACAACGTTATGGACTGTAGTATGTGTCACAACATTATGGACTGTAGTGTGTGTCACAACATTATGGACTGTAGTATGTGTCACAACATTATGGACTGTAGTATGTGTCACAACATTATGGACTGTAGTATGTGTCACAACATTTATAGAGCTGCTTTCATTAAATAGAAGTTTAGAATTGTATAAAAGAGCAGGGCACAGGGCCAAGCAATAGACCTAGGAGTGTGTGTGTGTGTGTGTGTGTGTGTGTGTGTGTGTGTGTGTGTGTGTGTGTGTGTGTGTGTGTGTGTGTGTGTGTGTGTGTGTGTGTGTGTGTGTGTGTGTGTGTGTGTGTGTGTGTGTGTGTGTGTGTGTGTGTGTGTGTGTGCATGAGCGCTTGCGCGTCTGCACGTGCATGTGTGCTTTGAGGTCTTTTACAGCTGTGGCGTGGCAGTCTATACTCTGAGGGAGATAATTGGACAGTCAGTCCTCCACATTAACATAGCTGTTTAATTACATCCTGCTCAAGGCAAACTACAAACACACCAGAACATTTTTCACTAACTCGTCTGGGGCGCCTCAAAGTAAACAAAGGCTATGTTTCATATGCTGTAAACTTGTATTTATCTTTAGCATGGTGCAGAGAAATGACAATTCGTTTTTGTGGACTTTCATGATCATACATAACAACTTTAACATATTTTTCAGTGGAGTGACACACACACTTGACACGCCCTTCTCTCCATTCGTGTGTGTATTTTACAGCCTACAATGTGGCTGATCTTTAAGACTAGCATGTTGCTATAATGGCAGGCTGAGCGAGAGAGTAGGTTTTAAGAAGAGGGTGTTCTCTCCAAAGGGACAGGGCAGTGGTGGGTGCTGTGGTTGTTTTCAGGCCTCTACATCTCGTTATGACTGTTGATAGAAGTCTCTGATCTGGTAAAAGAGATATACAGCAGAGTGGATCATCTTGACAGTATCCAGCTTTCACCTATCTCTATTACTCGATTTATAGTCCAGCGTTATACAGTTTTTCTCTCTTGCTCCATCTCTACTCCAGCCTTATAGTCCCTCTCTATTTCTCCTCCATCTATCTCTACTAAAGCCTTATTCCAGAGTCTCTATATGGCTCCCAGTCTACAGCGAAAAGCTTGTCACCCACTCAGAGTGGAAATAGGAAAGACAGAGATGGTATAACAGCACTGTTCAAGGATTTTAAAAAGGGGAAAGTTGGCATCACCTTGCCTCTCAGTGCTACTAAATGCAGCCATGCAAATTTCCTGCATTCTGATATTTATTTTTCTTCATCCATGCAACAGAATGGTAGTTAGACACAGTAAGACGTGTGATGGAGTCAACAAGACTCATAGCAAATCTGTTGAGTGACAAAGGACATAAAGATATAGCTTATTGGACAGACACACAATTCCCTCATCCATTCTTGCATTTAGGAAGTCTTTGTCTAGTCTAGAGGATTTGAAATATGGAAAGAATTATGATTTCTCCATCACTTGTCTTCAAAATGATTGTCCCACAATGGGGCATATTTTGGATTTAGAACATTTTGTTGAATGAATTTAAATGAGAGGTGAGTAAACTGCAGTAAAATTGTTATGGATGTTTTTCTCACTTATGGAAGGGTTTCCCAAACCTGGGGGGCCAGGATCGAGTATCTGAACTACCTGGAGAGCCAATTAAATGTTTCCAAATACAACACATGAATCAAAACGGACATTATTATTGGAGGAATTGCAGATGTTATCACATTTGATTGCAATTATATTACCAAGATGACCACTAATAGACTGGAAATATGAGAAGTGTGTGATGATTGTGGCTTACGTCTGTCGGGGCATGAGGGAGGGGAGGGATGGAGGAGGTCAGGGGAAGATAAAGAAAGGGGAAGGGAAGATCGGGGATCTGCAGAGGAGACGGCAGTCTCACATCAGAAATAATTGTTTGTTTTGGGACTGATCTCTTTCTGAATTGAATCTGACCGTCACTGCCAGGATGAACTCTGCAATGTTTCCCCATCTTGACTTTTTAAGCAAATATTTGGAAGAGAGAGGGAGGACAGAAAGGAAGGATAAAAAGCGAGGGAGGACAGAAAGGGCCTTGAGCGTTGTGTGTTCTGTGTGCTGTTTCTGGCAGTTTCACAAAGACTTTCCTGTGTCTCAGACAGAGCTGAGCTGAGGGGCCATGCTGAAGGGAGAGTCCCCCTGGCCTGCACCACCTCCTCTACTCCCTGTGACCATCCATCATACTGTACACTACAGTATACGCAGAAACACTCTCTCTATCTCTATCTCTCTCACCAAGTGTCCCCTTGCATTTCCTCTGCCTCTCCTACTGACCAGTCAAACTTGTGCACACTCACTGTACACCCACACACACACACAGGACATCTATACAGTTTGATGAAATGTTCTGCATAATCATCTAAGACATTGGTTGGGTTGTATTCAAGTTAATTGTTAACATCAGTTTTCTACTGAGTAGAGAAGACAGTTGAAGCAGTGATTATAAACCATAAACCTCAATAAATATTCCATATACACCCAGCCCTGCTGGGATAATATTGATGGAAAATCACCTTTTATTTTTACTCTTAGAAACAGCAACAAAAGTAAATGATATTCTATTTCAGGCTTGTAAAAGTGAATAGATACCATCTACATTGAGTATACAAAACATTAAGAACACCTGATCTTTTCATGACAGACTGACCAGGTGAAAGCTATGATCCCTTATTGATGTCACTTGTTAAATCCACTTCAATCAGTCTATATGAAGGGGAGGAGACAGGTTAAAAAATGATTATAAAACCTTCAGACAATTGAGACACAGACTGTGTATGTGTGCCATTCAGACAGTGAATGGGCAAGACAAAACATAAAAGTTTTTTTTATTGTAGAAGAAAGTAGTAGGCGGGTGTATGTCTTTTGTGATTAGACAGATAAGCCTGGTCAATACAGACTATGTGTTTGTCTGAGAGCTCAGCACTCCCACCAGTAACACGGAACCCAAACCGGCTGCGCGTGTGCGCCATCGTGCATGTATGTATTTTGTTCACCCACACCAAACGTGATCACAACACGCAGGTTAAAATATCAAAACAAACTCTGAACCAATTACATTAATTTGGGGACAGGTCGAAAAGCATTAAACATTTATGGCAATTTAGCTAGCTAGCTTGCAGTTGCTAGCTAATTTGTCCAATTTAGCTAGCTTGCTATCGCTAGATAATTTGTCTTGGGATATAAACATTGAGTTGTTATTTTACCTGAAATGCACAAGGTCCTCTACTCCGACAATTAATCCACACATAAAACGGTCAACCCGAATCGTTTCTAGTCATCTCTCCTCCTTCTAGGCTTTTTCTTCTTTTGACTTTATATTGCGATTGGCAACTTTCATAAATTAGGTGCATTATCGCCACGACCTCGTTCGTCTTTCAGTCACCCACGTGCCATCTCCTCATTGGTTATACCCACGTGGGTGACTGAAAGACGAACGAGGTCGTGGCGGTAATGCACCTAATTTATGAAAGTTGCCAATCGCAATATAACCTGCTTCTATAAACCAATGAGGAGATGGGAGAGGCAGGACTTGCAGCGCAATCTGCGTCACAAATAGAACTGACTTCTATTTTAGCCCTTGGCAACGCAGACGCTCGTTGGCGCGCCCGAGCAGTGTGGGTGCAATAATTTAATAATATACATTTCTACATTTAATTTGCAATGCTCGCGCACGCGATGCGAGCAGTGTAGTCAGCCTGTAAAAGTTAATACCATACACCTTTGTGTAGCGGAGGTGGTCCAGACCTGAATATTTCTTGAGCTATTGCCTATATTAGGGTATCCCAACCTGCGACCCGCGGGCCGGATTTGGCCGTGTGTGGTTTTATTTGGCTTCCCAAAGAACGTTTTTTTGGGAGGTTACATTTTCATTGTTGGTCATAAACTGTAAAAACACCAGGAAATCAGCTCCAAGTGATTTTCATTTGGGGAATCTGTTCCCAAGTATTTCCATGCATAGTAGAGAGACGTGATCATTTACAAATGTAAGCAAGGTTTGAAATTAATGTTTTAGTCAAATATCATATCTGTTTGGGCTTCTTGCGGTCAATTTGCAGTCAACAAATTATTTGTAATATGTTCTGGCACCCCGACCAAAGAAATCGCTCCGCAGCTGAATCTAGTAGATGATTCCTGGCTTACAGATGAAGTCGGAAGTTTACATACACTTAGGTTGGAGTCATTGAAACTCGTTTTTCAACCACTCCACAAGTTTCTTGTTAACAATCTATAGTTTTGGCAAGTCGGTTAGGACATCTACTTTGTGCATGACACTTAAGTCATTTTTCCAACAATTGTTTACAAACAAATTATTTCACGTATAATTCACTTGATCACAATTCCAGTGGGTCAGAAGTTTACATACACAAAGTTGACTGTGCCTTTAAACAGCTTGAAAAATTCCAGAAAATGATGACATGGCTTTAGAAGCTTCTGATAGGCTAATTGACATAATTTGAGTCAATTGGAGGTGTGTACCTGTGGATGTACACTGCTCAAAAAAATAAAGGGAACACTTAAACAACACAATGTAACTCCAAGTCAATCACACTTCTGTGAAATCAAACTGTCCACTTAGGAAGCTACACTGATTGACAATAAATTTCACATGCTGTTGTGCAAATGGAATAGACAAAAGGTGGAAATTATAGGCAATTAGCAAGACACCCCCAATAAAGGAGTGGTTCTGCAGGTGGTGACCACAGACCACTTCTCAGTTCCTATGCTTCCTGGCTGATGTTTTGGTCACTTTTGAATGCTGGCGGTGCTTTCACTCTAGTGGTAGCATGAGATGGAGTCTACAACCCACACAAGTGGCTCAGGGAGTGCAGCTCATCCAGGATGACACATCAATGCGAGCTGTGGCAAGAAGGTTTGCTGTGTCTGTCAGCGTAGTGTCCAGAGCATGGAGGCGCTACCAGGAGACAGGCCAGTACATCAGGAGACGTGGAGGAGGCCGTAGGAGGGCAACAACCCAGCAGCAGGACCGCTACCTGCCAGAGCCCTGCAAAATGACCTCCAGCAGGCCACAAATGTGCATGTGTCTGCTCAAACGGTCAGAAACAGACTCCATGAGGGTGGTATGAGGGCCCGACGTCCTGTGCTTACAGCCCAACACCGTGCAGGACGTTTGGCATTTGCCAGAGAACACCAAGATTGGCAAATTCGCCACTGGCGCCCTGTGCTCTTCACAGATGAAAGCAGGTTCACACTGAGCACATGTGATAGACGTGACAGAGTCTGGAGACGCCGTGGAGAACGTTCTGCTGCCTGCAACATCCTCCAGCATGACCGGTTTGGCGGTGGGTCAGTCATGGTGTGGGGTGGCATTTCTTTGGGGGGCCGCACAGCCCTCCATGTGCTCGCCAGAGGTAGCCTGACTGCCATTAGGTACCGAGATGAGATCCTCAGACCCCTTGTGAGACCATATGCTGGTGCGGTTGGCCCTGGGTTCCTCCTAATGCAAGACAATGCTAGACCTCATGTGGCTGGAGTGTGTCAGCAGTTCCTGCAAGAGGAAGGCATTGATGCTATGGACTGGCCCGCCCGTTCCCCAGACCTGAATCCAATTGAGCACATCTGGGACATCATGTCTCGCTCCATCCACCAACGCCACGTTGCACCACAGACTGTCCAGGAGTTGGCGGATGCTTTAGTCCAGGTCTGGGAGGAGATCCCTCAGGAGACCATCCGCCACCTCATCAGGAGCATGCCCAGGCGTTGTAGGGAGGTCATACAGGCACGTGGAGGCCACACACACTACTGAGCCTCATTTTGACTTGTTTTAAGGACATTACATCAAAGTTGGATCAGCCTGTAGTGTGGTTTTCCACTTTAATTTTGAGTGTGACTCCAAATCCAGACCTCCATGGGTTGATAAATTTGATTTCCATTGATAATTTTTGTGTGATTTTGTTGTCAGTACATTCAACTATGTAAAGAAAAAAGTATTTAATAAGAATATTTCATTCATTCAGATCTAGGATGTGTTATTTTAGTGTTCCCTTTATTTTTTTGAGCAGTGTATTTCAAAGCCTACCTTCAAACTCATTGCATCTTTGCTTGACATCATGGGAAAATCAAAAGAAATCAGCCAAGACCTCAGAATTCTTTTTGGCAATTTTGGGAGCAATTTCCAAGCGCCTGAAGGTACCACGTTCATCTGTATAAACAATAGTATGCAAGTATAAACACCATGGGACCACGCAGCTGTCATACCGCTCAGGAAGGAGACGCGTTCTGTCTCCTAGAGATGAACGTACTTTGGTGCAAAAAGTGCCAATCAATCCCAGAACAACAGCAAAGGACCTTGTGAAGATGCTAGAGGAAACAGGTACAAAAGTATCTATATCCATAGTAAAATGAGTCCTATATCGACATAACCTGAAAGGCCGCTCAGCAAGGAAGAAGCCACTGCTCCAAAACCGCCATAAAAAAGCCAGACTATGGTTTGCAACTGCACATGGGGACAAAGATCGTACTTTTTGGAGAAATGTCCTCTGGTCTGATGAAACAAAAATAGAACTGTTTGGCCATAATGACCATCGTTATGTTTGGAGGAAAAAGGGGGAGTCTTGCAAGCCGAAGAACACCATCCCAACCGTGAAGGACGGGGGTGGCAGCATCATGTTGTGGGGGTGCTTTGCTGCAGGAGGGACTAGCGCTCTTCACAAAATAGATGGCATCAAGAGGAGGAAAATTATGTGGATATATTGAAGCAACATCTCAAGACATCAGTCTGGAAGTTAAATCTTGGTCGCAAATGGATCTTTCAAATGGACAATGACCCCAAGCATACTTCCAAAGTTGTGGCAAAATGGCTAAAGGACAACAAAGTCAAGGTATTGGAGTGGCCATCACAAAGCCCTGACCTCAATCCTATAGAAAATTTGTGGGCAGAACTGAAAAAGTGTGTGCGATCAAGGAGGCCTACTAAGCTGACTCAGTTACACCAGCTCTGTCAGGAGGAATGGGCCAAAATTCACCCAACTTATTGTGAGAAGCTTGTGGAAGGCTACCCTAAACGTTTGACCCAAGTTAAACAATTTAAAGGCAATGCTACCAAATACTAATTGAGTGTATGTAAACTTCTGAACCCACTGGGAATGTGATGAAAGAAATAAAAGCTGAAATAAATAATTCTCTACTATTATTCTGACATTTCACATTCTTAAAATAAAGTGGTGATCCTAGCTGACCTAAGACAGGGATTTTTACTCTGATTAAATGTCAGGATTTGTGAAAAACTGAGTTTAAATGTATTTGGCTAAGGTGTATGTAAACTTCCGACTTCAACTGTATATGCTTTGCATATATGTGTGCATTTGCATGGGTGTGCACATACATGCTTGTACTAAAAGCTAAGTTGTGTTGTAGGTGTGTGTCGGTACCCTCTGGGGATGTCCGGAGGACAGATTCAGGATGAAGACATCTCAGCCTCCAGTCAGTGGTCTGAGTCTACAGCTGCTAGATACGGCAGGTACTGTATACACACACGTGTGCGGAAACACACACACACCCACAGTGGAGGCTCCTCAGAGGAGGAAGGGGAGTACCATTCTCCTCAGTGAATTTCATACAAATAAAATAGTGAAACATTGAAGTTAACCTTTTTAGTTAAGACTATGCTAAATATATTCACATCACCAAATAACTGATTAAAACACACTGTTTTACATTGAAGGTCTACAGTATCCTCAACAGCTCTCTGTAGGGTAACACCATGGTGTAGCCAGAGGACAGCTAGCTTCTGTCTTCCTCTAGGTACATTGACCTCAATATAAAACCTACGAGGCTCATGGTTCTCACCCCTTTCTATAGACTTGCACAGTCATTATGTCATCTTCCGGAGGACGTCCTCCAACCTATCATAGTTCTTGCAGCATGAACTGACATGCTGTCCACCCAATCAAAAGATCAGATAATTAATCTATTACTGAAAGCATAAACTAAAGCTAGCTAGCACTGCAGTGCAGTGCATAAAATGTGGTGAGTAGTTGACTCAAAGAGAGAGAAAGACAATAGTTGAACAGTTTTGAACAAATGAATTTCTTCCTAAATTAAGGAGAAGCAAGAGAGAGAGAGCGCTAACTATATTTGGTTGTATTTTTTAAACTTTCATTTAGATAGCATATGCAGCTAGCTAGTTTAGCCTACTCAAACACCTGGCTCAAAAAGAGAGGTATGCTATGTTAGCTAGCAGGCAATGGCTATCCAACACTGGAACTCTTCCAAGTCAAGGTAAGCTTTTGGTTTTATTAATTCATTGCCACCGGCCCACCGGTGTAACTGCTAATCTGCTTTCTGACAGTACACTGTACTGCATGATTGTAGCTGGTTTACTAATGAGTTAGTTCTAGTAGCTATGCTTACTATGATGTGACAACGATGTAGGATGTGTGTAGCGGTCATGATATGCGGGTTTGGTTGGAAAGGTATTTTTTGCCTGGTTACAGACAGCTGATGTGTTGTGCACAAGTCCACAGACAAGGTGAGAGGAGGAGAGCACATAGATGGTTGTGAGAAGGAATTATATATATATAACAAGCAAAGTGATTGTGCTGTTTTTATGTGGCTGCTATAAAAGTGAACTCTACGCCGATTCTGTTGAAAAACGTTTCTAAAACGGAAGCTAACGGAAAGAAGCAGGGATAAAAAAAATACCTGAATTTGTCCAATAGAAATTCACATTTTCAACTGTTGGACTAATGATTACTCCCAAAATCGTCTAGATGCAGGCAAGGGTGTGCAAGGCGGTATTGAATGTGTCACTCTGTCACCTTGACTACTCTCTACCTGTGCACCCAGCTACATTGTAAACTTTCATTCATAGGCTAGGTTGTAGCAACCTCATGATGGTGTCATGACGTGTCCCTTTTTGGGTTTAGCTAGTGGCTTCCCCCTCTCTCTCTCCTACACGAACAGCCCTTTTCTACTGTTACGAATAAAAAACCCTCTTGAAGAAATCCTCTTCAGACCATGCATATCTCGGTCAGCTGAGGGGGCAAAGGTTTGAGTAGAGACCACAAAAATCTCAGTTTAAGCTAAGGTTGTAATGGTTGTTGAATTCCTAACCATTACATTTACATTTACATTTAAGTCATTTAGCAGACGCTCTTATCCAGAGCGACTTACAAATTGGTGCATTCACCTTATGATATCCAGTGGAACAACCACTTTACAATAGTGCATCTAACTCTTTTAAGGGGGAGGGGGGGGTTAGGAGGATTACTTTATCCTATCCTAGGTATTCCTTAGAGGTGGGGTTTCAGGTGTCTCCGGAAGGTGGTGATTGACTCCGCTGACCTGGCGTCGTGAGGGAGTTTGTTCCACCATTGGGGTGCCAGAGCAGCGAACAGTTTTGACTGGGCTGAGCGGGAACTGTACTTCCTCAGAGGTAGGGAGGCGAGCAGGCCAGAGGTGGATGAACGCAGTGCCCTTGTTTGGGTGTAGGGCCTGATCAGAGCCTGAAGGTACGGAGGTGCCGTTCCCCTCACAGCTCCGTAGGCAAGCACCATGGTCTTGTAGCGGATGCGAGCTTCAACTGGAAGCCAGTGGAGAGAGCGGAGGAGCGGGGTGACGTGAGAGAACTTGGGAAGGTTGAACACCAGACGGGCTGCGGCGTTCTGGATGAGTTGTAGGGGTTTAATGGCACAGGCAGGGAGCCCAGCCAACAGCGAGTTGCAGTAATCCAGACGGGAGATGACAAGTGCCTGGATTAGGACCTGCGCCGCTTCCTGTGTGAGGCAGGGTCGTACTCTGCGAATGTTGTAGAGCATGAACCTACAGGAACGGGTCACCGCCTTGATGTGAGTTGAGAACGACAGGGTGTTGTCCAGGATCACGCCAAGGTTCTTAGCGCTCTGGGAGGAGGACACAATGGAGTTGTCAACCGTGATGGCGAGATCATGGAACGGGCAGTCCTTCCCCGGGAGGAAGAGCAGCTCCGTCTTGCCGAGGTTCAGCTTGAGGTGGTGATCCGTCATCCACACTGATATGTCAGCCAGACATGCAGAGATGCGATTCGCCACCTGGTTATCAGAGGGGGGAAAGGAGAAGATTAATTGTGTGTCGTCTGCATAGCAATGATAGGAGAGGCCATGTGAGGATATGACAGAGCCAAGTGACTTGGTGTATAGCGAGAATAGGAGAGGGCCTAGAACAGAGCCCTGGGGGACACCAGTGGTGAGAGCACGTGGTGCGGAGACAGATTCTCGCCACGCCACCTGGTAGGAGCGACCTGTCAGGTAGGACGCAATCCAAGCGTGGGCCGCGCCGGAGATGCCCAGCTCGGAGAGGGTGGAGAGGAGGATCTGATGGTTCACAGTATCAAAGGCAGCCGATAGGTCTAGAAGGATGAGAGCAGAGGAGAGAGAGTTAGCTTTAGCAGTGCGGAGCGCCTCCGTGACACAGAGAAGAGCAGTCTCAGTTGAATGACTAGTCTTGAAACCTGACTGATTTGGATCAAGAAGGTCATTCTGAGAGAGATAGCAGGAGAGCTGGCCAAGGACGGCACGTTCAAGAGTTTTGGAGAGAAAAGAAAGAAGGGATACTGGTCTGTAGTTGTTGACATCGGAGGGATCGAGTGTAGGTTTTTTCAGAAGGGGTGCAACTCTCGCTCTCTTGAAGACGGAAGGGACGTAGCCAGCGGTCAAGGATGAGTTGATGAGCGAGGTGAGGTAAGGGAGAAGGTCTCCGGAAATGGTCTGGAGAAGAGAGGAGGGGATAGGGTCAAGCGGGCAGGTTGTTGGGCGGCCGGCCGTCACAAGACGCAAGATTTCATCTGGAGAGAGAGGGGAGAAAGAGGTCAAAGCACAGGGTAGGGCAGTGTGAGCAGAACCAGCGGTGTCGTTTGACTTAGCAAACGAGGATCGGATGTCGTCGACCTTCTTTTCAAAATGGTTGACGAAGTCATCCGCAGAGAGGGAGGAGGGGGGAGGAGGGGGAGGAGGATTCAGGAGGGAGGAGAAGGTGGCAAAGAGCTTCCTAGGGTTAGAGGCAGATGCTTGGAATTTAGAGTGGTAGAAAGTGGCTTTAGCAGCAGAGACAGAAGAGGAGAATGTAGAGAGGAGGGAGTGAAAGGATGCCAGGTCCGCAGGGAGGCGAGTTTTCCTCCATTTCCGCTCGGCTGCCATTTCCGCTCGGCTGCCCGGAGCCCATACCACGTGAAGCATTGGCTACACTCGAGAAATGGTTCAACTCTGAGACTATCGATCCCTACAGAATAAGAGCAAATCTTAGATACTAATTACTAGTCTGCAGCTAGAAATTATGTCAACCTGGGATGCGAAGACTCACAACTGCCGAAACATCTATACCTATGAGAACATTTCTGAATGGTACTCTGAAGTATCCATTCTAACCACGAAAGACTTCAGGGAAGCAGAGAGAGACGCTCGGACGAACTCTCCGACAGAAAGACGGACAATTCCAACAGAGATCACGACGACACACTGAGCGTAAATATATATTGATTGCAATTATTCCCGAATGAGTGAGCGTTCATGTGCAGAGGATTAGCATTTCAATTAATATAATTATCAACTGTGTAGTGACTAATTTTTGGCTTTCCCGCCCTTCTCAGTCTACACCCACTTCCGTTTGTCCACCAAGCCGTCATGCTTAGCCCACTAGGGAACCTCCCCTATCCTGGCTTAGAAAGACCACAAAAAATTCTGACATTTTCATCCCCAACTACAAGATTTTCAGACAAGATAGAACGGCCAAAGGGGGCGGTGTTGCAATCTATTGCAAAGATTGCCTGCAGAGTTCTGTTTTACTATCCAGGTCTGTTCCCAAACAATTTGAACTTCTACTTTTAAAAATCCACCTCTCTAAAAACAAGTCTCTCACCGTTGCCACCTGCTATAGACCACCCTCTGCCCCCAGCTGTGCTCTGGACACTATATGTGAACTGATTGCCCCCCATCTATCTTCAGAGCTCGTGCTGCTAGGCGACCTAAATTTTAACATGCTTAACACCCCAGCCACCCTACAATCTAAGCTTGATGCCCTCAATCTCACACAAATTATCAATGAACCTACCAGGTACCACCCCAATTCCGTAAACACGGGTACCCTCATAGATATCATCCTAACAAACTTGCCCTCCAAATACACCTCTGCTGTTTTCAACCAAGATCTCAGCGATCACTGCCTCATTGCCTGCATCCGTAATGGGTCAGCGGTCAAACGACCTCCACTCATCACTGTCAAACGCTCCCTGAAACACTTCAGCGAGCAGGCCTTTCTAATCGACCTGGCCGAGATATCCTGGAAGGATATTGATCTCATCCCGTCAGTAGAGGATGCCTGGACATTTTTTTAAAATGCCTTCCTCACCATCTTGAATAAGCATGCCCCATTCAAGAAATTTAGAACCAGGAACAGATATAGCCCTTGGTTCTCTCCTGACCTGACTGCCCTTAACCAACAGAAAAACATCCTATGGCGTTCTGCATTAGCATCGAACAGCCCCCGTGATATGCAACTTTTCAGGGAAGCTAGAAACCAGTATACACAGGCAGTTAGAAAAGCCAAGGCTAGCTTTTTCAAGCAGAAATTTGCTTCCTGCAACACAAATTCAAAAAAGTTCTGGGACACTGTAAAGTCCATGGAGAATAAGAACACCTCCTCCCAGCTTCCAACTGCTCTGAAGATAGGAAACACTGTCACCACCGACAAATCCACTATAATTGAGAATTTCAATAAGCATTTTTCTACGGCTGGCCATGCTTTCCACCTGGCTACCCCTACCCCGGACAACAGCACTGCCCTCCCCTCTGCTACTCGCCCAAGCCTTCCCCATTTCTCTTTCTCCCAAATACAGTCAGCTGATGTTCTAAAAGAGCTGCAAAATCTGGACCCTTACAAATCAGCCGGGCTAGATAATCTGGACCCTTTCTTTCTAAAACTATCTGCTGAAATTGTTGCCACCCCTATTACTAGCCTTTTCAACCTCTCTTTCGTGTCGTCTGAGATTCCCAAAGATTGGAAAGCAGCTGCGGTTATCCCCCTCTTCAAAGGGGGGGACACTCTTGACCCTAACAGCTACAGACCTATATCCATCCTACCCTGCCTTTCTAAGGTCTTCGAAAGCCAAGTCAACAAACAGATTACCGACCATTTCGAATCACACCATACCTTCTCCGTTATGCAATCTGGTTTCAGAGCTGGTCATGGGTGCACCTCAGCCACGCTCAAGGTCATAAACGATATCTTAACCGCCATCGATAGGAAACAATACTGTGCAGCCGTATTCATTGACCTGGCCAAGGCTTTTGACTCTGTCAATCACCACATCCTCATCGGCAGACTCGACAGCCTTGGTTTCTCTAATGATTGCCTCGCCTGGTTCACCAACTACTTCTCTGATCGAGTTCAGTGTGTCAAATCGGAGGGTCTGTTGTCCGGGCCTCTGGCAGTCTCCATGGGGGTGCCACAGGGTTCAATTCTTGGACCGACTCTCTTCTCTGTATACATCAATGATGTCGCTCTTGCTGCTGGTGATTCTCTGATCCACCTCTACGCAGACGACACTATTCTGTATACTTCTGGCCCTTCTTTTGACACTGTGTTAACAACCCTCCAGGCGAGCTTCAATGCCATACAACTCTCCTTCCGTGGCCTCCAATTGCTCTTAAATACAAGTAAAACTAAATGCATGCTCTTCAACCGATCGCTGCCTGCACCTGCCCGCCTGTCCAACATCACTACTCTGGACGGCTCTGACTTAGAATATGTGGACAACTACAAATACCTAGGTGTCTGGTTAGACTGTAAACTCTCCTTCCAGACTCACATCAAACATCTCCAATCCAAAGTTAAATCTAGAATTGGCTTCCTATTCCGCAACAAAGCATCCTTCACTCATGCTGCCAAACATACCCTTGTAAAACTGACCATCCTACCAATCCTCGACTTCGGTGATGTCATTTACAAAATAGCCTCCAAAACCCTACTCAATAAATTGGATGCAGTCTATCACAGTGCCATCCGTTTTGTCACCAAAGCCCCATATACTACCCACCACTGCGACCTGTACACTCTCGTTGGCTGGCCCTCGCTTCATACTCGTCGCCAAACCCACTGGTTCCAGGTCATCTACAAGACCCTGCTAGGTAAAGTCCCCCCTTATCTCAGCTCGCTGGTCACCATAGCAACACCTACCTGTAGCACGCGCTCCAGCAGGTTTATCTCTCTGGTCACCCCCAAAACCAATTCTTCCTTTGGCCGCCTCTCCTTCCAGTTCTCTGCTGCCAATGACTGGAACGAACTACAAAAATCTCTGAAACTGGAAACACTTATCTCCCTCACTAGCTTTAAGCACCAGCTGTCAGAGCAGCTCATAGATTACTGCACCTGTACATAGCCCATCTATAATTTAGCCCAAACAACTACCTCTTTACCTACTGTATTTATTTATTTATTTTGCTCCTTTGCACCCCATTATTTCTGTCTCTACTTTGCGCTTTCTTCCACTGCAAACCAACCATTCCAGTGTTTTTATTTTTTATTTTACTTGCTACTTGCTGTGTTGTATTTTACTTGCTACTTGCTGTGTTGTATTTACTTCGCCACCATGGCCTTTTTATATTTTTATTTATTTATACATATATTTGTTTGCCTTCACCTCCCTTATCTCACCTCATTTGCTCACATTGTATATAGACTTATTTTTTTTTCACTGTATCATTGACTATATGTTTGTTTTACTCCATGTGTAACTATGTGTTGTTGTATGTGTCGAACTGCTTTGCTTTATCTTGGCCAGGTCGCAATTGTAAATGAGAACGTGTTCTCAATTTGCCTACCTGGTTAAATAAAGGTTAAATAAAATAAATAAATAAAATTTCCTTGTAACCATATCTACTGTGTTGTTTGTTTATGCATTTCTGTGATTATTTAGTTAGTTAGTAAATAAATGATTAAGACAATTGGTGTATGGATGATTCATAGTAAAGACTGGGTTTGTGCAGATAACCAACCATTTACGATGTTTGGAATGAGACTAACGTGAGGTAAAGAATAATTCATTAATTAGAAGACTAATTGATCAGATATTAAAATATCTGAAGAGTTATATTAGGAAAAACTTTGTAATCTGAAGATTTTCCTTGGTACCCCAACTTCGTAGTTAATTACATTTACATGATTAGTTTAATCACGTAATAATAATTACAGAGAATTGATTTGATAAAATAACAGTCTTCACTTTAATGATGCCAAAGACACGACAATGGGTATAGGGGAAATTAGAGTATCATGTAGTAGCCTAAACCTATTGATGTTACATTTATCTGGGTGAATAGAATATGAATTACAGTCATCCATTATGCTGTAATAGAAATAAAGCCATGCTCATAACAACAATAATCATCCTCCCTCATCTTAAGTTGCACCGGCCGCCAGTGACACACACAAACACACACACATGCATCCATAAATACCTCTCAATTTCGATTGTGGACTGGACACATGCAGGCTCCCCCACAACTACACACACAAACACTCATGCACATTCATATACACTCGCATACAGTTTTCAAGATTGTGTGTGTTTTCAGTTAACTTTGTATCAGTTTCTGCTCTCTGTGTGTAAAAAAACACATGGTTAAGCCTGGAAAGAGCGAGAGAAAAAAAAAGAAACAGAGAGAGTGATTGTGTGTGCGTGTGCATGTGTGCTTGTTGGAGAATGGGTGGCCTGCTCTCATTTTTAGAATAATTATGTAATCTAGGTTCTGTTCTGGACAGCATAGTTTTATTCTGGCCTAGCCTCCGCTCTCCCCTGCCAGCTCAACCCTACATTAACACTTTCACATTAATTTACGACAAATGTGTTTGTTTAACAGACTGTATGAACTGACATCCACCCACCACACTCACTTTCCACTGACCTCTCTCTCCCTTTTCTCTTCCCTTTCCCTCCATCTCTCTCTCTGTTCCCTCCTCCCTTTCTCTATCTGTGTTCACCGCCTCCCTTTCTCTCTACTCTCCTTTTTACTCCTGTTCTCTCCCTCTCCTGCCCTCTTTCCACCCCTTTCCACCCCTTCCTCTCTCCCACCCCCTCCTCTCTCTCCCACCCTCTTCACCCCTTCCTCTCTGTCCCATCCTCTCCACCCCTTTATCTCCCACCCTCAGGTTAGACTTTGAGGAGGGTGATGGTGCGTGGTGTCCAGAGATAACGGTGGAACCAGACAGCCTGAAGGAGTTCCTCCAGATAGACCTGCGTTCCCTCCACTTCATCACCCTGGTGGGCACCCAGGGCCGCCACGCAGGGGGCATCGGCAACGAGTTCGCCCAGATGTACAAGATTAAATATAGCCGTGACGGCAGCCGCTGGATTTCCTGGAGGAACAGGCATGGCAAACAGGTAATCAGTCAGTCAGTCAGTTATTGTATATTGATTTACAAGATTAATGATTGACAAGGAGGACAGGAATATAAAAATGTTAATACATTGATAATGGTAATATTGGTGATTTGTGACGTCACTCTCGGTGGTTAAGGGGAACTGGAATGTGTGATTTATTTCTTATTAATTAGGCTAATTGGTTGATTGATTAATATCTGTGTGTGACATGGCTGTAGGTGATAGAGGGAAACAGGAATGCATATGACATTGTGCTGAAGGACCTGGAGCCTCCGATCATCGCCCGCTTCGTGAGGTTCATGCCCGTCTCAGACCACTCCATGAACGTCTGCATGAGGGTAGAGCTCTACGGCTGTGAGTGGCTTGGTAAGACAGATGGAGAGGAGAAAGGGATAGCAGGAGGAGCTCCCTACTCTGAGCCATAGGTAGACAGAGTTGGGCAAACTCACTGCCTAGGCTTTAGCTCAGTGGGCTAATGCAGTCTCTCTCTCTCTATTTCAGATGGTCTGGTGTCCTACAACGCCCCAGCAGGAGAACAGATGAGTCTGGAGGGCCAGCCTGTCCACCTCAATGACTCGGTGTATGATGGAGCCGTCATCTACAGGTGGGTGTGCATAACTCCTTTTCCTTCTCGTCCTCCCTCGTCATCTTGCTCCTCCTCTTTTCTCTTTTCCTTCATCCTTGTCCTTATTTTTTCCTCCTTCTCATTCCGCCTCTCAATATATCCCTCCTCTCTCGGTTCATCCAAACTCATTCTCTGTTCTTCCTCCTCCTCCTTTTGTCTTTCCTTCACCAACCTCTGAGCCTTGGTTCTACACTGGCCCTGTTGTTGCCTGGTTGCCATAGTTCTGGCAGGATGTAGACCGTGGCATGGGTCACTGTGGTTATGCCACACACACACACACACACAAGTCATTTTTCTCTGTGCAGTTATGCCATGGAGTGTTAGGAACACACACACACACAAACAATTACACCCACGGATGGCTTCTGATCCATGAACGCGTGGGAGAGTTTGATTAAGTGTCTTTGGAATTAAACCTGACGTCTTGGGAGCATAAATTACTATTTGGGTATCCTTCCTTTCTGTGTTAGTGTTTGAGTCACTGTGTGCTGAACAATATCCTCCATTACACTGCCATCAGTTTGTCTCTGCTATAGTAGTCAGGAAGTCTCTCTCCCTCGCTCTCTTTCTTTCTCCTCTCACTCTCTGAGTTTGAGTCTGTTAAAGTAGTCCAAGAAGAGAAAATGGCTGTTTTGACACCACAGCCAAGATGAGATATTGAGGGTGGTGGATAATATGATGCTACCACCTAGTGGAGGGAGGTTGAACAAACACATAGTGAAATAGTTTCTCTCCACCTTCCTCCTCACAAAATAAATATTTAGCATTGTAAATAAAATTTGTAATTAAACATGAAACTAGTCATTATTGTGTGCCAAGCAAGGTTGTCAAGTAGTTGTTTACATGTCGCCAGGTCTCCTTAAAAGGATAGTTCAGCCACAGACTCTCTTGTTCACCACAGAAACAAAGTTTTCTAGACATTTTTACTTTGTATTTTGACTACCTCAAAATACTCCAACACTGAGCTCTATCTTCATCTCCTCTCCCCTTTTCCTTCTCCATCCCCAGTATGACGGAGGGGCTAGGCCAGCTGACTGATGGAATGTGTGGATTAGATGACTTCAGCCACAGCCACGTCTACAATGTGTGGCCTGGTTACGATTACGTGGGATGGACCAATGAGAGCTTTCCCAATGGATACGTGGAGATCATGTTCGAGTTTGACCGCACTCGCAATTTCACCACCATGAAGGTGTGTGTGAAAGGATTGGGGGGAGGCAGACAACCTCTTTTTTTAATTTAACCTTTATTTATTTAACTAGGCAAGTCAGTTAAGAACAAATTCTTATTTACAATGGAATCAAACCAGGGTCTGTAGTGACGCCTCTAGCATTGAGATGCAGTGCCTTAGACCGCTGCGCCACTCGGGAGCCCCATTTCTTGCTACTCCAGCTGGCATTTCAAGTGTTCACCACCTCCCAAATAACAGGCATTGCATTTCTAAATCTTTCAGCTTCTTGACCCTATTTCCATCACCCTAAAATGTTTTTCCTGCAGGTTGACTGTAATAACCTGTTTCACTGTAACAACATATACCCCTCTTGCTCTCCCCTCTCTCTTTCTGTCTCTCTCTTTTTCTGTTTCTAGGTGCACTGTAACAACATGTTCATGAAGCATGTCAAGGCATTCCGCCAGGTGGTGTGTTACTTCCGTTCTGAGGCTGACTGGGAGGCCACGCCCCTTTCCTTTAGTCCAGTGGTGGATGACGTCAATCTCAGCGCCCGCTTCGTCACCATCTCTCTGGCCAATCATATGGCCAGCGCAATCAAGTGCCAGTTCTACTTCGCTGAAGCCTGGATGATGTTTAGCGAAATCACCTTCCAGTCAGGTAAACATGTGTACCGGTACACACACCTCAGATCACCTCCAACTCATGTATAGAGAACACCCCTTTCAATATGAATCTGTAAACTATTATCTGTTCTTTGTTGTGATTCATGTCTGTCTCTGCTCTTCCAGACACAGCCATGTACAACACTACCCTGGCTCCCCCCAAGACTGGCAGCAGCCCCCCCACTAGCACTCAACCAGGTCAGTGCCCACTCCACATGCATCACACAAACACAAGCTGTAACAGTTTTTACCTTTTTTAACACACACTCCCACCCGTGAGCAATGCATTTCGTGCAAAGAATTTCCTGCTTTAATTATGTAATCCAATCAAATTATGTCTTCCTCTATCCCCTCCCCAGGGGATGACCCCACCCACAAAATAGATGACAGCAACACCAGAATTCTGATTGTCTGCCTGGTGGCCATCATTCTTATCCTTGTCGCCATCATTGTCATCATCCTCTGGAGGCAGGTCTGGCAGAAGATGCTGGAGAAGGTGAGAGATGCCACCTGGTCACACATACATACAAATTAGTTTTGCCTGAGTTAAAAAGCATTTTGATGCTCCATATCTCTGAATTGTGAACGTTAGTTATTGTGACTGTTTGTTACTATCCGGAAATGTAAAATATTATTAAAAGTTGGGTAAATAAATCCTACCATGTGTTGATCAATCAAGGCTGGTCAGATGTGTCTCTTTACCCCAGCATCCTTTATTCTAGGCCTCGCGGCGGATGCTGGACGATGAACTAACTGCTAGTCTGTCACTACAGAGCGAGACGTTCGCCTACAGCCACAACAACCCGACATCATCGTCAGCACCCAGCGAGCAGGAGTCTAGCTCCACCTACGAGCGTATCTTCCCCCTGGGCCCTGACTACCAGGAACCCTCACGACTCATACGCATGCTACCTGAGTTCTCCCACACCTCCGAGGATGCCGGTGAGTAGACCAGACACACAAGGCAGAGTTTAAATGACCAGAAAAGACATGAGAGAGTTGAATTAAGGAGGTTGAAAAATTATCATGTCTGCTCATTCTGTAAGCATGAAGTCACCCCATTGTGTATGATGATGTCATATTGCTGAATCTACCTTCAACTCTTTTCTCTGGTATCAGCTTTGATCAGCACAGCAGTGACAGCCTCCAAGGCTCCCACTGCAACAGTTGCTCAGGACGGAGTCCCTCACTATGCCGAGGCAGACATCGTCAACCTGCAGGGCGTAACCGGGAGCAACACGTACGCGGTCCCTGCTTTAACCATGGACCTGCTGTCAGGGAAGGACGTGGCAGTGGAAGAGTTCCCCAGGAAACTGCTCACCTTCAAAGAGAAGCTGGGCGAGGGACAGTTTGGAGAGGTTTGTGTTCTCTGGACATTACATAGTAATCAATGCCATGTTTGATTTACATTATTTCAACTAATTTCTTATGCACTTCTGAGATTAACAATATTGATCAGGGTCATTAATTAGATTAATCTGGTGATTTAGGCTGAAGAAAAAGCTTGCACAACCTTTGTGGCTCTTTAGAACCATCGTTAGTGACCACTAGATGTCGTGTGTTGATCAGAGTCTCCAGGCTCTTCAGAACCATCGTTAGAACCATCATTAGTGACCACTAGATGTCGTGTGTTGATCAGAGTCTCCAGGCTCTTCAGAACCATCGTTAGAACCATCATTAGTGACCACTAGATGTTGTGTGTTGATCAGAGTCTCCAGGCTCTTCAGAACCATCGTTAGAACCATCGTTCGTGACCACTAGATGTCGTGTGCTGATCAGAGTCTCCAGGCTCTTCAGAACCATCGTTAGTGACCACTAGATGTTGTGTGTTGATCAGAGTCTCCAGGCTCTTCAGAACCATCGTTAGAACCATCGTTAGTGACCACTAGATGTCGTGTGTTGATCAGAGTCTCCAGGCTCTTCAGAACCATCGTTAGAACCATCGTTCGTGACCACTAGATGTCGTGTGCTGATCAGAGTCTCCAGGCTCTTCAGAACCATCGTTAGTGACCACTAGATGTTGTGTGTTGATCAGAGTCTCCAGGCTCTTCAGAACCATCATTAGAACCATCGTTAGTGACCACTAGATGTTGTGTGTTGATCAGAGTCTCCAGGCTCTTCAGAACCATCGTTAGAACCATCGTTAGTGACCACTAGATGTCGTGTGTTGATCAGAGTCTCCAGGCTCTTCAGAACCATCGTTAGAACCATCGTTCGTGACCACTAGATGTCGTGTGCTGATCAGAGTCTCCAGGCTCTTCAGAACCATCGTTAGTGACCACTAGATGTTGTGTGTTGATCAGAGTCTCCAGGCTCTTCAGAACCATCGTTAGTGACCACTAGATGTAGTGCATTGATCAGAGTCTTCATGTTCCGTCTCCCTACAGGTCCACTTGTGTGAGGCAGAGGGCATGAAGGAGTTTATAGATGAGGATTTCTCCTTCAACATCAGTGACAACCAGCCAGTACTGGTTGCTGTTAAGATGCTCAGAGCAGATGCTAACAAAAACGCCAGGTGAGGGGAAGCACACTCCTGATTAGAGAACACAGTGAATGTCTGCCTATGCTGCTCCCAAATGTATTGACCACGTAGACATGTTTTGAGTGATTCCGCCAGCACATGTTTTATGTGTGTGTTTTGGGATGAATTCCTATTTATCATTCAAAGCTCTCACAGTCTCCCTACTGACCTCTAACCGCTGACCTCTGTGTTATAATCAGGAATGACTTTCTGAAGGAGATTAAGATCATGTCACGTCTGAAGGACCCCAACATCATCCGTCTGCTGGCCGTGTGTATCTGCAGCGACCCCCTCTGCATGATCACAGAGTACATGGAGAACGGTGACCTCAACCAGTTCCTGTCCCGCCATGAACCTGAGGGACAGATAGCACTCATCAGCAACGTAACCACTGTCGGGTAGGGATAAGGGGATGGAGGCTGGGGCAGGGGTGTGTGTGTAATCCTGTATATCTCTTCACCTCTCCTGGTGCTGACTCTCTCTCTACATCTCTGCCTCTCCTCTGCTCCAGCTACAGTGACCTGCGCTACATGGCCACTCAGATTGCCTCAGGGATGAGGTACCTCTCCTCGCTTAACTTTGTCCACAGAGACCTGGCCACGAGGAACTGTCTGGTGGGGAAGAACTACACCATCAAGATTGCTGACTTTGGCATGAGCAGGAACCTGTACAGTGGAGACTACTACCGCATCCAGGGTCGGGCCGTGCTGCCCATACGATGGATGTCCTGGGAGAGCATACTGCTGGTGAGGACTGAGGGACGGAGGGAGAGAGGGAGGGAGAAGCTGGTGAGACGTGGTGGCCCCCTGGTGGTCTTATATGGAATAGATACCTTAGTTCACTTTTCTTTTTTTTTCTTTTTTTTACCTTTATTTAACTAGGAAAGTCAGTTAAGAACAAATTCTTATTTACAATGACGGCCTACCAAAAGGCAAAAAGATTCCTGCTGGGACGGGGGCTGGGATTAAACATTTAAAACATATATAGGACAAAACACACATCACGACAAGAGAGACAACACAATACTACATAAAAGAGACCTAATACAGGAACATAGCATGGCAGCAACACATGACAACACAGTATGGTAACAACACAACATGACAACAACATGGTAGCAACACAACATGGCAGCAGCACAACATGGTAGCAGCACAAAACATGGTACAAGCATTATTTGGCACAGACAACAGCACAAGGGCAAGAAGGTAGAGACAACAATACATCACGCAAAGCAGACACAACTGTCAGTAAGAGTGTCCATGATTGAGTCTTTGAATGAAGAGATTGAGATAAAACTGTCCAGTTTGAGTGTTTGTTGCAGCTCGTTCCAGTCGCTAGCTGCAGCGAACTGAAAAGAGGAGCGACCCAGGGATGCGACTGGCAGAACGGGTGTTGTATGTGAAGGATGAGGGCTGCAGTAAATATCTCAGGCCTCCCCCTATCTAAGAGGGTTTTATAAATAAGCATCGACCAGTGAGTCTACAGAGACGGGTATACAGAGATGACCAGTTTACAGAGGAGTATAGAGTGCAGTGACGTGTCCTATAAGTAGCATTGGTGGCAAATCTGATGGCCGAATTGTAAAGAACATCTAGCCTCACGAGAGCACCCTTACCTGCCGATTTATAAATTACATCTCCCTAATCTAGCATGGTTAGGATGGTCATCTGAATCAGGATTAGTTTGGGAGCTGGGGTGAAAGAGGAGCGAGTACGATAGAGGAAACTAAGTCTAGATGTAACTTTAGCCTGCATCTTTGATATGTGCTGAGAGAAGGACAGTGCACTGTCTAGCCATACTCCCAAGTACTTGTATGAAGTGACTACCTCAAGCTCTAAACCCTCAGAGGTAATAATCACACCAGTGGGGAGAGGAGCATTCTTCTTACCAAACCACATGACCTTTGTTTTGGAGGTGTTCAGAACAAGGTTAAGGGCAGAGAAAGTTTGTTGGACACTAAGAAAGCTTTGTTGTAGTGCGTTTAACACAAATTCCGGGGAGGGGTCAGCTGAGTATAAGACTGTATCATCTGCATATAAATGGATGAGAGAGCTCCCTACTGCTTGAGCTATGTTGTTGATGTAAATTGAGAAGAGCGTAGGGCCTAGGATCGAGCCTTGTGGTACTCCCTTGGTGACAGGCACTGGCTGAGACAGCAAATGTTCTGACTTTATACACTGCACTCTTTGAGAGAGGTAGTTAGCAAACCAGGCCAAAGACCCCTCGGAGACACCAATACTCCTTAGCCGGCCCATAAGAATGGAATGGTCTACCATATCAAAATCTTTGGCCAAGTCAATAAAAATAGCAGCACAACATTGCTTAGATTCAAGGGCAATGGTGACATCATTGAGGACCTTTAAGGTTGCAGTGACACATCCATCACCTGAGCAGAAACCAGATTGCATACCAGAGAGAATACTATAGACATCAAGAAAGCGAGTCAGTTGATTATTGACAAGTTTTTCCAACACTTGTGTAACTGACAGTTAACCTGTAAGTCTATATCGTTGTTTTGTGTTTGAATTGTGTAACTGACAGTTAGACTTACAGGTTATGTCGTTGTTTTGTGTTTGAATTGTTTACGTGTCCGCTGTGCGGGGAAATGATAAGAGAAGCGGAACTACGTAGCTAATACTGTTGTAACGGGGATCCTTATTGTAGCAACACACTTTTGGAGGGAAGGCAATCCCGCGCTGTGTTAGCTAAGTTTTCATGTCATCGGGTGTAGTTCATAAAGTTTGAAGCGTATATGTTAGGATGGCAACGTTATAATAATTAAGGATGAAGCGTGAATTCATGCCAGGAATAATAAGTGTGAAGTTTGATTTCCTCCCTTCTGTAATAAGCAGCCAATGAGGTATTTTTCCTTTATTCATGTGTTTAATCTAATACTGTTATAGCGCCGGCTAAACTGTTTATGTATGTAAGCACTTCAGAGTTATACCAAGCTAATAAGTCACTCGTAAGATAAGGTTGTAAGAGTGTGCTTAACTGTATTTTTCATTTACTTTATAGTTCTCACGGAAGGTGATAATTCTGACTAAATCTACAGAATAAAGCCGCCAGTTAAAATCAAGGAACGGTTGTGCTCGTGGTTACTGGAGGGAGCTACAACTTGATAAACAGGGCAAAATAGAAATAGGCCTATAACAGTTAGGATCAGCTTGGTCTCCCCACTTAAATAAAGGACGAAACGTGGCTGCCTTCCAAGCAATGGGAACCTCCCCAGAGAGGAGAGACAGGTTAAAAAGGTCAGAGATAGGCTTGGCGATGACAGGAGCAGCAACCTTAAAGAAGAAAGGGTCTAAACCATCTGACCCCGTTTTTTGGGGTCAAGTTTAAGGAGCTCCTTTAGCACCTCGGACTCAGTGACCGCCTGTGGGGAAAAGTTTTGTAGCGGGGCAGGGGGAAAAGAGGGAGCAGCATCGGGGCTAGTTGCATTAGAAGGGGTGGGAGATGAGGAAATGTTGGACCTGCAAGGAGGCATGGCTGAGTCAAATAGTAATCCTGACTTAATGTGGTCAGTGGTGATTAAAGAGCTCAGCCATGTGCTTATTGTCAGTAACAACCACATCATCAACTTTAAGGGACATGGGCAGCTGTGAGGAGGAGGGTTTATTCTCCAGGTCTTTAACCGTTTTCTAGAACTTCTTGGGGTTAGACCCACAGAGAGAGAACTGCTCCTTAAAGTAACTAACTTTGGCCTTCCGGATAGCCTGAGTGCACGTATTTCTCATTTGCTTGAACGATAGCCAGTCAGCCTGAGTATGCGTGTGCCGAGCCTTTCGCCAAATGCAATTCTTGAGGTGGAGTAACTCTGCAAGATCCCGGTCGAACCAGGGGCTGAACCTGTTTTTAATTCTCATTTTCTTTATGGGGGCCTCTTTGTTAATAATACCGCTGAAAATATCAAAAAAGAAGGTCCAAGCGTCTGTGACACAACTGTGGGAAGCATTGGAGTCAACATAGGCCAGCATCCCTGTAGAATGCTTTTGACACCTTGTAGAGTCCATGCTCTGACAAATTGAGGCTGTTCTGAGGGCAAGGGGGGGGGGGGGGGGCATGTTCCTAATGTTTGGTATACTCAGTGTATGTTTACTGTAATGGGCCTGTGAATGAGGGCTTTGGTTATCAGTTGAACTATCCCCTTTTTTAAGCCCCTACAAATCATCTAAACTCAATAACTTATGTAGCCTAATGTCTGTTGTTCTGCCTCTTCACTCCCAGGGTAAGTTCACCACAGCCAGTGACGTGTGGGCGTTTGGGGTGACGCTGTGGGAGACCCTGACCTTCTGTAAGGAGCAGCCTTACTCCCAGCTGACTGATGAACAGGTCATAGAGAACACTGGGGAGTTCTTCAGGGACCAGAAACAACAGGTGAGAGACACACTCAAACTGACTCACTCTCTTTTGCTGCAGATCTACCTGCCTATGTTCTACTGTATTGTACCTGATTTTCTTCTCTATATGTTGTAGATCTACCTGCCCCAGCCAGTGCTGTGTCCTGACTCTTTGTATAAGATCATGCTGTGTTGTTGGAGAAGGAACACCAAGGAGAGGCCTTCCTTCCAGGAGATTCACCGAGTGCTGCTGGAAAGCCCAGCTTAGGGCCCGAACCCCTGGGCCAGCACACACACACACACACAGACAGACAGACAGACAGACAGACAGACAGACAGATGAAACGCATCAACAACACATTAAGCATCGGTCTATAAGTCAAAGGGTCAACTCAGTTCAACTTTGATGCACAGAAAAATTACGAATGGCTGTCTGTTGTCTCAGCTAGAGAAGTAAAAGTGAAATCTAGCAATGAAAGTTCTGCACTTTTTAAAATGTATCATTTATTCCAAATGGTGCTAGAAATAAGTATAAAGTTTCCACCTTGTTTAATGCAGTGTAATGTAATGCCACGTCTATGAATTCAATTGTGTTTTCTTTAAGAAGACTGCTTGAATGTAAATCAGATGTCTTCATTAAGCAAACCATCAGTGTTCAGTTTGGAGAATTTTGATACATTAAAAGTTTTCTTTTTCTTTTGCAAGGTTATTCATCTCAGTCACTCTGACCGTTTCTTTGTACACTTTGCTTAGAGCTAACAGGGATAATGGTAATGTAGTCAATGCATTATATGACTCTTTACATGATCCTGACTTACTATCACCCATTTTGAATCTGTTGACAATGTGTCATATAGATATAACATATCTAATCTGTTGGCTTTGAGTAAAGAGTTACAAGTGATGAACAAATTTATAACAGGCAATAACCATTATTCGACCATATCTCAGCTATAGTACTCTCTGGCAGTACACTTTGCCACAGTGTCTGCCAGTGATATTTGACCAAGAGTGCTCAAAGACATTGGTGTGTATGTACTTCAATAGATCTTGTTAAATCTCAAATAGTAATATTTTGTATTGATATTTATATGTATTGTTTATATTTCAGTTTGCTTTCTGTTTATATATTTGGGTACTGATCAGCTTCTTTTTGCATGGGAAAATTTGTACAAAGTTGTACGTTGTGCAATTTTCAAGATAGTTTTGTATTTCGTTGAACATCTCAGTCGAGAGTAGTTTCAGAAAATGACAGTAGGCTTTGTGGAATGTGGGGTGGACAAATGTTGGTTCTCATTCATATTTGTGACCAAATCACTGTCCAAATCAGATCGTAGATCAGCTGCAGTACTGCTGGTCCATGTTCAGTCCATACTGAGCAGATTATAAATAAAATGCCTTAGTGCTGGTCCATGTTCAGTCCATACTGAGCAGATTATAAATACACTGCATTAGTGCTGGTCCATGTTCAGTCCATACTGAGCAGATTATAAATAAACTGCATTAGTGCTGGTCCATGTTCAGTCCATACTGAGCAGATTATAAATAAGATGCCTTAGTGCTGGTCCATGTTCAGTCCATACTGAGCAGATTATAAATAAACTGCATTACTGATGGTACATGTTCAGTCCATACTGAGCAGATTATAAATAAACTGCATTAGTGCTGGTCCATGTTCAGTCCATACTGAGCAGATTATAAATAAACTGCATTAGTGCTGGTCCATGTTCAGTCCATACTGAGCAGATTATAAATAAGATGCCTTAGTGCTGGTCCATGTTCAGTCCATACTGAGCAGATTATAAATAAACTGCATTACTGATGGTACATGTTCAGTCCATACTGAGCAGATTATAAATAAACTGCATTAGTGCTGGTCCATGTTCAGTCCATACTGAGCAGATTATAAATAAGATGCCTTAGTGCTGGTCCATGTTCAGTCCATACTGAGCAGATTATAAATAAGATGCATTACTGATGGTCCATGTTCAGTCCATACTGAGCAGATTATAAATAAGCTGCATTAGTGCTGGTCCATACTGATCAGATTATGGTGCTAATCAGGATCCAGACTGGAGGGGAGAGGATGTGCTAACTAAGTTCTGATGGGTCTTTGTAGGAAACGATGCTTCTAGAGAGAAAGATTTTTTAAATGGTTAGTGTGTTTGGTACCTTTGTACAACAAATGTTCTATGCTATCATTGTGTTGTATTGAACGTGTTAAAATGCACAGTTGTTCTGAACAGGACAACAACTGTTTATGATGTATCTCTGTTGAAAGAGAGTGAGAGCTGAACGGTGATTAAAGGGTTTCTGAATACAGTTACAGTGAGGATGATAATCAGTCAGAATGATTTCAGACAATCTCAACTGCACACAAGGACAGTTGTTGTACAACAAGACCGTTACTATAGTAGCTATTATGATTATGCAATTCTTTCACTATTAGCTTTAGGTTTGAACCCTAAATGACTTCAATATGTTATCAACCTGTCTCCAGTCTTCATGGTCTACAGGCTTAGTTTTGATGTCCTGCTTCCTACAATCACACACAGATGCAACTTTACTCAGGGGCCTTCTCCTTCTTATCAGCAACCTTCGCCCCTGGACCTTATTATTCACATTCTGGTGTCATTATGGGCCATCTTTATAGGTTGTGTTCAGTTATAGGCTGAGACACAAATCAAACACTATTCACGTTTTAATGTCACATGCACAAGCACAGTGAAATGTTTTTCTTGCCAACTCAAAACCCAACTATGGGCTTTCAATAACAATGTATGAATAGAAAAAAAACACAAGAAATAAGAATAGGAATTATGAACTACACGATCAAGTAAGTAAGCGTACTATATACAAAAAATATTTTAAAAGTCAGTTGTTTTATTTCTGTATTTCATTTATCATTTTCTGATTCTCTCCTGACCATGAACTGACTTTATATTGCCCTGTGGGAAGTATATTTGTACATATATTGTAGTCCATAGTAATGGTTTGATAGTCAGTAGTATGGATGAGGCATGCATTGATATATATCCGTAAGACCAAAATGGGACCCATTCACAGCATCTCAATGTTTCAGCTTGTTTGAATGCTTTATTGTATTATTACAGATTTTGCATCTATAAAGCAAATGAGGGCATACTTATTGTATAGTAATGAAGTTGTATAGAGGTTATTAGTGTGTCAGTGCACAAGAAAATTAAATAGTGGTTGAGTTTTATAAGATCTTTGTACTCAAATGGGGTTTTTTTATCAATAAAAACATTGAATTTTGTCTGATTTGTCATGGTGATAATTTGTTACAGACGAAATAAAACAAATCACCTAAATGATGCATTGTCTATTGTTTTGATTTACAATAAAGTCTACATTCATGTGACCAATGGATATAGGTTTATGTGAATCACAGAGTTCAGGATATGAATATGTGACACTTCGACAGGATTTTCTACTCAACGATTTCTTATTTTCCTATATCTGGGCTGACAGTAGTCTAAACGCTATTGGCAGGGGCTGGGGCTAGGATGTCGCCCAATCATACCAAAGGATGCGGTGTTAGCAAGGGGCAGTAGTCTGATTTCAACGTCGTACTCTACAGTTTGTGGACAATTTGTTGCTGTATTTATATATAATTATATTGATTTAAACCAAGGGCGTGTTAGTTACCGGAGCGAACACGTAAATATACACGTCTTGGTTTTATTACTGTATCGGTGAAGGAAACAAGTTTTTTGCAACTTTCTCTTTCTCCGCTAGACTAGTGGACAGCGCTGTAACTGCAAATAGATTAGCGTCGTCACTAGTTACCACAGCCACCCCGCCTATTTCTACAATGTATATTCTTTAAAGTGTGATTTTAAACCTAACCGTATCCTTAACCTTATGCGGAACCCTGACCTTAAATTAAGACCAAAAAGCTAATTTTATATATACAACTTTGACTTTGTGGCTGTGGTAACTAGTGAAACCAACCCTTTTCCTGGAGCGCAACCTTCCTGCATGTTTTCCCTCTAGCACACCTTCCCAAAAGAGTAGAGGCAAACGGGGACCAAGTCCATGTTAATGCCCATGATTTTGTAATGAGATGTTCAACGAGCAGGTGTTCACATACTTTTGGTCATGTAGTGTATAGATAGATAATCATAAAGACATCTGTTTGGGTCATGTAATCTTATCTTATGAACTTTTTATACATCACCTGAGATAGTAGTTTTTGTAAAGACATTGAGGACACTGGATCCATCTGCCCTTCACCAACTGCCTTTTCATAGCAACACTTCATAAAAAATTAACACCACAGTTTCTATGACAATAGTTCTGTCCTCTTCCCTGGAGATTTTTTTTGCTCACTGCTGATTCCAGAGTCACCTCTACTATTCTGCTTACCTCAGGGTTCTTCTGACCTCAGGGCTCTGTATTGGAGAGCCCAGTTGACTGTGGTGGTGTCTCTTATCACTTCTGTATTGATGACCAACCTAACTTACAGCATCCTGCACTCTTTCCCCACCCACCTCTGGAACCTGCTCATGCACATTCTCTGGCTGGTGTGTGTGTGTTGTGTATGTGCGTGATAATAGTATTTGTTTAAAGGGGAATTTTACTCAAATAATTTGTTCCGCAAAACTGTGCATGTCAACGCTCAAGTTTTCAAGATGTATTCAGTTTCCAAGATATACAGTGCATTTGGAAAGTATTCAGACCTTGACTTTTTCCACATTTTGTTACTTTACAGACTTACTCTTAAATTGCTAAAATAGATTTTTTCCTTCATCAATCTACACACAATAACCCATAATGACAAAGCAAAAAAAGTTTATTTATACATTTTTGCAAATGTTTAAAACCTTTAAACTGAAATATCACATTTACATAAGTATTCAGACCCTTTACTCAGTACTTTGTTGAAGCACCGTTGGCAGCGATTACAGGCACACCTGTATTTGGGGAGTTTCTCCCATTCTTCTCTGCAGATCTCTCAAGCTCTGTCAGGTTGGATGGGGAGAGTCGCTACACAGCTATTTTCAGGTCTCACCAAAGATTTTCAATCAGGTTCAAGTCTGGGCTCTGGCTGGGCCACTCAAGGACATTCAGAGACTTGTCCCAATGCCACTGCTGTGTCGTCTTGGCTGTGTGCTTAGGGTCGTTGTCCTGTTGGAAGGTGAACCTTTGCCCCAGTCTGAGGTCCTGAGCTCTCTGGCGCTCAAGGATCTCTCTGTACTTTGCTCTGTTTATCTTTCCCTCGCTCCTGACTAGTCTCCCAGTCCCTGCCACTTTAAAACATCCCCACAGCATGATGCTGCCACCACCATGCTTCACTGTAGGGATGGTGCCAGGTTTCCTCCAGACGTGACACTTGGCATTCAGGCCAAAGAGTTCAATCTTGGTTTCATCAGACCAGACAATCTTGTTTCTCATGGTCTGAGAGTCCTTTAGGTGCCTTTTGGCAAACTCCAAGCGCGCTGTCATGTGTCTTTTACTAAAGAGTGGCTTCCTTCTGGCCACTACCATAAAGGCCTGATTGGTGGAGTGCTGCAGAGATGGTTGTCCTTTTTCCATCCCATCTCCACAGAGGATATTCTGGAGCTCTGTCAGAGTGACCATTGGGTTCTTGGTCACCTCCCTGACCAAGGCCCTTCTCCCCCGATTGCTCAGTTTGGCCAGGTGGCCAGCTCTAGGAACAGTCTTGGTGGTTCCAAACTTCTTCCATTTAAGAATAATGGAGGCCACTGTGTTCTTGGGTACCTTCAATGCTGCAGACATTTTTTGGTACCCTTCCACAGATCTGTGGTTCAACACAATCCTTTCTCGGAGCTCGATGGACAGTTCCTTCGACCTCATGGCTTGGTTTTTGCTCTGACATGCACTGTCAACTGAGGGACCTTATATAGACAGGTGAGTGCCTTTCCAAATCATATCTAATCAATTGAATTTTCCACAGGTGGACTCCAATCAAGTTGTAGAAACATCTCAAGGATGATCAATGGAAAAAGGATGCACCTGAGCTTAATTTCGAGTCTCATAGCAAAGGGTCTGAATAATTATGTAATAATAATTTCTGTTTTTGTTTTTTATACATTTGCAAAAATGTCTAAAAGCCTGATTTCTCTTTGTCATTATGGGGTATTGTGTGTAGATTGATGATGGGAAAAATATGTAATCCATTTTAGAGTAAGAATAAGGCTGTAAGGTAACAAAATGTGGAAAATGGGAAGGTGTCTGAATACTCCCGAATGCACTGTATTGCTTTCATCATGATGATGAGTCTGATCTCTCTTGCTTATTTGGATAGATTAGAATCTTTACCAACATATTCACCTTGACTCAGTAAAATGGAGCGGAGGCTCTGGTATGTACACACACAGACACACACACACCGACTCACTCACTCACACACACACACAAAATGTAGCAGAGGCTCTGGAATTTACCACAGATAACATGCCCTCACTGGTATGTACAAGCATCAATAGCACTTCTACCTCTCACAGTGAACCATTGAAACAGATTACCTTTCTGTATTTATATCGCACACAATATTAGCGCTCATCTCTGTTTGTATTTTAATGCTGTGACTTAAGGATTCCATTTTAAGGGTTTGATTATTCTATACCTCTTTTAATTGTGCAGTTCTGGCTGTTTATCCAAAAACCTGATTCTGGATCCTCGTGCTAAATACCAAAGTCTAACCTCAAGCCTGGGAAACAACTACACACACCCTCACAAGGTAGGCTATACAAACCACAGATATCCAGTCAATCCAAGCTAACTGGCTAGGCTATAGCTGTACAAACCACAGATATCCAGTCAATCCAAGCTAACTGGCTAGGCTATAGCTGTACAAACCACAGATATCCAGTCAATCCAAGCTAACTGGCTATGCTATAGCTGTACAAACCACAGATATCCAGTCAATCCAAGCTAACTGGCTATGCTATAGCTGTACAAACCACAGATATCCAGTCAATCCAAGCTAACTGGCTAGGCTATAGCTGTACAAACCACAGATATCCAGTCAATCCAAGCTAACTAGCTAGGCTATAGCTGTACAAACCCAAGTCAATTCAAGTGTGTGATACTGTACACATTAAAAGTTGTAAGCCGTTTTCACAACAACCTCAAGTTATCTGAATCTGCGACATGAACATCACATATTTCTATTGTTCTGTTTTATAAATACAGTACCAGCCTAACTATTTTTGAGTACCAATCTACCAACCAAGCAAGATCTCAATTACAATCATATCAGCTTGGCAAGTATTGATATTCATTTGTCTGATTATATTACTCGTTAGATAAATCTGAAGTGGTGGATTGTAACTGTAGATTAACATTGCATCCGTCAAAATGATTAAATATTAAGTAATTATTCTATCTGTTGGGTGTCATGACCTGCGTTTCTATTCTTGTTAAATCCACTCCAGAAAGCCATTTGCCAGACCATACTATCAGTCAGCGGGTTGTTTAGCAGCAGTCCCCTGCTGTGTCTGATCGCCTCTCTGTTCCCTTCTCAGATGGATATTGACGAGACATGTCAGATGCCCTGTATGATAAACTACTGGAACTGGAAGACAAAGTGCACAGGAAACTGAAGGAGGAAAAGAAGGGTATTAGAGCAACTCCACAGTAGCCTGAATGAAGGAACACTGGACAAGAGATAACTCCTATCTAATGGACAGACACTCCTATCCTGTCCTGCAGATGACTGAGGCGATAAAAAACTAATCTGATTGACACTATGTCATTGATGGAAGTGATGAATACTGTTTGCCTTATTTTTCTACATTGGCAGGCCTCAAAGACAATGAGTGCTGGTATTATGTTCCAATTTGATTGCCACCATGTCACTCATTGCTGCTGCTACTAATGTATTGTATTTGTATTGCATGTATTGTCACAAACACATTTTAAAGTATGTGTATTATTTAATGTATCAAATAATGTAATAACATTCCAATAAACCATATGACTTTTATTAATGATGTCTGCCCCACTGATGCCCTGAATGACTTTGTGGATTCAAAGTGGTAGACCTACGCTAACTGTAATGATTTTGTTCATTTTAACCAGCATATAGGGCCTACTACTGTAAATGCATGATCCACTTCACATAATTGTTTCTCTGGCTTGCTTGTTTTTTAGTGCTGTGATAACAATCAATAAAAAGGTTTCACCAGACATTGAATTAAAAGCAAAACTGCACATAGCTTACTCACAGCATAGGCTACACAAAAACAGAAATATTCACATGACGTGCCATCACTGTCTAAATAAATGCATAGTGTCAATCAATTCAAATTGCGCCACGAGTGACTGTTGTCTCCACATGCAAATCCTGTGCGGTCCATTGTTAGGAGGCTGTCAGCAGTAGGTCTACTATCCCCCATAAAGTTCACATATGTGGTCTGTGTGATCCAGTCCCCTGTCCTCTGTGGTGTCCCGCCGGGGTGCGCACATGTGTGGTAGTGTATCTGCTCCGGGGGTGGCTGGGCGCACACCCAGCAGCTGTCGTCCTCTGCCGGAGCCTCTGTCAGCATCTCCTCCTCGACACCGCTGAGTTTCGGGTTGCAGAATGCCCAAACCATGCCGCAGAAATACACGAAAAACGACCCCATGACGAAGACCATGAGAGCGTAAGATTCGATCATCGCCTTCGTAACTGCAGATGTCATCGTTCATGTGAATTATGTTGTGCGTAATTAATGTGCATACACTTTCCACCAACCAAACACTTCTCTCTCTCCCCAGCAACAATAGGCTGAAGCAAGCAGATAAATCGCCGCTATAAAATGATATAGAGAGCTATAGAAATCCAGACAAACATTGATATCCCGCCAGAGATGACTTGGAAAGGTAGTAAATGGCTTTGATCCAGCCTCGGAGGAGCATTCCCTCTGCGCAGTCTGATGTGATGTCCTGACAGCTCAATGACAATGACAGTCACTACTGTCCCGTCTGTAGAGCGGTGGAGATCATGAGCAATGGCTATCAGGGCTCAAAAACATGATTCATCATATTCTTATTTCAGAGAGGACAGCATCCTGGGATGGGCTAAACCTTTAACAGAACCAGTCATGGCTAGGGTGGGCACTAGGCAGACAGAAACAATTGGATGTAAAATGGAGCTTCCCTCTCTGGAACGAACCCCCTTTCATCTGTGGTGTCAAAGTAGTACCATTCCTCAGAGTCTGGTTGATTCCTCCACTATGGACATGGCTAGACTATGTCTCTCAATGTACATAATAATGTTGACCGACATCAGGTAGGAGTTATGAGGTTATCACTATATAAATGAGTCATCTCGCAGTGTTTGTCATTATACCCTGATGAAGACAGCTTGTCTGTCGAAACGTTGGACATAAATATTTCTCTCTATTTTTTAGGAGTTATCAGGTGCCTTATGCACTCCTAGCAGGAAAAATACACCTATTTAGGTCTGCGTCCATATTAACCAAGTGTCTTAGAGTAGGAGTGCTGATTTAGGATAAATGTTGCCTTTTATAATGAAGCAGATTATTATGGACATGACCTGATCCTAGATCAGCACTCTGAGACACTTGATAAATACAGGCCCAAATCTCAGCACTTCAGAGGCCACTCCACACAAATAGCATGTTTATACCCTCCATAGGCTACAAATAGTAATTCAAACCCTGATTAATCCTCTTTGTAATAAGATAGAGACATAATAAGACACAAATCTGTTAGGCAGTGGGCCTGGCTCTTCTCCTCTGACTGAAAAGTAACCTATGGCTGCCATCTGCTGCCCTTAAATGATCTTTCCAGACCTTTCCTGTTTGACCATGACCCCTTGTTCTCTTTTAGCTAGCAGCATCCCATCTAAAGGAGTCCGCATACTAGCTGGCCCTCATACTTTCTGTGTCACTCACTGTAAGTTGCTGATCAGCATTCCTCCCCATATGCAATGAAATTATCAATAGCCCCTAGGGCCTATAAATCAAATCAAAGTGTATTGGTCATATACACATGGTTAGCAGATGTTATTGCAAGTGTAGCGAACCAACATATACTGATACTTAAAAGATCACAAATGATTGACTGTTCTGAATTATGCACAGATGTCTCAGGTCACTACCAGAACAGTGTTTTAGATTTGTAAGTCAGACTTGGTCAGGCCTAGGCCTAATTGACATTGCAAAGAACTGTGGAGGCATTCTATGGAGCAACAATGTTGCAAAATGTTTGACAGTGAATATGGCTATTAGGTGTGTGTGTGTGTGTGTATATACAGTGGATTTAGAGTATAGAAAGGGTGGGAAAGATCTCCCATACAAGCCTCATACAAAGTAAATGCTTGAATGCAAATTGAAAACTACAACAGACAGCATGAGCATTCATGTTTGTCAACTGGAGAAAAAACTAAATTATTAACTCTTCCCTCGTTGTGGGTATGGTAGTTTATTTGAGTGAGCCGCCCCTTATGTTTTTCCGACACTCTCCCTCATCAAAGAACTACACGCCCCACCCGGCGCCAAAGTTTGTGTCCCGGATGTCTATCACGCCGGAAGAGAAGTAGGTTCTTTCCTCAGCCATCTTGTGGCAACATCTAGCGAAGTGTTCGCACCAAGCCTCGTAGAATCGGAGGGAAATCCTGCTTAAGGGGCGCCATCATGCCCGGACATATGCAAGAAGGTTTCGGCTGCGCCATAGCCAACCGATTCGACCAACTATTTGACGACGAGTCGGACCCGTTCGAGCTGTTGAAGGAGGCGGAGAACAAGAAGAAGGAGGCTCCTGTCCCTGGTGCCGCCAAGACCGCGGCGCAAGTTGCCAAGCTCCAGAAAAAGGAGTCCCAGAAAGACAGGAAGGTCGTCCCTGCAGATAAGAAAGATGAGCCTCTGGCACCGGTGACTCTGAAGAAAGATGGTAAGACTGTTTCCCGCAATAGTTTTCCTCTTGATCTGCAAAATCGCAGTTCGCCCTGGATAGTTAAGTATTAACTTTAAGTTAGCTAGCTAGCAATGCGTTCAAAGCCTCCATGAGGTCGACATGATTCCCTTTGTCAACTAAAGTTGAAACGCGTATCACAGTCGTTGCACAAAAAAGTCACGACAGTGTAACTAGGTGTGGTACAGTATTGTGCCCCCTGAAAAAGAACTTGCAGGCGAACTTGTTTTGCTGCCAATATTAAAACGCCTCTGGCCTTGTTTAGCCAGGATTGTTAGCCGCAAGTTAATTAGCTAACGTTAGCTAACCAAAGTCATTTGCTAGCTTCCTACCAACTACCCGTTGACCAGTGTTTGATTAGTGCATACTTATTAAATGCACGATTGGCGAATAATTTTTTTTGCAACAAATTGTTTACCTAGCTAACGGTGAATTCACACCGGGGTGTAAGCCAACTTTCACATGTGAAGCAATCGTGCTAGGTTAAAATTGAGGGTTGTTTTCTAACTAGTTAACATACGAATTGGCTAGGTAGTTAACTTGTCTTTTGCTACCTGGTTGCATTAACCCGCGTCGTGACCAACCTCGTGGCCCAGGTTTGGAGTGTGCAACAGCGGCAGCCACCTAACTGTCACTCGCTAAATGGCGCACAACATTGTTCTCGACTAGGCAGGGAATGATGTCATCTTGCGTAGCGCGGTTGTGAATATGGGCGTTTTGTGTTAGTCTCAAATAAAGAAGCTTTACGAGTATGCTTTCTTCTGCTACTTGGTAAACGAACAAGGTGAGCAAAGGCGATATATATTGACCAAACAATTACATTGTCGTTTGCGTGAGTAAACTAGTGTTACTCGCCTATACATTGTCATGGTTAGTGTAAAATAGGAGGCCCCTGTATTTTGTTAGCAGCCTAGTTACACCAGTCAGAAGCAAAGTAAAAAAAAAATGGAACCCCAAGAGAAGAGACAGGTGCATGCACCAACGTGCGTTCAGCTGCTGGTGGTGCATGGTGTGGGAGTCTATTTTGGTCAACAGTGGGAGGGACTTGTCAGACCAGTCTCAGAGCATGTTTTCATCTGCTGTGTACTGGCATGGTGGATAATACAAAGCTCAACCTCGGTTTATGTTTGTAAAGAAGTTGACATTTTATTTAAATTCTCTGTATTTTAATAGTGTGCCCTTAGCACATCATCCTGCTCTCTTTTGGAGTTGGGTCTTGAGAAAGGTTCTAACTGTAGTCTCCATTAAACCCCTGTTTTGAGTTATTTTTTGTAGAGAATCTTTGGAGAAAATTAGTATTGTACTTGTTTTATTGGGGGATCAATTACTAACTCTCCTCTGTCCTGTCCTACTCCAGGACCTGGTCCCAGGAGGATGGGTCCCAGACGCGAGGGTCAGGGCCCCGCCGGGGGTCCACCCCGTGAGGGCCAGGGCGAGGGCCGCCCCCCTACAGACAGACCCCCCCGGACAGACAGGCGGCCGCCACGCCGTTTCGAGAGGCCCCCCGGCGGAGAAGATAAGCCAGCCGAGGGAGGAGAGTTCTCTGTGGAGAAGTGAGTACTGGGTAGAGCAAGGCTGGATTCAGTTGGCACCAAACGGGAGTGTTTTGAAAAGGAGTGAAAGGAAGAGATACTAACCCCAACAATAATACGACTCAGATCCCTGTGGGTGCAGGCCTTTGTTGCAGCCAAGCAGTAACCCATCTGTAACCCATTAACTTTCTCAGTATGACAGCAGTCAAAAATTGTAAATTGTTAGCTTGCATGGTGTCACATAAACAACGAGACGTTGCTGATATTGTTTTTTGCTTGTGATGTAGGGTCTGTTCTCTGTGATGACATTTTGTGCTAGCATTGTCACTGTCTTATTTTATCTAAACGGTGCCGTCCTTTCCTCTCCTGTCTCACAGTTTCATTTGGTGGTGGCTCGGTCACCATCTCAAGGTGCACCGTTCTGACTTTTTACGCTTAAGCCTCGGGGGTGTAGGTTCAGGCTGAGGCTCAGAAGAATAATCATCAGAGATGTCATGATTAATTTCTTCCCCACCATCTGAGTCATTGGGATTTTGTAGAAACGCTAACGCAGCATGTGCATCCATTCGTCTTGGTCCATTATGGACGCTTTCACTGTGTACTCCAAGTAGGCCAGAGTGGACTGATAAAACTGCTTGGATTTGGTGGACTAATATAGGGTACAATATAATTTAGAGATTATAATTAGTAGATAAATACAGTAGAATGGCCTGCCCTGTCTTTCATTGACAATTGGTGATTACATAATTATGCATTGTTTGCTTCCCTGTGCTCATCCACTCTTCTCCCAACTGGGCACAGCACCTTCAACTATCGGGAGAAGTAGGGGCAACGGGAAAACCCACGAACTTAAATGACATACCCTCCTAAAACTGGTTATAACTCCAGTTCTGTTTGTGATATTAAGATTCTAGCGACAGTGTGTAACACAACTTTTTAGGAAATGTCAAGTACTGAGGGGACATGATGGCAGAGTAATAATTTTATTTAAATTCATGAGCAGACCAATTGACTGCTTTAGCAGTTCTAGTGATAAGACCCGATACAAACGACAGAACCCACACTGGCCTTCTAATGTAAGACAGTATTGTTCTCGCTTAAAAAATGTAAACTTACCAGTCGTTTATTGTGTAAACAAAAGTGACCCCCTTCTCTATTTGACAGGAATCTTCCCCTTCAGGCTGTCAGAGGTAACCCAAACTTACCTTAATTATGGGTTCCACTCCACCACCACTCTACTGTTAAGTTACAAAGTCATGCCACCTTCACTGATGGTTTTTCACCTTGCCACTTAGATTAAACTGTAACCACACAGCAGGGTGTGTATGTAAAGAGTGACAGTAAACATATAAAACCCTGTTATGATGCATTTCAAATACGCCTTTTCCGTTGTGGAAAGAGTTGCTGATCTATCATGAAGGCCAGGGGATTGTTTTATTTTTTTACTCACAATTCAACAGTGATTTGTCTTAAGTTAGAATCCTGCATCGGGTCGGATACCCATGGTTCCCTATCGGTGAGTCGCAAAAAATATAAACTGGTGGGTGAAATGAACATTCTTTCAACATGTGGGTCGGGTCGTGGTTCAGAACAATTACATTGTGGGCTGAAAACATTTTAAATCAAGATAATACACTTTTTTTAAACCCAGGAGCTTATTGGGTTGCGAATTCCATTCTGTGACCGATGAGGCCGGCATAAGGCTATCAGCCATGCACGCTTTGAGTGTGTGTGGAGCTGGAAACTGTCCCTTATTTGTGTGGTGCCAAAACATTCTAATTTGTCCACATGCAGAGATCATGTTCCCTCTCCTCACGTGAGAATACGACACGTTACCAAGTTAACTTCCCCTGGATAGCTTAGCTCACGCAAAAATGGCTAGCATAGGCCAAATTGGAGACACAAAAGAAAGGTTATGATAAGGGAATAGGCTACAACACCATCGCGGAAACAGTTGCTGCGCGAGTGGAATCCCAATTTGGGAGGATGGATAACAATGCGGTACCTGCTTGCAAAGTGCAAGCAGGTAGGCCTATTTGTTTGCGATAATTCAGTCATTACATTAATTCAGGTGTTCGTTCATTAGACCATATGCAGGCTATATAACATGTAAACCAGTGCGGCTGTTAAGTTTGATAAGCCTACTAAGTAAATGTAGCCTATTTTTGCAACCTATATTCCATTCCGGGAATGGTTTAATTAGGCCTAAACTATTTGATAATCTAAACAATATTTCATCTAAAGGTATTGTTTTAGGACAGCTATTGGCTTTCATTACAGGTAAGAAGGCTATTTAGAAGGCTCTCAGTGGTTTGAGTGACTTGTTGCATTGTGAAAAGAAAAATATTTTTTTATTAATTCATGGTATGGTTTCTGTTTATCCAAATGTTGAATAGACATGCAGACAAATTAATTAATGCAGGGAAGGGGAATAATAGTAATTATGCCTACTACTCTGAAGTCATAAAAACAATGAAATATATTGATGTTATATGGCGGGTAACGGATCGGCTCACAGAACAATTCTATCTATCTGGGTGGGTCGGGTTGCGGAGAAAACTCTTTCCTGATATTGGGTGGGGCTCGGAATTTATGTGGCCGGGGCGGATGCTGCTCCAAAAAACGGATCCCTGCAGTACTCTACTCTAAGGAAGGATGGAATTAAGAGTGCATTTTGGAGGTATTCAAACAGTGCCTAGGTAAAGGTAAGATCTGTATGGCTATGGCATAACACTGTTTCAGTGTAGTTCACAGTATTGGTGATTTTTCTTATACATTGTGTTTTGGGTCCTCATTGTACCACTTAATGTTGTTATATTTTCCATTAAGATGTCTGCTCTATTCGTTACATTTCTATGTGCAATGTTTCACCTCACTGAATACACATCACCTGTACCTTCCTGTGAGGCAGCCTGCTGACTGGTTGGTTTCCTTGTCTGTCCAGGCCCATTGGTGATAGGCAGATGAGAGGACGTGGAGGTGGCCGAGGTGGTATGCGTGGCGGCAGGGGCCGGGGCATGGGCAGGAGCGACGGCTTCGACGCCAGAGGAAAGCGTGAATTCGACAGACACAGCGGCAGTGATCGATCGTACGTCTTCTGTGCCATGTTGTGAATTATGTATTAACTCCGGGATGGATAAGTCATATCTCATTATTAGGCTGATTTCCTACTCCGGATCTGAATGGCATGCTCAATGGAGAATCTCTTTTCTAACTCGATTTTTTTTGTCCAGATTATGAGGGGATAAAAAATAATTTTTAGGGTCATTATCCATTGAGATTGCTTTGTAGTCCAGGACTTTGTCTGGAGAACTGGTGCATTAGAACTACTTATTTGAAGTATAAGAACTAGTTGTTGTTTTTTGTGATAAACTATGTTTTTGCTGGAGAGACTATTGATGTGAAGCTGTGCGCTAAAGCCCATGTTGTTTCAGCAGCCAGAAAGGTGAGGAGAAGCGTGGAGGAAGTGGATCTCACAACTGGGGCACCGTCAAGGATGAGATGGGGTGAGTAGCACAGCCGACCTAGCACAACATTTTCTCTCTCGACTTTCTCAAAGGCTGTCTGCAAACCTAAAGTGTTTTGATTTACCTTGTTCAGTTGTGTGTAAACTAAGTCAACGTTTTGAGTCAAGACCCCTGGTCTCTATACTGTCCTGGTCACCTGTCAACATACTCAATGTATGAGAGCTAAACTTGTTTTTTTCCTCTCCACAGCGAGCACGACCAATCGAACGTGACCGAGGAGACCCCCGAGGGAGAGGAGCCTCGGCCTGCTGACTCTGAGAACAAGTGAGTTGAGGGCTGAGCCTTAAACAATTTCTCCCTCTTCTGCTCAGTGTGCACTCGTTCATTCCCTCTCAGGAATTTAAAAGCACAGTCTGGATGGGTTCTCCACCATATTTCTCATATTCTCCTGCCAGTTGTGTGTTCTCTTTTCTGCTGTGTGTTGTAGGGAGAACGAGGTTGGTGAACCTAAGGAAGTGGAACCAAAGGAGATGACTCTGGATGAATGGAAGGCCCAGCAGGACAAGGAGAAAACCAAGGTGGAGTTCAACATCCGCAAGGCCAACGAGGGAGCCGACAGCCAGTGGAAGAAAGGATACGTGCTGCACAAGTCCAAGGACGTGAGTAGACTGTCAAAACCACAATACTGACTCAGCCTCCATTTTTTTATTTTACATGACCTATGTTTTCGTCCCTCTCCAATAAAGGAGAAGAAAGCTGATGCTCTTATTGAAGCTGCGGTGGAGGCTGAGGCAGTTGCCCCTAAGGTGAGTATCACATCTGACAGACGCGCGCACTCTCTCTCTCCCCATGAAAATTAAAGGGAGAGTGTGATATTTTGGAAATTCTGGCTCTTTTTCTGTCTACCCCCTTGAACTCATGGATAGCCGTTGGAAGGAAGTTGAAGGTTGATTTGTAAGCTATTGCTAACTAGCGTTAGCACAATTACTTGAAGTTCACAGAAACAGCGAACATGCTTGGATCTAATCATCACAACTCTTATCTAAATGATATGAGCGCACATCTGCTTCACGCCGTCTGAACTGACTGCTGTCCGGCAACAAAATAACAGTTTCCCGGTAACAATAAATCTATAGCACTTACAGCACAATAAAACATGTAAAAAATAATTCTCAGCTCTTTATGAACTCTTAAAACAATCCAAATATGACGATTTAATTGACACAGTAACATTAATTTAATCTGTCTGCACACCTCCAACAGTGTCTGTTCTCCCAGGGTTCTGTGGGAACATCCCGCCTCGGAGAAAGCCACAGATAAGATGTGCTTGACCCCTGTGATAGCCCACAGATGGTCAGCCATCCAAACAATATCATAAATGGTGATCGAGTCATCATGCTGGGCCTTGGCATCTTCATTGTTAACATTTGTTCACTCTATTTTTAGACTATACACGCAGTGACTTTACAAGTGTATCCATGAGTTCATCCGAGTCTGGTTAAGTATAAAAAGGATTGATTGTCAAAATCTTGCACTATCCCTTTAACACAGAACGATTGTCAGTGTGCACAGTAAGGGGCCGTTTGTTCGCTTGCTGTCGGCTAGGTGGTTTTAGGGACTTCCCACCGGTGGGCAACTGACGGCTGTCATTTTTGCCTATTTCTACATGTAGAATTGGTTTGCAAATTACAGCCAGCACTCTGTTCAGAGGTGCTAAGTACTTTTGACCAGCAGACGCTAAACAAATCCTACTGATCTGTCCGTGCCATAAGAAGACAGAATGTGGCTCAGGCGTGTGTTCTGTCATTGATGATGTTTCCCCCCGGTCTCTCAGGCTGAGGACGATCACCACTTCCGGAAGCCGGCCAATGACATCACAGCCCAGCTGGAGATAAACTTTGGGGACCTTGGACGCCCCAGCCGTGGTCGTGGTGGGCCCCGTGGTGGCAGGGGGAGCCGAGGGCGCGGAGAAGGCAGAGGAGAGTTCCGTGGAGAGTTTCGTGAGCCCAGGGAGCCCCGCGAGCGTGATACTGGAGCCCCCACCAGGCCGACCCGTGGAGGACGCACTGACAAGGTAAAGAATACTAATTACTACTAGTCTGTTACAGCTACTGTGGAAAGGATTTGAGATTAAAAGGAATTTGGATTAAGTACAACATACATGGTCATTTCACTGTATATGTCTGATCAATCTCATTTCCTCTTGTTTTCCCAACCCTCTAACCCTCCTCTCAGCCGAGCGGGGTGATTGTGCCCAATGTGGATGATCCAGAGGCCTTCCCGGCCCTGGCCTAAGATGGAGCGGCTGCCCCATAGGCCCCCAGGAGCCCTTAGCAGTCCCCCCAAGCAGACCCCTAAGCCCCTCTACGAGGCTCGCATGTTTCTGGATCCTTCAGCAGAAATGGTATGATGGAGATGACCGTCATCGCTCATGACACTCGCATCTGAGGACTGAATTTTACCCGTTTTGGAAAAAAGAAGAGGGGGGAAAAATACGGAAAATAAAAAAAACAAAGAAAAAATAAAAGGACTTGTTGCTACTTCCGGAGGTTTTGTACTTAGAAACAAGGTAGCAGGGACGTTTTCATACGGTATTTTTTTCAGAGATTATGCGTTCTTCATGAATAGTTTTTTTTGTATTGCTGCTTGAAAATATGCATTTCCAAATATAAGGTATGAGAAGAGTTATCCTTTTAGCTTGTGGTGTCCCATAGCTGTGGAGGGATGGAACCGAAGCCAACTAGCTCTTACCATACTGGGTATTTCTGAAGAAGTTTCTGCATCATCACTCAGTGAGATTTTAAGGACTGCTTTAGTTCTAGGGTTTTATGTATTATAATTTTTTTAAAGTAAGGCCTAGACCTCTGATGTAGGCCTGTAAAAGTAAACTTTTTTTTCCATGGTAAGAGCTCTTCGAGTGTGATTGTATTTCTGATGGTGCAGATAAGGACATGCCTTGATCGTTGATCTAGTGATTGTACCTACACCCAACAAATTGTTAGAATAGAGCCTAATTCACTTATGTATTAAAAGGTATTTTGTATAGAAAAGAGTTTCCAAATGACTCAATAGATCACTTGCAGGGGGAAGGAATACTTCAATTATTTAATATGTATCACTGACATCTTTGATCGTGTGGCTCCTAAAGGTGAACATTGTACTGTTTCTGTACAATGTACACACTCTTGGGCTGTGTCTCAATGGTGTACCATGGCTTCCTCTCCTTGTTTCGTTGATACTGATCTGGAAACACAGTTAACATATTAGTTCAGGTCCAAGGAAAGAAGAGGAAGCCAATTTTAGTCTATTGAGCTGTGACCTCGGTCATTTGGAAGCCTTCAGGCCTTGCACTGTTTTAACACTCCACTCCAGGGCAGAGTTCAGCAGGGCACCGTGTCACGCAATGTTAAAATATAAATATACCTAATTATAACAGATGTGCTCTTCTGAAATGTAGAGTAAGAAGTCATGTCAGCTCTACTCGTGGCATTTCTATCTGCAACGCTCTGTACATCGCACCCTGCTGAACGGGGCCCAGTATACTGATACAATTGTGAACCTGCTCCTGCAGTATTTCCTGTGGTGGTTGAATATCCTCCATTTTGATTTTTACCTCTGGTTCCCTACTGCGGCACTACTGCGTAATTGCTCTGAAAGAAATACAGTTGTGTGTGTGTGTGGATCAGCCAAATGCTCTACAGATCTGTGTGAACTCTAACCCTGCTATTATAGACCTCTGTCGGTAAATAAAGAAGGTCGATTCATTTTTGCGTTGTTGACTTAAATTCCGACACATGTATCGATACAGAATCACACACACAAGAAGCCATTTTGTGAGTTGGTTGCTTGCCACTGACATGGTGAAGTCTGAAAATGTATGTCCCACTGCTGTGTTATGGTAGTTTGGCTGATACAAAATGAAGTCCTAAAACCAACCTGGAAGTACTGACTCATTGTGTACCATGTGGGTTGTGTCAGCCAGGTTAGTTTAATGGTGCACTGCTTCCTGAGTATAGTGGAATTAAGAAATTAAACATAGGGCCAATTCACTTAATTCTGATGGCAGAAGTTTTAGCTCCCTGGCCCGTGTAATTTGGCTGTATGAATTGAAAGCTAAGACCTTTCTCTGCGCCATCTACAGTACCGGGGCAGCAGGTAGCCTAGTGGTTAGAGTGTTGGGGCCAGTAACTGAAAGGTTGCTAGATCGAATCCCCGAACTGACAAGATAAAATTCTGTCGTTCTGCCCCTGAACAAGGCAGTTAACCCACTGTTCCTAGGCTGTCATTGTAAATAGGAATGGTATTAACTGACTTGCCTAGTTAAGTAATGGTTACATAAATAAGTACCAGTCAAATTTTGGTCGCACCTACTCATTTAAGGGTCTATTTTCTACATTTTAGAATAATTTTGAAGACCTCAACAATAAAATAACACATGGATTCATTTTAGTACCCAAAAAAGTGTTCAAGAGTAAATATATTTGAGATTCATCAGTAGCCACCCTTTGCCTTGGCATTCTCTCAACCAGCTTCATGAGAATGCACCTGGAATGCTTTTCCAATAGCCCGGAAGGAGTTCCCACATATGCTGAGCACTTGTTGGCTGCTTTTCCTTCATTCTGCAGTTCAACTCATCCCGAACCATATCATTTGGGTTGAGGTCAGGAGATTGTGGAGGCCAGGTCATCTGATGGAGCACTCATCACTCACTGGTCAAATAGTCCTTATACAGCCTGGAGGTGTGTTGGGTCATTGTCCTGTTGGGAAAAAATGATAGTCCCACTAAACGCAAACCAGATGGGATGGCGTATCGCTGTGGTAGCCATGCTGGTTAAGTGAGCCTTGAATTCTAAATCACTGAAAGTCACCAGTAAAGCACCCCATCACCTCCATGCTTCACGGTGGGAACCACGCATGCGGAGGTCATCTGTTCATCTACTCTGCGTCTCCCAAAGACATGGCGGTTGGAACCAAAAATCTCAAATTTGGACTCATCAGACCAAAGGACAGATTTCTACCGGTCTAATGTACATTGCTTGTGTTTCTTGCCCCAGGCGAGTCTCTTATTGGTGTCCTTTTGGTAGTGGTTTCTTTGCGGTAATTCGATCGCGAAGGCCTGATTCACGCAGTCTCATCTGAACAGTTGATGTTGAGATGTGTCTGTTACTTGAACTGTGAAGCATTTATTTGGGCTGCAATCTGAGGTGCCGTTTTCCGAGGCTGATAACTAATGAACTTATCCTCTGCAGCAGAGGTAACCACCTGGGTCTTCCTTTCCTGTGGCGGTCCTCATGAGAGACAGTTTCATCATAGGGCTTGATGGTTTTGTGATTGCATTGAAGAAACCAATTGCTTATTTAAGCTGTTCTTGCCATAATATGGACTTGGTCTTTTACCAAATAGGACTACCTTCTAAATACCATCCCTACCTTGTCACAACACAACTGACTGGCTCAAACACATTACGAAATTCCACAGATTAACGAGGCACACCTGTTAATTGAAATGCATTCCAGGTGACTACATTATTAAGCTGGTTGAGATAATGCAAAGAATCTCAAATATAAAATATATTTTGATTTGTTTAACACTTTTGGTTACTGCATGATTCCATGTTATTTCATCATTTTGATGTCTTCACTATTATTCTACAATGTAGAAAATAGTACACATTTAGAAAAACCCTGGAATGAGTAGGTGTCCAAACTTTAGTTTTGTAGCTAAACGGGGTGCTCAAAATGCCCTGTATGACGGGTCGCCACTGTATATGTATATTATTGATAGATATCAGACAAAAGCCGTTGTTCAAGTGGTGAATCCGTCATAGATATATTTTTTACATCAACATATAAAGAAACAATGATAATCATATACCATAGGCCTATAGTCAATGTTTTAAGTAACCTATAATAAAAACAGAAGAAAAATAATAATACAAATAAAGTTTCCACATTGTTGCCCAACTTTCGGCTCACATTTCACCATGCAATAAGCTTACAAAACGTAGTTTCCCCTTCCTGTCCTTACTTTTATGGCTGCCACACTTCCGTATAAATGTTTTCATTTCCTTTCATCCATTAGTGCTGTCTTTCCATTGGCAAAATCTCATACCACTGTAATTGTTAGTGGCTTGTCCTTAATCCAATTAAATAGCATTCATGTTCTTGCTAATAAAAGTTTCAATTTTCTAAAGGAATCAGTCTAAAAGGGTTCGGAACCTTGTTTCTTGCTTGTAAGTTTAATAGAAACAGCTCTGGATCCACTGTTATCTTGCAATGAAAGACTGAAAATTCCTTCCAGATGAATGACCAGAATCTGGTTATAGATGGGCAACCCTAGAAACTGTGTACAATGCATTCGGAAAGTATTCAGACCCCTTCACTTTTCCCACATTTTGTTACATTACAGCCTTATTCTAAAATGAATCTACACACAATATCCCATAATGACAAAGTGAAAACCGGTTTTTAGAAATTATTGCTGATGTATTCAGACCCTTTACTATGATATTTGAAATTGAGCTCAGGTGCATCCTGTTTCCATTGATCATCCTTGAGATGTTTCTACAACCTGATTGGAGTCCACCTGTGGTAAATTCAATTGATTGGACATAATTTGGAAAGGCACACACCTGTCTTTATAATGTCCCAGAGTTGACTGACATTTACTCCTGAGGTGCTGACCTGTTGCACCCTTGACAACCACTGTGATTATTATTATTTGACCCTGCTGGTCATCTATGAACATTTGAACATCTTGGCCATGTTCTGTTATAATCACCACCCGGCACAGCCAGAAGAGGACTGGCCACCCCTCATAGCCTGGTTCCTCTCTAGGTTTCTTCCTAGGTTCTGGCCTTTCTAGTGAGTTTTTCCTAGCCACCGTGCTTCTACACCTGCATTGCTTGCTGTTTGGGGTTTTAGGCTGGGTTTCTGTACTGCACTTTGTGCCATCAGCTGATGTAAGAAGGGCTTTATAAATAAATTTGATTGATTGACAGTGCACGTCCAAGCAAAAACCAAGCCATGAGGTCTAAGGAATTGTCCATAGAGCTCTGAGACAGGATTATGTTGAGGCACAGAACTGGGGAAGGGTACCAAAATGTTTCTGCAGCATTGAAGGTCCCCAAGAACACAGTGGCCTCCATCACTCTTAAATGGAAGAAGTTTGGAACCACCAATACTTTTCCTAGAGCTGGCCACCCGGCCAAACTGAGCAATCGGGGGAGAAGGGCCTTGGTTGGAAGTTGACAAAGAACCAGATGGTCACTGACAGAGCTCCAGAATATCTTCTGTGAAAATGGGAGAATCTTCCAGAAGGACAACCATCTCTGCAGCACTCTACCCATTAGGCCTTTGTGGTAGAGTGGTCAGATGGAAGCCACTCCTCAGTAAAAGGCACATGACAGCCTGCGTGGAGTTTGCCAAAATGCACCTAAACGATTCTCAGACTTTGAGAAACAAGATTGTCTGGCCTGATGAAACCAAGATTGAACTATTTGGCCTGAATGCCAAGTGTCACGTCTGGAGGAAACCAGACACCGCTCATCAACTGGCCAATAACATCCCTACGGTGAAGCATGGTCGTGGCAGCATCATGCTGTGGGAGGCACTGGGAGACTAGTTAGGATGGAGGGAAAGAGTAACGGAGCAAAGTACAGAGAGATCCTTGATGAAAACCTGCTCAAGAGCATTCATTGGACTCATCAGACCAAAGGACAGAGGTAGTCACCTGGAATGCATTTCAATTAACAGGTGTGCCTCGTTAAACATTAATTTGTGGAATTTCTTTCCTTAATGCGTTTGAGCCAATCAGTTATTTTGTGACAAGGTAGGGGTGGTATACAGAAGATTAGCCCTATTTGGTAAAATACCAAGTCCATATTATGGCAAGAACAGCTCAAATAAGCAAAGAGAAACAACAGTCCATCATTACTTTGAGACATGCAGGGCAGTCAATACGGAAAATTTCAAGAACTTTGAAAGTTTCTTCAAGTGCAGTCACAAAAACCCTCAAGCGCTATGATGAAACTGGCTCTCATGATGACCGCCACAGGAAAGGAAGACCCACAGTTACCTCTGCTGCAGAGGATAAGTTCATTAGAGTTACCAGCCTCGGAAATCGGCACCTCAGATTGCAGCCCAAATAAATGCTTCACAGAGTTCAAGTAACAGACACATCTCAACATCAACTGTTCAGAGGAGACTGCTTGAATCAGGCCTTCATGGTTGAATTGCTGCAAAGAAACCACTACTAAAGGACACCAATAAGAAGAGACTTGCTTGGGTCAACAAACACGAGCAATGGACATTTAGACCGGTGGAAATCTGTCCTTTGGTCTGATTAGTAAAATTTGCAAATTATGGTGTGCTGCCCACCGTGTAGCATAGAGGTGGGGGTGCTTTGCTGGTGACACTGTCTGTGATTTATTTAGAATTCAAGGCACACTTAACCAGCATGGCTACCATAGCATTCTGCAGCGATACGCCATCCCATCTGGTTTGCGCTTGGTGGGACTATCATTTGTTTTATAACAGGGCAATGACCCAAAACACACCTCCAGGCTGTGTAAGGGCTATTTGACCAAGAAGGAGAGTGATGAGTACTGCATCAGATGACCTGCCCTACACAATCACCCGACTTCAACCCAATTGAGATGGTTTGGGATGAGTTGGACCGCAGAGTGAAGGAAAAGCAGCCAACAAGTGCTCAGCATATGTGGGAACTCCTTCAGGACTGTTGGAAAAGCATTCCAGGTGACTACCTCATGAAGCTGGTTGAGCGAATGCCAAGCATGTTCAAAGCTGTCATCAAGGCAAAGGGTGGCAACTTTGAAGAATGTAAAATCTAAAATATATTTAGATGTAACACCTGTTTTGGTTACTACATGATTCCATATGTGTTAGTTCATAGTATGATGTCATCACTTTTATTTTACAATGTAGAAAATAATAAAAAATAAAGAAGAATAAACTTTTGACTGGTACTGTACAGTTGAAGTCGGAAGTTTACATACACTTAGGTTGGAGTCATTAAAACTCGTTTTTCAACCACTCCACAAATTTCTTGTTAACAAACTATAGTTTTGGCAAGTAGGTTAGGACATCTACTTTGTGCATGACACAAGTAATTTTTCCAACAATTGTTTTCAGACGTATTATATCACTTATAATTCACTGTATCACAATTCCAGTGGGTCAAAAGTTTACATACACTAAGTTGACTGTGCCTTTAAACAGCTTGGAAAATTCCAGAAAATTATGTAATGGCTTTAGAAGCGTCTGATTGGCTAATTGACATAATTTGAGTCAATTGGAGGTGTACCTGTGGATGTATTTCAAGGCCTACCTTTAAACTCAGTGCCTCTTTGCTTGACATCATGGGAAAATCAAAATAAATCAGCCAAGACCTCAAAAATGAAATTGTAGACCTCCACAAGTCTGGTTCATCCTTGGGAGCAATTTCCAAACACCTGAAGGTACCACGTTCATCTGTACAAACAATAGTATGCAAGTATAGACACCATGGGACCACGCAGCCGTCGTACCACTCAGGAAGGAGACGCGTTCTGTCTCCTAGAGATGAACGTACTTTGGTGCAAACAGTGCAAATCACTCCCAGAACAGAGCAAAGGACCTTGTGAAGATGCTGGAGGAAACGGGTACAAAAGTATCTATATCCACAGTAAAACGAGTCCTATATTGACATAAGCCGAAAGGCTGCTCAGCAAAGAAGAAGCCACTGCTCCAAAACCGCCATAGAAATGCCAGACTACGGTTTGCAACTGCACATGGGGACAAAGATTGTACTTTTTGGAGAAATGTCCTCTGGTCTGATGAAACAAAAATAGAACTCTTTGGCCATAATGACCATCGTTATGTTTGGAGGAAAAAGGGGGAAGCTTGCAAGCCGAAGAACACCATCCCAACCGTGAAGCACGGGTGTGGCAGCATCATGTTGTGGGGGTGCTTTGCTGCAGGAGGGACTGGTGCACTTCACAAAATAGATGGCATCATGAGGTAGGGGAAATTATGTGGATGTATTGAAGCAACATCTCAAGACATCAGTCAGGAAGTTAAAGCTTGGTCGCAAATGGTTCTTCCAAATGGACAAGCATACTTCCAAAGTTGTGGCAAAATGGCTTAAGGACAACAAAGTCAAGGTATTGGAGTGGCCATCACAAAGCCCTGACCTCAATCCTATAGAAAATATGTAAGCAGAACTGAAAAAGCGTGTGAGAGCAAGGAGGCCTACAAACCTGACTCAGTTACACCAGCTCTGTCAGGAGGAATGGGCCAAAATTCACCCAACTTATTGTGGGAAGCTTGTGGAAGGCTACCCGAAACGTTTGACCCAAGTTAAACAATTTAAAGGCAATGCTACCCAATACTAATTGAGTGTATGTAAACTTCTGACCCACTGGGAATGTGATGAAAGAAATAAAAGCTTAAATAAATATTTCTCTCTACTATTATTCTGACATTTCACATTCTTAAAATAAAGAGGTGATCCTAACTGACCTAAAACGGAATTGTTACTATGATTAAATGTCAGGAATTGTGAAAAACTGAGTTTAAATGTATTTGGCTAAGGTGTATGTAAACTTCCGACTTCAACTGTATGTGCCACTTCCTGTTTTGCATTTTAAACACTTTGGGGTTCTTTGAGGGTCAAACGTATTAAGAATGTATGGGGTTCTATGTTGTCTGTGTAAAATGTTGTACTGGAACTCTTTGAGCCTGTAACAGCAGAATGTGGTGTTGCATGAGTAGATACATGCTGCCCATTCCTCCTTGTCAAGGTCCCTCCAAGATTCTTTCTACATTATCTATATTGTGTTTATCCCAAGTATGAATTGACTCAAATGTAGTAGATAAAACCCTTTGAGTCTGTGAATTGGGGAAACATTTATCAGCTGGACCGCTCATTGACGCATCTGGAGGTAATGTCTCTCTAAATAAAGAGTTCAACTTGCAAGAAACAATAAAAGTAATTTTTGCGGGATACCAAATGTAGCTTAGATTTGTGTAAAAGACATAAAGAACATTGTTTGAGTATAGGTCATGAATAAATCTGATCTCTCTGCTGTGCCATGAGTTGAAGGTACTGTTGTTAAAGCCTGAAAGCTCTAATTACTTGTCAATGATGAGCATATACACTACATGGCCAAGAGTATATGGACACCTGCTCATCGAATATCTCATTCCAAAATCATGGGCATTGGTCCCTCCTTTGCTGCGACAACAGCCTCCACTCTTCTGGGAAGGCTTTCCACTAGATGTTGTAACATTGCTTCCAGCCACAAGGACATTATTGATGTTGGGCGATTAGGCCTGGCTCGCAGTCGGCGTTCCAATTAATCCCAAAGGTGTTCAATGGGGTTGAGGTTTAGTTGTTGTGCTGACGTTGCTTCCAGAGGCAGTTTGGAACTTGGTAGTGAGTGTTACAACCGAGGACAGACGATTTTTAGCACTCTGCGGTCCCATTCTGTGAGCTTGTGTGGCCTACCACTACGCGGGCTGAGCCATTGTTGCTCCTAGACATTTCCACTTCACAATAACAGCACTTACAGTTGACCAGGGCAGAAATTTGACGAACTGACTTTTTAGAAAGGTGGCATCCTATGACGGTGCCACGTTATAAGTCACTGAGCTCTTCAGTAAGGCCATTCTACTGCCATTGCTTGTCCTATGGAGATTGCATGGCTGTGTGCTCGATTTTATTCACCTGTCAGCAATGGTAGTGGCTGAAATAGCCGAATCCACTAATTTGAAGGGGTGTCCATATACTTTTGTATATGTAGTATATTTGGTAAAAATCACAACATGGGGAACAAAATTAATGCTAGCACTTAAAGGGGCTGTAGCCTTTTCAATTTTCAATTACAGCATTATTTAATCTGAAGTTATTCTTCTGCTATTTATTATGTTACCAATAATATTTACATGTTAATATTATGTTCTGATTGCAATGATTATGTCTCCTCTTAATAAAAAGCAATCTATTAGCTGTCCGATAGCACATTCTGGTGGAATGACTTGTCCTGCACTTTGTTAAAACCCAGTGTGCATTGAGTGAATATTGGCAAAATATTTTGTTTCCTTTCTAAACATAGCAATGTGAATGCAAAGAGGACTCGGACCACAAAATAGGTGAAGTGAATTGGCAAAAGAGTTGAGTCCTCATTCAAAGGCAAGGGCAGTGTGAATACAAGGAAAACTAAGTTCTTTAGCTTTTTTACCTCATAGTTCACTTTAAAGAGGACAGTATGTGAGAACACCCTTAATCAACATGATGCAGTTCATTCATTTAAACAAGTTAAAGAATGATCACAATGATAAGCTTTTGAATAAGTACAAACATTATGTGAACCCATTGTTGGGGGGCATGTGTAATCTGGAGGCGACTGTGTTGACCACTAGACCAACCTCCAGTAAAACATTCATTTCTGACATCAAATTAACTACATGCCCCTTTACCATATGGTCCTTGTACCATTCTCTCTTTTCAGACAATGACAAAGCTTGTATTGTGTTTCTGGTCATTCTCATAAGCTTCACATCTCTGGTTTTACTCTTTGCTCTGTATAAATGTACTCCAAAAATAAGTGTTTCTACCTCAACACTTACTAAAGTCACTTTCACATCATGTAAAGAGCCAAATACCTTCCCCAACTCTGGTATATTTTATTATTCTGAATTATGAGGCTATAGTCTCTTTCAAATCCTGCTACTGCAGTAATGTTTTATTGGGTATTTGGATTTAGGTCTTCAAAAGATCTTGAACTTAACATAGGCCTACAATAATTACATTGTTAGTAATTTGTCAATTAGTTGGTGATTATGCTAACGCTAGTGTCTGTTGCTAATGAAGACAGCAATTTTGAACCATTGTATATGTTATGTTGCCAGCCAACCCTTTGCATAACAAACCACTGTTAAACTGTATAGTACATCATGCTTGAAAGCTAAATAGGAGACAACTACAGTATCTGAAACTGTTTATCCATCTAATCTGGATCCCAATATCTATCTCTTATTTATCTCAGAATACATGCCTGTTTGCTCACCGCAGGTTGTTTGTGTGTTTTGCTTATTGTTGCTCTCTGATTAACTGTAGACTTGAAATGCAGGCTGATTTTAGTTGATAACCAAATGTAACTGTGATTCAAAGACACCCCAAAATACTTAAAAGTCCAACCTCTCTTAAAGTTGAAATGTCAAGGCAATTTTTTTTTCTCCACAATGATTCCTCTCTTCACAACTATAAAGTACCTGTACTCTCTCTAAGGATCCAGGATGCTAAGTCTGACCCTGCATATCCCAGTACTATTGTAGAGCAGTGGAGGCTGCTGAGGGTAGGACGGTTCATAATAATGGTTGGAAATCAAATTTAAAAGAAATTGTCACATGCGCCGAATACAACACGTAGACCTTACCATGAAATACTTACTTACAAGCCCTTAACCAACAATGCAGTTCAAGAAATGATTTACTAAATAAACTAAAGTAACAAATAAAAAGTAACACAATAAAATTACATAACAATAATGAGGCTATGTACAGGGGGTACCGAGTCAATGTGCGGGGGTACAGGTTAGTCGAGGTAGTTTGTACATACAAGTTGAGGTAGTTTGTACATGCAAGTTGAGGTAAAGTGACTATGCATAGATAATAAACAGCGAGTATCAGCAGTGTCAATGTAAATAGTCCGGGTGGCCATTTGATTAATTGTTCAGCAGTCTTATAGCTTGAGAATAGAAGCTGTTACGGAGCCTTTTGGACCAAGACTTGGCACTCCGGGTACCGCTTGCTGTGCGGTAGCAGAGTGAATGGTCTATGACTTGGGTGACTGGTGTCTTTGACAATTTTTGGGCCTTCCTCTGACACCTCCTAGTATATAGGTCCTAGATGGCAGGAAGATTGTCCCCAGTGATATATTGGGCCGTTCACACTACCCTCTGTAGCGCCTTACGGTCGGATGCCGAGCAGTTGCCATACCGGGCGGTGATGCAACCGGGCAGGATGCTCTCGATGGTGCATCTGTAGAACTTTTTGAGGATCTGAGGACCCATGCCAAATCTTTTCAGTCTCCTGAGGGGGAAAAGGTGTTGTCGTGCCTTCTTCACGACTGTCTTGGTGTGTTTGTACCATGATAGTTTGTTGGTGATGTGGACACCAAGGAACTTGAAACTCTCGACACGCTCCACTACAACTCTGTCGATGTTCCTGTAGTCCATGATAATCTCCTTTGTCTTGCTCACATTGAGGAAGAGGTTGTTGTCTTGGCACCACACTGCCAGGTCTCCGACCTCCTCCCTATAGGCTGTCTCATCGTTGTTGGTGACTACCACTGTCGTGTGTCGTCAGCAAACTTAATGATGGTGTTGGAGTCGTGCTTGGCCACGCAGTCGTCGGTAAACAGGGAGTACAGGAGGGGAATGGCATCCAACCCGGAAGCCAGCCGCACCAATGTGTCGGAGGAAACACCGTACACCTAGCGACCTGGTCAGCGTGCACTGCGCCCGGCCCGCCACAGGAGTCGCTAGTGCGCGATGAGACAAGGATATCCTTACCGGCCAAACCCTCCCTAACCCGGACGACGCTAGGCCAATTGTGCGTCGCCCCATGGACCTCCCGGTCGCGGCCGGTTACGACAGAGCCTGGGCTCGAACCCAGGCTCTGGTGGCACATCTAGCACTGCGATGCAGTGCCTTAGACCACTGCGTCACCCGGGAGGCCTCCCTCACTAACTTTAATCACCAGATGTCAGAGCAGCTCACAGATCGGTGCACCTGTACATAGCCCATCTGTAAATAGCAGCTCACAGATCGCTGCACCTGAAAATAGCCCATCTGTAAATAGCAGCTCACAGATCGCTGCACCTGTACATAGCCCATCTGTAAATAACCCATCCAATTACCTCATCCCCATACTGTTATTTATTTTGCTCCTTTGCACCCCAGTATCTCTACTTGCACATTTATATTCTGCACATCTATCACTCCAGTGTATAATTGCTAAATTGTAATTATTTAGCCACTATGGCCTATTTATTGCCTTAACTCCCATATCTTACCTCATTTGTGTAAGAAATTGTAATGGATACTGGTAACTTGTTTTAACAACTTCTCAACACAAGCTATACTTGGCACAACATGCACCCATCCCCCACTATACCCCCACACTTTGTACCCTTATAAATAACCACAGACCCACACACACTCCCCTCCCCCATGAATAGGCCCCTGCTAAAACAAACGCACATGCATTCTGCTCAAGGATGAGACTTTAAGACAAAGAACTGTGTGAAGAGCCAATGGAACGTCGACATCAGGCCCGGACAGGACTACCCACGACCCAGATCGACCAGTCAGAAGGCCAGACTACCAGATTCAACCTACGTCATTTACTGCATATATAATCTGTACAATATGTTTAGAGCCCTCTTTTCCGACGATTCCATACGAGTCAGACAGAAGGGGCCGTGCTGCACGATTTGCCAGATATCTTTACATTGAATAAACTGTCTTACTAAATACTGATCCACCCTGTCCAGCGTATTGACTTGGTCTCATTTCTCTAGTAACGAATCATCAACATTTGCAAACACTGTATATACTTTTTTCTATTGTGTTATTGACAGAATGTTTGTTTATTCCATGTGTAACTCTGTGTTGTTGTTTGTGTCACACTGCTTTGCTTTATCTTGGCCAGGTCGCAGTTGTAAATGAGAACTTGTTCTCAACTAGCCTACCTGGTTAAATAAAGGTGAAATTAAAAAAAAGAGCAGCTTAAAGTCACTGTAAACTGGGGGAATTGTAACAGGACAGTTATATTGTATTGGACTTAGCGATTGTACTGGTAATATAATACAATATAACTGTTTGTTAATAAGAATAAAAGTCATTAAATTCTGAGATGAAAACCTTCAGCGCTCGTTTCAAAGACTCAGATAAGACCCTTTGCTGGACTGAAGTGCACTTTCAATCAGGACTTTAAAGTTACATTCCCAGTCACATGTCTTTGTTTAGTTCCTAAAAAAAATGTAAACATTACTTTTCCCATCATACACCACGCTGTGAGCGAACAAGTCATCAATGCGCCTGCTCAGAGCACAGTTGATGTGGGTGAAATATGGCTACAGTGCTACTTCAAGCGTTGGAGCGCGCTGAGATAGCGAAGCTACCAAAAGCTGTTCAAAATAAACTAGAAAAGTTATTTTCTGATCTGCAATATGAAATAGATTACCTCAAGTCACACCAGGAGCAATTTAGAGTCGATAGCGGTAAGTTATATCCGAATAAGTCATTGTAATGATGTGTACAACTCCAGCTCGCTAGCTAACGTTATCTAGGCTACGTAGCTAGCTAAAGACAGAATCACAGATAAATCTGTCTCATTGTTCTTTCACCGGATGTATACATTTGAAGCATCCGCTTGGCGTTTCCACTCACTACCAAATATGATAGTGAGAGGAAGCCCTGTTGCCTGCAGTGGAGAAGATGGAACGGGATGGATTTTGGCTGACATTGTGCTAATTTTCTCATTGATTAAACATTTGATCTCCATACAATGTTCTGTTCCCAAAACTAGAATATGTTACGAACAGAGTGGACTAAGTTTTGTAGACTTTTCTCTTTGCCAAAGTGTTATTATTAAATTGTGTTTAGTAAGAGTGAAGTTATTGCGCACTTGCACTATAGAGTAGGCGTTCCCTAACGGAAATATGCGCACGCGCCAATAGGATCTCGCTAGCTCGTGCTTGGCTCCGCCCACCTCCAGGCTTGTTCCCACCATGACACATTTGTTCCCATTTGAAACGACGGGCAGTGGTATATCTTGGTTTAGTTATAAAAATATATATTTGGTATCACAGATAGAGCAATGAGGTTTAGTTAAACAAATATTTGACAGTGTACGTTCGTTAGCGCAGAACGTGGATGGCCTTTGCCGGCTGCATCGACAACTGTTTATCTCACAAGGCATAGTGATATGATGGATTAAATAATCATTAGCTAGCCAACATTGTTAATCAGCCATGTCTAAATTGTTTAGCTAGCTAGCTAGCTTACTGGCTGACGTTGGCAACGTGGTGGATGACTAGTTCGTTTGTTGAGAAGTTCTCTATACTCCCAGATAACTTTATTAAACTACTTTGATTTATCATTTCGCCTTCGAGACAAGAGTAGCAAAGTTAACATGTGTTGTCACTCTTGTAGAACAACAGTTCTTTGAGAAAGTGCAACGTCTTGAACAGAGTCAGGAACAGTTTGTGACCCATACTGAACAGCACCACAAACTCCGAGAGGAGTTCACCAAGATCGGTAAGTGGAACTAGCTTCTTGATCCACTCAAAGGCTCTTTAATTACCACTGCAGTACATGTACAGTATGTAAACCCCAGTATGTGATTCTTTGCAATTTACTGACCATTTCCCAAGTTTGACCTTTGGTCAAGTACATCCCATCATTGGGGATGATGATCCACCATTTTATGAAATTGAATTTTTTTCTATAGATGAAGAACTCAAGAGTGTACTAGAAAAGAATAAAGAGTATGAAATCAACCAAGAGAAGTTGACATCTGAACAGGTGAGAGCCTCATGGTCTTGTCACCTCTTTAATGCTTTGTGTAGGGCTAGGCAATATATAACATTAATTCAATTTATTCAAATTCGTTTTGCACGATATTCCATATACTTCTATCACATGAATGAACTTGTATTTTTTGTTTTTATAAGTGTTTATCTACACATATTCTTATGTATTTTTGGTCAAGTCTCCTAAGCTCCTTCTGTGCTGTGTGCACCTTCCATTTACACCAGAGATCTGAATGTAATGACGAGATGCGCATGCCTCCGCCCTAACAATGGGAGTCGTTGTTAAGGCGGCAAGCTTATATCCATAGAATAACATTGGGCTTATTTTGGTGAGAGTGAAACCTCTGTTAGTCTCTTCCTCACTGTTTGCACACACCCTGACCAAGACCCTGCCACTCACAACAACAAAGATAAGAGATAACTTCTTCCTCTTTGACAAGCAGTTTCAACTTGCTATGTCTGGTTTGGTACAACAGAATTAGTCATTGACACCAAAAATCATTGAGACATTATTTTACTGTAATAGAGAATTTAAGCTTTCTAATGACACCCTTTGGAAATTAATGTTATTCTTCTGTCACGCCTTGGAATTGCGGCATTTCAACCAAAGACGACTAGCTGTCTAGTCTGTTTTTCTAAATGTGAAATAAGCATAAAACATAATTGTATAAGGAATTGGCAACTCGTTCTCACTCTGAGAAATAAGGTAGGCCACTTGATTTCATTATCTAGACAAAGTGGACAGGCTAACATGCTGTTCAAACAGTTAGAGACGGACAGAAGGGTGTATTCATAACAATTAAACTTTTCTGCCTTGTTAGCTAGCAAATCGATCCAAGTTGGTTAAACTTGAACTATAAAGATTAGCTGGCTACTCACTTGCACGTGGTCTTGTGCTTAAGGGATTGTTTATGAGACCTGTGTTCATTTTCTATGTTTGCTACAAGAAGTTAGTCAAAATTAGTGAATGTGTATTATTCATGGTTCTGGTTACATTTGCAACAAAGGGTATTTGCGTAGACAGCCTTGAAAGCAAGAAGAGTGATTATTGCAAAGAAAAGGCAGGTTGGACTATTTTCATAAAATAAATCAAAATCAAATTAATGTTGTCACATACACATGGTTAGCAGATGTTAATGCGAGTGTAGCGAAATGCTTGTGCTTCAGTTCTGACAATGCAGTAATAACCAACGAGTAATCTAACCTAACAATTCCACAACTACTACCATATACACACAAGTGTAAAGGGATAAAGAATATGTACATAAAGATATATGAATGAGTGATGGTACAGAACGGCATAGGCAAGATGCAGTAGATGGTATAGAGTACAGTATATACATATGAGATGAGTAATGTAGGGTATATAAACATAAAGTGGCATAGTTTAAAGTGGCTAGTGATACATGTATTACATAAAGATGGCAAGATGCAGTAGATGATATAGAGTACAGTATATACATATACATATGAGATGAGTAATGTAGGGTATGTAAACATTATATTAAGTGGCATTGTTTAAAGTGGCTAGTGATATATTTTTTACATACATTTCCATCAATTCCCATTATTAAAGTGGCTGGAGTTGAGTCAGTATGTTGGCAGCGGCCACTAAATGTTAGTGGTGGCTGTTTAACAGTCTGATGGCCTTGAGATAGAAGCTGTTTTTCAGTCTCTCGGTCCCTGCTTTGATGCACCTGTACTGACCTCGCCTTCTGGATGATAGCGGGGTGAACAGGCAGTGGCTCGGGTGGTTGTTGTCCTTGATGATCTTTATGGCCTTCCTGTGACATCGGGTGGTGTAGGTGTCCTGGAGGGCAGGTAGTTTGCCCCCGGTGATGCGTTGTGCAGACCTCACTACCCTCTGGAGAGCCTTACGGTTGTGGGCGGAGCAGTTGTCGTACCAGGCGGTGATACAGCCCGACAGGATGCTCTCAATTGTGCATCTGTAGAAGTTTGTGAGTGATTTTGGTGACAAGTGATTTTCTTCAGCCTCCTGAGGTTGAAGAGGCGCTGCTGCGCCTTCTTCACAACGCTGTCTGTGTGGGTGGACCAATTCAGTTTGTCCGTGATGTGTACACTGAGGAACTTAAAACTTACTACCCTCTCCACTACTGTCCCGTCGATGTGGATAGGGGGGTGCTCCCTCTGCTGTTTCCTGAAGTCCACAATCATCTCCTTTGTTTTGTTGACGTTGAGTGTGAGGTTCTTTTCCTGACACCACACTCCGAGGGCCCTCACCTCCTCCCTGTAGGCCGTCTCGTCGTTGTTGGTAATCAAGCCTACCACTGTAGTGTCGTCCGCTAACTTGATGATTGAGTTGGAGGCGTGCATGGCCACGCAGTCGTGGGTGAACAGGGAGTACAGGAGAGGGCTCAGAACGCACCCTTGTGGGGCCCCAGTGTTGAGGATCAGCGGGGTGGAGATGTTGTTACCTACCCTCACCACCTGGGGGCGGCCTGTCAGGAAGTCCAGTACCCAGTTGCACAGGGCGGGGTCGAGACCCAGGGTCTCGAGCTTGATGACGAGTTTGGAGGGTACTATGGTGTTAAATGCTGAGCTGTAGTCGATGAACAGCATTCTCACATAGGTATTCCTCTTGTCCAGGTGGGTTAGGGCAGTGTGGTTGCGATTGCGTCATCTGTGGACCTATTGGGTCGGTAAGCAAATTGGAGTGGGTCTAGGGTGTCAGGTAGGGTGGAGGTGATATGGTCCTTGACTAGTCTCTCAAAGCACTTCATGATGACGGAAGTGAGTGCTACGGGGAGGTAGTCGTTTAGCTCAGTTACCGTAGCTTTCTTGGGAACAGAAACAATGGTGGCCCTCTTGAAGCATGTGGGAACAGCATACTGGGATAAGGATTGATTGAATATATCCGTAAACACACCAGCCAGCTGGTCTGCGCATGCTCTGAGGATGCGGCTGGGAATGCCGTCTGGGCCTGCAGCCTTGCGAGGGTTAACACGTTTAAATGTTTTACTCACCTCGGCTGCAGTGAAGGAGAGCCCGCAGGTCTTGGTAGCGGGCCGTGTCAGTGGCACTGTATTGTCCTCAAAGCGAGCAAAAAAGTTATTTAGTCTGTCTGGGAGCAAGACATCCTGGTCCGCGACTGGGCTGGTTTTCTTTTTGTAATCCGTGATTGACTGTAGACCCTGCCACATACTTCTTGTGTCTGAGCTGTTGAATTGCGACTCTACTTTGTCTCTATACTGGCACTTAGCTTGTTTGATTGCCTTGCGGAGGGAATAGCTACACTGTTTGTATTCGGTCATGTTTCCGGTCACCTTGCCCTGGTTTAAAAGCAGTGGTTCGCGCTTTCAGTTTTGCGCGAATGCTGCCATCAATCCACGGTTTCTGGTTTGGGAATGTTTTAATCTTTGCTGTGGGTATTACGTCGCTGATGCACTTTCTAATGAACTCGCTCACCGAATCAGCGTATTCGTCAATGTTGTTGTTGGACGCAATGCGGAACATATCCCAATCCACGTGATCGAAGCAGTCTTGAAGCGTGGAATCAGGTTGGTCGGACCAGCGTTGAACAGACCTGAGCGCGAGAAATAACACGTAAAAAAACAAAATACTGCATAGTTTCCTAGGAACGCGAAGCGAGGCGGCCATCTCTGTCGGCGTCGGAAGTTAATTCCAATAATTACATTATTAGTCGGTCTTGTGGTTGTGGAAGGCATATATGGGGCGGCAGGTAGCCTAGTGGTTAGAGCGTTAGACCTGTAACCGAAAGTTTGCAAGAGTGAATCCCCGAGCTGACAAGCTAAAAATCTGTCGTTCTGCCCCTGAACAAGGCAGTTAACCCACTGTTCCTAGGCCGCCATTGAAGATAAGAATTTGTTCTTAACTGACTTGCCTAGTTAAATAAAGGTTAAAAAAATGTATAATTTCAAAAGCCCTGGATTCATTAGATTATTGCTGACTGTTTGAAATACAGTGTTAGACCTTTATTTAGAGAGCTTATTTAGAGAACATTACAACAATTTATAATTTTTAGGCCATAGCAACCAGCCCTAGGTTCGTGTTGACACCTTTTTTGGGCTTGACATTGACTTAAACATCTTTATTCTAGGCCCAGCTCTGTAAAGCCAAAAATGAACTGGAGGCAGAGAAGCGGGAGCTTGTGCGTACATTGGGGAGGAGATCCCAGGAAGTGGACTATCTGAGTGGTATGGATAAATCTATGTGGAGAGATGTAAACACACAGACACACACTTGATCTAATGTCTATTGGATTTATTTTTTAAATTAGAGGACCTGCAGCGCCTCAATGACAAAGTGGCAGAAGTCAATGCCTCAAAGATGGGGCTGCAGCTCAAGTTGGACGAGCTTGAATCCTCAGAGGTCAACATCAAGGTGAGCCTATTTGAACGCTCTGTTGCTCGTGGCCACTTGAATAGGACCCACCTCTCAAGGAAGGTGTTGAAATGATCTAATACATGTATATATCATATGTAATCCATGCTGTTGTGCCGGTTCCCTCAGTACCGTGAGAAGCGTATGGAGCAGGAAAAGGAGCTGTTGCGAGGCCAGGCGGCCTGGCTGAACGCAGAGCTCAAGGCTAAAAGTGAGGAGCTGCTGGCTCTTTCACGCCAGAAGGGCAACCAGATCCTGGAGCTGAAGTGCAGCTTGGAGAACAAAGAGGATGAGGTAAGAACATGACAGTTTAAAATATATATACACTGCTCAAAAATAAAGGGAACACTTAAACAACACAATGTAACTCCAAGTCAATCACACTTCTGTGAAATCAAACTGTCCACTTAGGAAGCAACACTGATTGACAATACATTTCACATGCTGTTGTGCAAATGGAATAGACAAAAGGTGGAA